>NC_080398.1:5281617-5597205 GCF_030265065.1 Corythoichthys intestinalis | reverse complement strand
TGGGACAAGAAAAAAAAAATCACATCTAAACATGAGGGTGATGGATGAACCAGAGTTGGTTTGAAAATTTGCTGGTTTTAATTGATCGCATGTAACTTTGTCAAATTACAATGTAGAATATTCAACCTCAGGAAATATGTCACTAATATTACTGGTATTCAATCGGCGTTAACGTTGTTCATTATATAAATTGTTGACGGTGATAGACATCCAATGTAGTTTGACTTGGAGGGCAGGGCATGCATTGATATCATGTCTTAAATTGGCTTATTTTCCTACGGAGTTTGGTTATGTTGCATCGTTTTCTCACTGTGTGTTACTTTTAACTCATTGGTTGGCATTGACGGCGATAGATGTCCAATCCATTTTGATGATTGCTGGTAGACCCTTCCAGTCAAAATTTATTAGACGTCAATCGCCGTCAGTGGGACCAAAAAAAAAAAAAACAACATCTAAACATGACGGTGATGGACGAACCAGAGTTGGTTTGAAAATTTTCTATTTTAAAATGATGTGATGTAACTTTGTCAAATTGCAATTTAGAATATTCAAACTCGGGAAATATATCAATAATCTTCCTGCTATTCGATCGGCATTAATGATTTTTCTGAATTAATTTTTTGACAGTGATAGATGTCCATTTTATTTTCACTGGAAGAGCTTTGCATGTATCGGTATCATGTCTTAAATTGGCTTAATTCCCAATGAAGTTTGGTCAGGTTGCATAGTTTGCTCTCTGTGCGTTACTTTTAACTCATTGGCTGCCATTGACGGCGACAGACGTCCAATCCGTTTTGATGATCACTGCCAGCCCCTCCCAGTCAAAATGGATTAGACATCGATCGCCGTCAATGGGACAAGAAAAAAACAATCACATCTTAACATGAGGGTGATGGATGAACCAGAGTTGGTTTGAAACTTTTCTGTTTTAATTGATTGCATGTAACTTTGTTAAGTTACAATGTAGAATATTCAAACTCAGGAAATATGTCATTAATATTACTGGTATTCAATCGGCTTTAACGTTGTTCATTATATAAATTGTTGACGGTGATAGACGTCCAATTTATTTTGACTTGGAGGGCAGGGCATGCATTGATATCATGTCCTAAATTGTCTTATTTCCCAAAGGAGTTTTGTTAGGTTGCCAGGTCAGTCAAAACGGATTGGACATCTATTGCCGTCAATACGACTCAAACAATCACATCTAAACATCACGGCGATAGATGAACCAGAGTTGGTTTGAAAGTTTGCTGTTTTTAATTGATCGCATGTAACCTTGTCAATTTACAATGTAGAATATTCAAACTCAGGTAGTATGTCAATAATTTTACTGCTATTCAATCGGCTTTAACTTTGTTCATTAATTAAATTGTTGACTGTGATAGATGTCCAATTTATTTTGACTTGGAGTGACTTGGTGCTCACCATATTAGCTCGTGCGCACCAGATGATTTAAATTTGTTTTATTTCCGTTCATGTCCCTTTGAAGGGCTCAGTAGTTTTTCATTTTTTTGTCATCTATTTTATTTTTTTAAATTTCATAGTCAAACTTTTATTTTCTGACTTGTTTAGCCGGAAGTCATATTCGTGCTGCCACTCATCAGCTTGCGGCGAAAGTAATACTCAATGCGGAAGTTGTGATCTCGTCATTCTTTTTTAGGTACGGACAACTACGCGGCTAGTTTTTCGGTGGCAAACAATTCGAACGGTGAGTCAAACTTTTAAAAACAATGTTTTTGACAAATTCTCGCGAAGACCTTAAGCAGGTTTTATTTAAATGCGTGTATAATCAAGTCGAGTTTCACTTCTCGACGACGAGTTCAATTGTTTACCAAACCGCGTAAATAATTCCACCAATTTTACAATTTCACTTTTGTTTTAGTCTTAATTTTCACCAACGCACTGCAAACGAATATTTACTTCGACTAATTTGTCTTCGGCGTGTTTCGTTTAACTGGAAAATCTTATTTTACAGCTGCGAACCAACGCGAATTTATGATTAATTTCAAATTTAGTGCAATGATTAGTGGTCTTGTGGCGAATATGACTCAGAATCAAGTCAGTTTTTTTAGTACGTTGTTGTTTTACAATTGTTAGTACTTGTACTGTTACTTTTCGCTCGTGAAAATATTAATAACTTCACTTTGAACATGTGGTAGTACAATACTAACAAATCCAGCATATGCTGGTTTATTTACTAGCCAAACCAGTACCAAAAAAAGACCAAAACCAGCAGAACCAGTACCAAAATAACACTAAACGATACGGAATTTTTCCACTCGATATTGATACTCCAAAAATATACTCGACTGGTTATTTTCGTACTCTATTAATCTATCAACTAGTTAGGACGAATAATCGAGTCATCGGATTAGGAACATGTAATGCATAGCAGAATAAATTTTAGGAGATGTAAAACAAAAGCTTGCTAAAATTGCACTTTCAAAAAAGCGTTAAATACAAAATTTCCCGAGTGTTTTTCAAACTATGCAGGATTGCACTTTCATGTAAAAATCAGGGCTGTCAAACGATTAAATTTTTTTATCGAGTTATTTACAGCTTAAAAATTAATCACAATTCAAACCATCTATAAAATATGCCATATTTTTATGTAAATTATTGTTGGAATGGAAAGATATGACACAAGATGGATATATACATTCAACATTCTGTACATAAGTACTGTATTTGTTTATTACAACAATAAATCAACAAGATGGCATTAACTAACATTATGTTAAAGCGATCCATGGATAGAAAGACTTTTAGTTCTTAAAAGATAAATGTTAGTACAAGTTATATAAATTTTATATTAAAACCCCTCTAAATGCTTTCGTTTTAATAAAATTTGTAAAATTTTCAATCAAAAAATAAACTAGTGGCTCGCCATTGTTGATGTCAATAATTACACAATGCTCATAAAATCAGTCGCACTAAAGCGCCAGCAGAGTGAGACAAAAAACACAAGTAACAACAAGTGAGCATCACACTGTGCCGTCATTTTAATCTGTTTGAGCGGGGTATGTGCGTTAATTGCGTCAAATATTTTAATGTGATTAATTTAAAAAATTAATTACCGCCCGTTAACGCAATAATTTTGACAGCCCTAGTAAAAATGAATTAAAATAACTGAAAATAGCCTCAAACGGTATTAGATAAATAAATACATGAGGATCCAAGTACTTCCGCTTTACTTGGCATATTTCAATAATCGGAATTTGGATGTTTGTGAATCGTTCCCGAATCTTCCACGGCCGAATCGGGAATAATCTAAGAATCGGAAATTTTGCACACCTCTAGCTATTAGTATTGTTCTTAATGCTAATTGAAAGGTTTATTTCATGTTATGATTTATTTTATGGTATAGAAAATTATATAAGGTTAAAAGGTCATAAATATATACAGTATATACAGTGATTACACTCAGGGGAGAGATTGTCAATGATAAGGTAATAATTTAAGGTAAAGGCAATTCATTGATATACAAATAAGGTTTAAAAGACAAAAAGGTGAAAAGTTTTTGTAAATTTCTAATTGTGTTTTATTTGTGTGCACCAAGGATGGAATAAAAGTTGTAAACCATCAGTTTAAGAGACCATCTTTCCAATCGGGATGCTACACTAGTTAATTCTATCAGCATTTGAACTCCTTGTTTATTTGTGACTTATTATTGTTATTTACGTGTTTATTTGTACTTTGATAAATAATTTAAGCGTTCCAATATGTTTTTTGTGAATTGATAAGCGTCAACAAAAATTTCATTGCTAAATTAGTAAAAAAAAAAAAAAAAAAAAAAATTTAATTTATTAGATTAGTCGACTAATCGTAAAAATAGTCAGCTGACTAATCGGGAGAAAATTAGTTGTTTGGGACAGCCCTAATTTGAATTACAAAAATTTTTTTATTAGAAGCTAAAAAACACATCTTAACCAGGGGTGCCAATAATTATGGAGGGCACTGTATGTGTCCTCTGAAGAAGAAAGTGTCCAAATCATGGCCAACAGAATGAGTTGGTAGGGCTCTTACTAGAGAGAATTACCTCCCGCCCATGTCAGAACACAGAACCACAATATCCTCAGAAATTAGTCAGTGCCTCCACAAGGGCTTAGCACCGCTGTCTCACCAAAAAGATGCATGGGAAACCATTACAACGCCACTTTAATTAAATGAATACTCAAAGCAGCAAAATTTAATTCCAATCTTTTTTCAAATCGAATTACTCGAGTTAATCGATTAATAATAATTAGGGCTGTCAAAATTATCGCGTTAACGGGCGGTAATTAATTTTTAAAATTAATCACGTTAAAATATTTGTCGCAATTAACGCACATGCCCCGCTCAAACAGACTAAAATGACAGTATAGTGTAATGTCCGCTTGTTACTTGTTTTTTGGTGTTTGGCTCCCTCTGCTGGCGCTTGGGTCCAACTGATTTTATGGGTTAGTACCATGAGTGAACATGGTGTAATTATTGACATCAACAATGGCGAGCTACTAGTTTATTTTCTGATTGAAAATTTTACAAATTTTAATAAAACGAAAACATAAATAAATAAAAATGCAATAATTTTAGATATTTGCCGTTTTTTTCCTATTTCATTTAAAAAATAAATAATAAATAATAAATGATTGTTTTAAATTTTTAAATCATTTGAAAAAATAAAGAATATAATTTGGGGGGGAAAAAATGAAAATGACTAATAAAATATAGAAAATTGTTTTTCCCCCTTTATATTTTCAATTTAAAAAAATACATGTTTTTAAAAAAAATCATATTTTCCTTTTCTTTTAATAAATAAATCACTGAATATTTTTAAATCATTTCAATTATAAAAAGAAAATAGTCGGAACCCTAAACAGATATTTAGAAATAAAATATAGAATATATCGTTTTTATCCCCCTAATAATAAGAATATAGTTTAAAAAAAAAAAAACGATACAAATCAGGGCTTTCAAAATTATCGCGTTAACGGGTTTTAATTAATTTTTTAAATTAATCACGTTAAAACATTTGACGCAATTAACGCACATGCCCCGCTCAAACAGATTAAAATGACAGCAGTGTAATGTCCGCTTGTTACTTGTGTTTTTGGTGTTTGGAGCCTTCTGCTGGCACTTGGGTCCAAATAATTTTATGGGTTTAAGCACAATTAGTGAGCATAATGTAATTATTGACATCAACAATGGCGAGCTACTAATTTTTTTTGATTGAAAATTTTAACAAATTTTAATAAAACGAAAACATTAAGAGGGGTTTTAATATAATATTTCTATAACTTGTACTAACGTTTATCTTTTAAGAACTACAAGTCTTTCTATCCATGGATCGCTTTAAGAGAATGTTAATAATGTTAACGGCATTTGTGGATTTATTGTTATAATAAACAAATGCATACTTATGTACCGTATGTCGAATGTATATATCCGTCTTGTGTCTTATCTTTCCATTCCAACAATAATTTACAGAAAAATATGGCATATTTTATAGATGGTTTGAATTGCAATTAATTACGATGAATTAATTTTGAAGCTGTAATTAACTCGATTAAAAATTTTAATCGTTTGACAGCCCTAATAATAATCCTTGTGTTTACCGTTTTACCCACTTTGGGAAATCTTATCGATGATATGGTTGTGTGTAATGTCTCAGTTCGATCATGGCCCAAGATGAAGTTTACTCCTCCACGACGGTGCCGAATCCGAATACCGGTTGTTTCCTGGTACCAACGCAGCATCTGGACAAAGTGCGCTTTGTCGTGAAGATTCTAGAAGTGGTAAGTCTGCTTTTCTTATAGACCCTACCCACGTGACGTCACAACTCCGCTCTCCTGAATGGTACCGCCCACTTGTCCGTCAAAACATAGTGTTAACCTGTTACCTGACAAATAACCACAATTAAGATCATTGCGAGGCTAATCGCCGACAACATACGACGTAGTATGACATAGTTTCAAATTCAAGATGTTTGTGACTTCCCTTTCTTCCACCATCGTTATTTTTTTAATAATATTTAGCTGGTACCAAGTGAAAGAAACTGGCCTCGTCTACGGGGCTGACAAATAACCACAATTAAGATCATTGCGAGGCTAATCGCCGACAACATACGACGTAGTACGACATAGTTTCAAATTCAAGATGTTTGTGACTTCCCTTTCTTCCACCATCGTTATTTTTTGAATAATATTTAGCTGGTACCAAGTGAAAGAAACTGGCCTCGTCAACGGGGCTGACAAATAACCACAATTAAGATCATTGCTAGGCTAATCGCCGACAACATACACGTATGTATGTAGTGAGAGTGCTATCGCTAAACCATATAAACATTAAAAGCCTTAACTCCATTGACAAACGACATGAAATACATTAGACTTGACAGTGGATGTTAGCAATAACAAAAGATTTTGAATTAAAAATTTCGTAACTCACCTTTCCAAGCACAAGATAGATTCCTGCCGAACGAGGACCTGTTTCACCCAACCAGCAACGAAGTATTTATAAGCCTCCAAGCTCTTGAAGTTTTTCAAATTTTCGTGGGAATAGGCTGATTTTGTGTGGACAAGATAATTGTAAATATCAGCGTAGCAGATGTCAGGCAGACAGGGCGAAGACAGTGGGTCGAAAAACATCGATTTGGGCATCAAATATGGATCTGGCGACTGTATAGAACGAAGCTTTTCCACATAACGCCTTTTATGCAACACATCCAGTGAGTTTACGGCATCAGAAAGCACCGGGTCTTCCATGAAATGCATTTTAAATTCCTCGATCAATTGAAAACAATGCTAATACAGAGACAAAATGACGGACAAGTGGGCGGAACCACACAGCGAGCACGTGGTTTTGTGACGTCGGTGGGTAGGGTATATTGGTCCTTACGATGAACGTCACTGGCAAGACACTAATTTTCGTTTTAAGTCTTTTGGACGAAAATACTTATTAGTTATTTGAAAATGTGTTAGTCTTGGTCTGCTTTTCGTGGAGGAATACTCGGAAAGTTTTCGTCTAGTTTCCATTGACGAATGTTCCGAATACTTTAGTCTGTAAAAATTCCAAGGTTTTAGTCCAAAATTAGATGAAAATTTCCAATGATTTGAATGAACATTGACAGACGAGCACGTATTGTAACTTCTACAAGGAAAACGCCAACTTGGTGAGGGTTTCCCATTGGTTTTATTTGCAACCAGAAGCACGACAACTGTTAGCCATAGCTGATGCCAACAAAATCAAAACGACAATACGACAGTTTAATAGTACAGTCGCTACGCTTAAAGTGCCTGTGACACGAAAAAGCATGTTTATTTCATAATACACGTGTTATTTTATGCCTCTGAATGATATGGGCCGCTTGGATGTGTGTAGAAGCGATCGCTATTTTTATTTAGTTTTTTGAATCCCGCGCCATGAAAATGAGTGACTTCCGGCTTCGGTCTTGCATTGAGGAGGAGGGCGCTGTGGCGTGTACGGTAGAAGACGTCCTCTCCACGCTACAGTGTACTGTTGTGTATGAGGACGAAGGATTCAGCTGATTTTGCGGATTAATACGTTTATTTTTCGCATCACGCCAGCCAAACGGCTGCGGAAAAATCATTCTGTATGAGGGAGAGGCGTATGACCCTTTTTGGAGTTTCAAAAGGTTCCCATTCACCGTGGATATTTACTGTGGGACCATTGGACTTAGGAGGAAAAGAGTAAACATCTTATTTTGTATTATGTCAAATACGAATACAGCGATTACAAAGTAAACACTACAAACTTTCTTTAAATGAAGGACTACTTACGTTTGATCATTGATAGGCATGTAAAAAGCTCTCCTAATGCTCATTAGCAGCAGCACGTTAGCTGCACAAGAACTCCAGCCACCCTCCTCCGGGGAACGAACTGTAAATTGCTCTCCGCCGGTGTTGTGCGGGGCGGCTATTTTTCGGCACAACACCGGGTCGTCATGTCAAATAATCCAGGATAGTTATGTGTGATTTTCCGCTTCGAAGACTTTGAAACATCACTCAGTTCGGGTTAGCATGTCGGCTAGCTGTCACGCCTTCTGGTTTGTTTACATTCTTTGAAGCCGGGGAAGGGAAATGACATATGTCCGATTTAGGTGTCATAAAATATCGTTCGGGAGATGCGACAGTAAAGGTGAAGTCGACAGTTTTGACCATTATGGAATTTTGCCATGTCGTCCTGAATAAATGCATTTTTATTATTTCATATTCCATTTAGCACAAGACTGTTATTTGTCATGACCATGTCATTTATTTAGCAATTGGGGAAAATACTTGGATAAAAAGAATATCCTGTAAAAATATTGAAGTAAAGAGACAGACACAATGACATTTTGCCGCTCTCTTCGTCGCGTTTTCCTCGTTGTGAATAGTTCCCCCTCGATGGGCTGACTGGTCCTTCTCAAGCCATTTATATAGCTATTGGGGAAAAATACTTGGATAAAAAGAATATCCTGTAAAAATATTGGAGTAGAGAGACTGAAACAATGACATTTTGCGGCTCTCTTCATCGCGTTTTCCTTGTTCTGAATAATTCCCCCTCAATGGGCTGAATAGTAAAACCGATGAGCCCAGTCTACCGCTGACGTCATCCACCTGTTGGGGACGCTAAAGCCCTATAATGGTAGGCGTGGCTAACCGGCAGATTAAAAGACTAATTTCTCGTCATCTGTGCTTTGCTAAATTGTTGTATATAGTCGAATCGTCTCAAAATATGATTCTAATTCACATAATAATGCCATTTAAGACTTTTTTTCTCGTGTCATATGCTCTTTAAGTTGATGCTAATGCTAACGTGAATGCTATGCTAATGTTATGAGTTAAATTTATTGTGTGGTAATGTTGTTTTTGGCAGCCCTTTTAATTTTCGTCTTAGTCTTTTGGACGATAGTACCTATTAGTCTTAGTCATATTTTAGTCATCTCAAAATGTGTTTGTCTTCGTCTAGTTTTAGTCGACCAGGCTGTGTCGAAAGGCTTTGCTCACGATGGGTTAGAACAAAATCCTGCACCTACTGCAGCCCTTTGTGGAATAGTTTGCCCACCTCTGGTCTACATGGACAACGCCAACTTGGTTATAATGCACACTCAGCAGGAAAACAGTAAATTATTTGAAATTAACTATACCCACCTGCAGGGATGCATCTGGGCCGCGGCATTGATGCATTTTGACAGCCACTGGCGCAACTTTGTAACTCCACTGCACCAGCGCAAGTCTATTACGATTGGTGCTTATTGCTACATGATCTGCGCCACATATGACATACTTCTGTTAAAATAGCTAAAGAAATTAATCTAGTTAAACAGCAATTGAAAACTGTTCGTTTTCCTTCAGAGGTTTTAACTTTCGTCGTCTGCCATCTTGCCTTACCGATATCTATTCTAGAGGTTAGATGGGGCCTAAAAAATCCAGCCCGACCCCACACGGCCCGCTGGTATTGTAGCCCGACCCGGCCCGTGCCCCATCAATTAACTAGATTGTTGGAGTGACACGGAAAAAAAAAACTCAGCAGCAGCAATTTATTTTCATTTCTTCGAATTGGCAGAAAAACACAAGTTTTCTTAATGTTTAAATAGTCTACATATTTTTATGATCATTATAAACATTTACACAACGAAATAACGCTGGGAAAGTTTAATATAATAAAAAAAACATACGGTTTTGCAGACACACAGAGGAGAAGATTCAAAAGGATCACATTTGTGTTGCCTTTGTGTGCATAAATAAAAGTGTCTTTCGTAACGAATTCTCAGTTGGCAGAAAAAAACCCGCAAGTTTTCTTAACGTTTAAAGGGTATGAAAACGCAAAGGGGGTGTGAGACATCAATAGAACCGCTATGTGCCAAGATAACAAATATTGATAAAGTTAACAAAAAAAGTCAATCACATTAATGAGCAATTATCGAAAATAGATCGAAAATGACGAACATTTCCGAAAGTGTTCCGGAAACAGCCGAATGGGGCGGCGACGTCACAACAAGTGATTGACAGTTGAGGCGGCGCCAGGTGCCATTGTTTTTTATCGACGAGAGAGTAGCGTTTGGGTTTGTTTGACCAAAACATCACTAAAATGGTTCAAAACTGCTGTGCTATGTGGTGTACAAATAGCTATTTATCGGAATATAGTATCCTTGAGTTCCCGAACGCGGAAAAAAAAAAAAAAAAGCTGGACTACGCAGACAATGGGTAAAGTTCGTCCGTGCAAAGAGGGCTAATTTTCTAGACCCAGCCTCCAGCACGGTATTCTGTTATTTTCCACCTGAAAGCTTCTCGAACTATGGACAAGTGAAATCGGGTTTTGCTGCAAGATTGCTGCTCAAATCAGATGCGGTGCCCACCATACACCAGCCACCTAAATGTCCCGAGATATCAAGAAAGAGGACAATGACTGGCAAAGGAGGCTAAGGCTAAGCAAAGGAGGCGAGCAGCCAAGCTCGAAATGGCCAGAGTGAGTACTCTTTTATAATAAAAAAATATCACGCATTGGATACAGGACTGGACACATGTATAAATTATCGCTCGTAAAATATAGAGAACAAATCCTCTGATCCCATTCATATTTGTGTCTGTTGGCAGAGCGAAAAGCTATGATAGCGCAATAAATGATAATTATTCTATGCATTCCTTTATTTTGTCACGGTGTATCAGCTTCACAAAAAGAAATGCAAAACAAATCATTGGTGTTTCCCACACGATCTGCTGCCGATGTTTCATCAGTGTCATTGCTCCCCTCAATGACCGTTTCATTACGCTGCATTGGCGTTGGTTTGGGCTCAAATTGGTAACCTAAAACACCGATTAAAGCTTCGTAACTCTCCTCGTCACCATTAGATGAACATTCGTTACGTCGGATTCGTCGCTGAAACTAGAAACGAAATTGTCTGCCATCATCGCCGCCATTCAGTATTAAAGCACTGAGCCTTTTTCTTGTTGAAGAAACAATTCTGAATTCTCTTTTATTGACAATGTTTCTTCATGAGGGAACATGGAATATGTGCAGAGCAGGACGAACACAATGCAACAGCATAAACAGCTCAAAACACCGCTAATTCTCCCCTCACTAGAAGGAATTATATTGATGCAGACAGGCGCTGCCCCCCTAGTGGCCGGTAGCACTCTCTTCACTTGTAATGACGTCACGCACACAATCTGCCAGATCTCGGGCGCCGGTCGTTTTAGCTTGACAGTCGATCGAAATTTCTCTCATTTTCTTGTGTGTAATTACACGAAGTGGCATGATATGAATACAAAAGGCATGCATTTATGGATAAATGATGGAATATTAACATTTCCCCAGGGGTTGACATACCCTTTAAATATTCTACATATTTTTATGATCATTATAAAAGCATTTACACAACGAAATAACGCTGGGGAAGTTTAATATAATAAAAAAACATACGGTTTTGCAGACACACAGTGGAGAAGATTCAAAAGGATCACATTTGTGTTGCCTTTGTGTGCATAAATAAAAGTGTCTTTCGTAACGAATCGCAAGCGCCACAGCGGGAGGAGAAGAAGAAAAAGCGGGCGGCGCCACGGCGTTCATGTGCGTACACAAGCAAATGCACAATACAGAGAGCTCGCTCTCGGTTTTATCCCATTTTTTTATATATACAGTAATTTATTAGTCCGGCGTGGCGGCCCGACCCGACCCAACCCGAACATGAATGTTTAACATTTTGGGCCCGACGGGTCGGGTCGGGTTCGGGCACAAGATCTAACCTCTAATCTAGCCATAATCACCTTGCATTTGTTTCGGTGCATTCCAAATAAATTAAAATTGTTTGTTGATATATTAGAAAAATAGATTTTACTCAAATAATGGTTTTGCATTTGCAATTTAGAAATATCATGCTCCAATGAATGTATTTTGGTTTATTTCAATCAGTTTTGCATACTTCGGCAATCTAGTTAAATCAGGCCCCATCAATTTTAGAATTTGGCCCCCTTTTCAGACACAAGGAGGCCAACTGGCCCCTTTTTTAATTTCCCTGATGCATCCCTGCACCTGGACGCCACGAACTGTATGGAGAGAGAAAAAAAAAAAAAAAAGTTGTCCGAGAGTTTAAGCGGACGCTTGCCTTTAGCATTAGCCTAATGCTAACGCGAATGCTATGCTAACGGTACGAGTTACATTTAGTGTGTGATGATCCCTCAGCATAGACCTTTAAAGGCTAAAACTAAATTGCATGTTCTTTCTGGGTAAGATTAGAAAACAAATTTAACTGTGTGTGCAAGCCTGGAGAATGGAGAGAAGCAGCACGTCACATGAGTGACACAACCAGGCACTGCTACGATGCAAGCTAACTACACATAAAATGTCACAAATTGTGAACATGTGATGGAAACTATTGTGCGATTTTGACTCGTTCTCGTCAGATGAAAACTGGCAATGGTCTCGTTATGTTTTAGTCTCCTTAAACACATTTTTAGCTCGTTATCGTCTCGTCATTGTCATAGTAAAAATTGTTCGTTGACGAAATATTTTCGTTATAGTCATCTTTGATGAAAACAACACCAGTGTGTAATGATCACTCAGCATTAACCTTTAAATGCTAAAGCAACATTGCATATTAACTCCTACCATGTGTTTCAAAACAAGCAAGCCTGGAGTGCAGCCTGGCTTGAACAACATCATGGTCTTTAGTCATGAATAAGTTAACCAGCAGTCAACCGGCGACGGTCGAGGGGGCGGCACTGGACATGTCCCTAAAGTGGCACGACTCAAACACTGCTACGATGTAGGCTGACTAACTACACGTACTATAAGAAAATGAACTAATGACGGAAACTTAATCAGATGAAACCTATAATAATTAGTCATTCGAATAGAAAGAAGCTTCAAATCAAATTTTGCTGCTCCGAGGATTTGTTTATTTCGAGTGGCTTTGTAATGATTTGTTTTGAAAGTGTTTGCATTTATTTTTGTTGATTTGGGGAATACACTGCCCTCTAGTGGCAACAGTGAATGACATACCTCATCTAACACGGCCAAATCCAGCTGCTCCCTGTTAGTTTTTGTTTGAGCTAATGTTTGTTTATGCATTTTCTTACTTAGTGTAGATTTTTTGTGGGAATACAGTTGGGCAAATAAGTATTTAGTCAACCACCAATTGTGCAAGTTCTCCTACTTGAAAAGATTAGAGACGCCTGTAATTGTCAACATGGGTAAACCTCAACCATGAGAGACACAATGTGGAAAAAAACCCAGAAAATCACATTGTTTGATTTTTAAAGAATTTATTTCCAAATTAGAGTGGAAAATAAGTATTTGGTCACCTACAAACAAGCAAGATTTCTGGCTGGCTTCACTCGTTACCTGTATTAATGGCACCTGTTTTAACTCATTATTGGTATAAAAGACACCTGTCCACAAGCTCAGTCAGTCACACTCCAAACTCCACTATGGCCAAGACCAAAGAGCTGTCAAAGGACACTACAGAAAAAATTGTAGATCTGCACCAGGCTGGGAAGACTGAATCCGCAATAGGTAAAACGCTTGGTGTAAAGAAATCAACTGTGGGAGCAATTATTAGAAAATGGAAGACTTACAAGACCACTGATAATCTCCCTTGATCTGGGGCTCCGTGCAAGATCTCACCCCGTGGTGTCAAAATGATAACAAGAACGGTGAGCAAAAATCCCAGAACCACACGTGGAGACCAAGTGAATGACCTACAGAGAGCTGGGACCACAGTAACAAAGGCTACTATCAGTAACACAGTGCGCCGCCAGGGACTCAAATCCTGCACTGCCAGACGTGTCCCCCTGCTGAAGAAAGTACACGTCCAGGCTAGGCATGTGCCGGTTACCGGTTTCACAGTGTACCGTGGTGTGGAAACGTCGCGGTTTCAAAACCACTAAAATTTTCCGTCAGACCGTAGTACGGTATTCGCTATTTTTCTTATGTCAAAAATGCAGCCAGAAGTGGCTTGGCGCGGCAGCGCTCACCCCCTCCCGTTTGTTGCTGTGTGTGAAAGTGACGCGGCTGGCCGAAAAAAACAAATACTCCAAACATAAGGCGTACTGTTCTTCAATTTATTGAGCTCTCAAATCGTGGTAAGTGTAAGATACAAAATGAATACATTTAAAATGTTTTACAATTAGATTTTTCCATGTGAGTAGCTTCAACAGATTAGCACCATAGAAAAAGTTCGCCAAAAACGAAACACACATTTTCCTTTCAAATTGAATATACAAACTAACTAAAAGCTTACAAAGATGAATGTTAGCCGAGGCTTAGCTGGGAGAGCTACTTCGTTGCGTGTGACAGCCACAGAGTGAGAAAACAAGCTTGATTCGCTTGAATGAAGGGGAAAAAGTGATAGCGTCAAAGATCTCTAATTGTGAAAGATGATCTTGCCCTAAGCACAAATCCACGTTCGCTGGATCAAGGGGAGGTCTCACTCCCAATGTTTTTTTTTATTTTTTAGATTAAACCTTTCCACAACAATATTGACATTTTAGCTAACTTATACATTTTTAACTAAGTTATGAATTCTTTATGTTCTTTTTAACACAAAGGCATGACGTCATGTAGACTAGAGTTGACGCTAGAGGTGTGCAAAATTTCCGATTCTTAGATTATTCGCGATTCGGCCGTGGAAGATTCGAGAACGATTCACAAACTAAACATAGCGAAACATCATGCTTCCCATTACCCGGCCCCTCGGGTAATGCCAATGCTCAACTCACGGCTCTAGCTCAACTCATGCAACGAGATAAAAAAGACACAACAACATACCTGACTGCTGCCGAAAAGCTGCTACAAAGTTCATCCATATAATATTACGGTGGATATCATTTATATAGGACTAGATGCAATATAAATTTGGTAGTGTTAGAAGCACATCTACAAAAAGCTAGATACGGGCGTTATAAACGGCCACCATCTTAAAGCAGTACACTTCACTGCAAGGCTGTTGTAACGAACCTTCCAAGCAAACCTAATTAACTTTTTATCTAAAATACTCCTAAATCGGTAAAATATTGACTTGAATCCATCTTTAAAATAGTTTTAAAACTTTCACATGTCGAAAGTAGACAAAAGGGAAATTATGAAATAACGGGAGCAATTTTAACAAATTTAACGGTTGATTCACAGCATTAAATTAATTGAATGTAGTTTAAAGCTGCTGATACAGAATGGGGACTGGAGTTTTTTATTTAATGTTATTTTTGTATATTTGTTTACTGCTATATGTTAACTTGATACTGAAATAGTGGTGTGGTTTAGCCTGAGAGTATTTTTGAACAATTTTGGAACGAATGTACAAAACATCTAAAAAAAAAAGAAAGAAAAAAAAGGAGGGGGGTGCATTAATAATCATTTTATAATCGAATCGGAGCCTCTGAATCGTAATCGTAATCGAATCGTTAGGTGCCCAAAGATTCCCAGCTCTAGTTGACACAGTGGCTGAAAATGGCGAAACTTCACTTAAGCTTTTCCACCCTCAAAAAAAAAGTCATGCAGTATAAATTTTTAAAATTTTTTATTCAGAAGTGTTTTTACTTTTTTATAGAAATTATTTTGTTTTGCTCTAATCTTGAGCAACTTGAGCTGTGGCTGTGAGTATAGTCTATAAATTATATTTAGTTTAATGTAATTTAAAATATTTTTTTATTGATAATTTATTTATTTTAACAATATATTCATGTTCCAATTTGCAACTATGGTCTGGAAAAAAAAGTCCTGTTCAATGGAAAAAAAGTTACTTTTTTTAACCCATACATCTCAAAAAATTTTTGGAGCTGTAATTGCAATACCGTGATACTGTGAAACCGCGGTATTTTTGCTCACGGTTATCGTACCGTCAAAATATCATACCGACACATGCGTAGTCCAGGCCCGTCTGCGGTTCGCTAGAGAGCATTTGTATGATCCAGAAGAGGACTAGGAGAATGTGTTATGGTCAGATGAAACCAAAATAGAACTTTTTGGTAGAAACGCAGGTTCACGTGTTTGGAGGAGAAAGAATACTGAATCGCATCGGAAGAACACCATACCCACTGTGAAGCATGGGGGTAGAAACATCATGCTTTGGGGCTGTTTTTCTGCAAAGGGACCAGGACGACTGATCTCTGTAAAAGGAAAAAATGAATGGGGCCATGTATCGAGAGATTTTGAGTGAAAATCTCCTTCCGTCAGCAAGGACATTGAAGATGAGACGTGGCTGGGTCTTTCAGCATGACAATAATCCCAAACACACAGCCAGGGCAACAAAGGAGTGACTTTGTAAGAAGCATTTCAAGGTCCTGGAGTGGCCTAGCCAATCTCCAGATCTCAACCCCATAGAAAATCTGTGGAGGAAGGAGATCTGCATGGAGGAATGGGCCAAAATACCAGCAACAGTGTGTGAAAAGCTTGTGAAGAATTACAGAAAACGTTTGGCCTCCGTTATTGCCAACAAAGGGAACATAACAAAGTATTGAGATGAACTTTTGGTATTGACCAAATACTTATTTTCCACCATGATTTGCA
Organism: Corythoichthys intestinalis; assembly: GCF_030265065.1. NCBI lineage: Eukaryota > Metazoa > Chordata > Actinopteri > Syngnathiformes > Syngnathidae > Corythoichthys > Corythoichthys intestinalis. Next base: position 5,580,717 of record NC_080398.1, on the reverse strand, counting down.
AATAAATTCTTTAAAAATCAAACAATGTGATTTTCTGTTTTTTTTTTCTCCCACATTCTGTCTCTCATTGTTGAGGTTTACCCATGTTGACAATCACAGGCCTCTCTAATATTTTCAAGTGGGAGAACTTGCACAATTAGTGGTTAACGAAATACTTATTTGCCCCACTGTATGTGTTTGAACGATTTGCTTTGTAAAACCCCCAAAAAAACCTTAGCATTTTATAGCATAGCGGACTTTTGCTGTGCAAGTTAGGAAATTGTTCTTTTGTTGTACTTTGATCCGCATTTATTTATTTTTTTTTATTTTATTTTTTTTTTTTTTTGACCGTATGAGCTCAGGTATTTTAATTTATTTTTAAAAACTGCTCTTGTGAAAAAGTGCAAAAGTTCAATTCTACATTGTTTCGAGAAACGCTCAGGTATTTTATTTTGTATTGCCATTTAATGCCCTTTAAAAGTGAAATCTTGGCAAGTCAAAATAGGCAACAATACACAGTTATTCTTTTGTTTTACAGATGCTAAAATGTTTTCTGCAACACATTAAATGTTTGAAATCCGATGACTCGATTTTTCGAACTATCTTCTCGATACATTAATCGATTACCTAAATAATTGATGGTAGTTCTGCAACAATTAATCGATTACCTAGAGCAGGGGTTTTCAACCCAGTCCTCAAGGCACACTGTGGGTCCTGGTTTTTGTTCCAGCCGATCCAGCAGAGACAGTTGAACCAATGAGGCTTCTGCTAAAACAAGCCACACCTGACTGCAATCAACTGATTGCACTTGTAAAACACCAGATTGGGGAAAAAGTGTTGTCATCTTGTTTGGTAAGAATGAAATCCTGCACCCACAGTGTGCCTTAGTGGAATAGGTTGGGAACCCCTGACCTAGAGTATTCGATGAGAAAAAAATCATCGAATTAAATTTTGTTGCTTCGAGTATTCGTTTAATTAAAGTGGCGTTGTATTGGTTTATTTTGAAAGTGTTTGCATGTAGTTTTATTGATTTGGGTGGCAACAATGAATATGATATAACTCATTTCTCATGGCTGAAACCAGCTGCACCCTGTTAAGACCAACAATAGCCAAGTTTTTGTTTGAGCAATTTTTTTTTTAATGCATTCATGATTTAGTTTTAAGGTATATTTGACCGTTTATTGTGGGAATATGTGTCTGAACCATTTGTTAAGAGCATTGTAAAAAAAAAAAAAAAAAAACTTTAGCCTTTTATAGCATTTAAGCTGGCAAACTTTTTCTGTGTAAGTTAGCCAGTTGTTCTTTTGTTCTATTCTCATTTTAAAAATATTTTGTAGACTGTTTTAGGCTCAGCTTGGGTGTTTTAATTTTTCATGTTCCTTACCCGATTACTCGATTATTCGAACTAACTAGTCCATCGATTAATCGACATGTAAAATATTCGATAGCTGCAGCCTGTTGATTAAAACAACTGTGTCACACACTAAATGTAACTCCTAGCAAGAGCGTAGCATTCACGTTAGCATGAACCGTAGCTTAGCGAGCGTCCTCTTAAACTGTGGTTGTGATGTTTTGGTTTTGTGGGCGTGGGCTACAGATTACGGTAGTCATGCTCCATACTTCTGGTTGCAGACAAAACAGATGGAAAACCCTTAGCAAGTTAGTGTTGTCCTTGTCTGTCAATGATCATTCCAAATTTTTGGACACCCTAACTTATTTTTAGACAAAAGCCTTTGAATTTTTACAGATGAAAACATTGAGTATTCGTCGAGAGAACTAGACGAAGACACATTTTGAAATGACTAAAACTATGTAAGTATTTAGCGGAACCCCGGTGTTGTCGGAAAACTTCACTTTGAGTGTTGTGCATCAGAACTAGCAAGATGTTACGTGTTTGTAAGTACGTTGAGAATGTTCACTGCCGTATTTGAGGGATTCCATAAGGTTCTGTGTAGTTTATAAGGATTTGAATAAGTTTGATGTCATGCCAAGATCTTAGAAGCCAAATTGTGAGAGCTTCAGAAGGTCCAACAGTGTTTGGACAACTTCTGGAGAGCTCAGGGTCATTCATATCAATTTCAAATTGGAACAAACAGAAAACACTGAAATGCGGTTTTGGTGATCCTGGCCAGGAATCGCCCTTCCTCCTGCGGCTTCGCCGCGGGAAGTGCCCAATGGGAAGTGAAAGTGCTGCCATTAGCACATCTGTTAGCTCAAATCTTTGTTAGCACTTCTTTGACTGTTGCAGCATTAAAGGCGGAAGGCGGGAAACCAATAAAGAGGATCTCCTCAAGTTTAGATTTTGATTTATGAAAGATGTCTTCATATTGGTTTGTGAATAACCAACGTGCTCATTTACTCTGGACTAGAACGTTCCCTCATGTCGAAGATTTTAGCTAGGATCTAATGTCTAACCTTATCTCAAGGCTAGAAATTTCTCTGAGAATGTTATTTTAAGATCGACTAGGAACTTCTTTCCAAACTAAAATATGCCCTTAGGACTAAGAGTGTGACAATATCTCGATAGAGCGATATATCGCGATATTTTGCAACCCGATTGGTTATCGATATGCTCCCGCCAAGTATCGATACTTATATTTTACATATTGGCCATACAATGGAGTATGGATGCTGTAAACTGCTCAATGTTGAGCAATTCCTTGGCGGTCCACTAGGGGCGCTCAACAGTGGCGGTGAAGGTAAAGTGCGCACAAGTCGCCTGGAGAAGAACAGCGGCCCCAAGTGGGTTGAAAAAAATAAAAAAGCTTCGTGAGAACGGTGGAGGAAAAATTGAGAAAAATATTGCTGAAAATCACACATGTGGACACACTTTGGATTTTACACCAACAATAAAGGAAGTAAGGTGAACAAGGACTTTGCTGTATGCAAGAATTGTCTAATAAAATAAGGTTCACTGGCAGCTGGTGACTAATTGGACACCGGATTTCTATGGCGTATCACTTGAGGTAAGAAAGTTTTGCAATGTACTAGTAATTGATTTTTTAATTGAAATGTATTATTTTGATGACAAATTTGAGAACTACGGAGCCCCTAAGGTGACATGGAAGAAGAAGAAAAAAAAACAGAGAGGAAAAAAAAAAGTTGACGTAAAAAAAAAAAAAAAGTGCCCCTAAAGGGACACGAAAGATTTTTTTCTGACAGAGCAAAAAAAAAAAAAAAAGGTCTGGGCAAAAAAGAAAAAAAATGCCCCGGAAAACAAAACAAAAAAGACCCGGAAGTAAAAAAGAAAAGTTGAGGTTGAAGCAAAAAAAAAAAAAAAAAAAAAAAAAAAAAAAGGCCCGGGAAAAAAAAAACACGAAAGTAAAAAAAAAATAATAATAATTGCCCCGAAAAAAAAAAAAAAAAGACCCAGAAGTAAAGGGAAAAAAATGAAAAAACACATAATTCCACTTTTTTATACGTGCGTTTTGCAGGTAAACAATGGCAACAATGGGGCGTGATCACCCGTGGAGCAGGTTAATTGAGTTTTACATCGAAATAGGCCTAAAATATGATGACATAAGATCAATTCTTGATATTAAGCACAGTTTCCAAATAAGCAGGTTACAGATCACCGCAGTATCTGTAACCATGTAGCTGTCCGGAGTATAGACCCTACCCACCGACGTCACAAAATCACGTGATCGCTGTATTGTTTGTACCCCCTTGTCCGTCATTTTGTGTCTGTATTATCAATGGTCTCAATTGATCGAGCAATTTATAATGCATTTCATGGAAGACCCGGTGCTTTCGGATGCCGTAAACTCACTTGATGCGTTGCATAAAAGGCGTTATGTGGAAAAGCTTCAGTTTATCCATTCGCCAGATCCATATTTGATGCCTAAATCGATGTTTTTCGACCCACTGTCTTCGCCGTATTTGCCTGACATCTGCTAGCTACCCTGATATTTACAACTATCTTGTCCACACAAAATCAGCCTATTCTCACGAAGGTTTGAAAAACTTTAAGAGCTTGGAGGCTTATAAATACTTCGTTGCTGGTTGGGTGAAACAGGTCCTCGTCCACGAAAATTCGGCAGGAATCTATCTTGTGCTTGGAAAGGTGAGTTACGAAATTTTCAATTCAAAATATTTTGTTCTTGCTAACATCCACTGTCAGGTCTAATGTATTTCATGTCATTTGTCAATGGAGCTAGGGCTTTTAATGTTTATATGGTTTAGCGATAGCACTTTCACTACATACATACGTGTATGTTGTCGGCGATTAGCCTAGCAATGATCTTAATTGTGGTTGTCAGCCCAAAACCCTCTAAATATATATTAAATGCATTTTACCAGATATAAAATGACTACTACATAATCTGTGGTAATCGTTTGGAGCCCAGTTTTCTCGTCGAATTGCAGCAGCCCATCTCACTCTCTCCTCTCCGGGTCTCTCGGAATCCGGTAGAACTTCAAGGCTCTCCGTCTATCTTCTTTGTTATTGCAACCGACCGCCACACACGCTTTCACCATTTTGATTATTAATGTTAATGAGCAGAAAAACACGCCGTAAATAGGAGGAATATACATAGCCGTAACAGGTAAACACGATGTGTTGACGAACAAATGGGCGGCACCAGTCAGGAGGGCGGAGTTGTGACGTCACGTGGGTAGGGTCTATAGCAATTGGCTGCGAATGAAGTCAACAAGAACCGCCAAATCACAGAACGTTTTCCGACGAAAATGTCCGGTTGAGTTTAAAACTCGCTTCAAATGTCTTTTGCTTATTTGGAAACCGTACTTAATATCAAGAATTGATCTTATGTCATTATATTTTAGGCCTATTTCAAAGTAAAACTCAATTAACCTGCTCCACGGGTGATCACTCCCCATTGTTGCCATTGTTTACCTGCAAAATGCACGAATAAAAAGTGGAATTATGTGTTTTTTCTTTTTTTTTTTCTTTACTTCCAGGTCTTTTTTTTTTTTTTTTCGGGGCAATTATTATTATTTTTTTTTTTACTTTCGTGTTTTTTTTTTTCCCCCCGAGCATTTTTTTTTTTTTTTTTGCTTCAACCTCAACTTTTCTTTTTTACTTCCGGGTCTTTTTTTAAAAAAATTTTTTTTTACTTTCGTGTTTTTTTTTTTGTTTTTTTTTTCGCTTTGGCAGAAATAAGATCTTTCGTGTCCCTTTAGGGGCACTATTTTTTGTTTTTAACGTCAACTTTTTTTTTTTCCTTCTCTTTTTTTTTGTTTTTTCTTCCATGTCACCTTAGGGGCTCCGTAAGTTTACCATTAATTACCACAAAATAAAAAAGATACACATGATCATTTCCCTTGGTTATCGTTTTTTTCTAATTACAAGTATACAAAACACATGTTAATCCTTTGTTAGCTATTGAAGACATTTCTTTTAGTCAGATAGAGAAAATCCATACTCTTATTTAATCGAGAAAAACATTTAACTATACCAGGAGGTGTTCTACTATCACCTACATTATAATTTGCCTATCACCATGCCATGTTATTCAGATCAACGTTACCTCACACTCATTCCAATAATAGACAGTGTCAACCGTGTTGTGTATCTAAGAGTGATGGTGAATCTACGACTCCGGTTTATCCATGCTAAGGCTAGTGCACCTGCCAATAAATTGAAAAAAATTGAACATGGCTAACTCTTGAGTTAAAACTGCGAAATTCACATTCATTCGGAAGGCAAACCGTGCAGAAATACATTATTGCATCTAACACATTCTAACTGGAGAAATTGGCAACTTACTTTGAAATGTTAAGCAGGTCCACTGCCTTCGCATGACCCATAAACTGCGACCCAAAGTATCTGGATGCGACTTGGTCGCCGATCCAATACTGGTCCAACTGTTTGGACTTGGTTGTCTTGTTAAGGCTTTCATCGAACATAACAACTAAGGCATCTGAGCAGTTCCTTGCATTCGCACACAGTACTGTGCGATTGCCTGCTGTTGTGATGTTTATGCTAATGATGCTAACGGCGCGCACGCACGAGGTGCAGTGCATCGTAAAAATTCTACGCGTCATCTTCGTTATGGATTAAAAAATAAAAACACTTCGTCACGGATATAATTTAGGTTGCACAGAGATGTTCTTGAAAATTAAAACCACAGTGAAAAAATTCCAGACTTACGACAGCTAATTTAATACTTTTAATCCCTTTAATAATGGAAAACTAAATTCAATGCTTTTTTAATACTTTTAATAACCCGCGGGTACCCTGTTTGAAGTGAAATGTAAAGAATTAAAAAGCACCAATTCAAAATAAAGGGGATTATGCGGCTCTCACATTAACTCCAAGCCTTTTCAAAAGTGGGATGTCCTCCTCATAAGACCGCATTGAACGTGCATGTTTAGCGTTGTAAAATGCGAGCAAAAACACGTTTGTCAGTGCATGTCGCTTGTCATGTCATTTTTTTCGGTAGCTCCGGTGACGTCTCTGTCGTCTGTCTGTCTTTTGACGGGGGTGAGGGAACACGGAAGTAATTACTCAGTGTGGCCAGCCTCTTCGACATTTTGAGAAGTTATTTTCTCGTGTCCGCCGCAAATACAGTGGTCAGCCATCGGTACGCAAAAGCGTATGGAAGCCGCTGAGGGCCAGCGCGTTTGTCTACGTACAGTCCGCATGCGCGCATGCGGACCACTTATGTGCACCCCTGATCTAGCTTTTTGTAGATGTGCTGCCAATGCTACCAAATCTAATGCATATAGTCCTATATAAATGATATCTACCGTAACATTATGCGGATGACGTACTTTGTAGCAGCTTTTCGGCAGCAGTCAGGTATGTTGTTATGGTATTTTTATCTCGTGGCATGAGTTGAGCTAGAGCCTTGAGTTGAGAATTGGCATTACCCGAGGGGCCGGGTAATGAGAAGCATGATGTTTAGCTACTCTCGCTGCGTTCTTCCTCATTGCGCCCCGAAGAACGCGCGGCGTGCTGACCCCCCCGGCCGAGACGCACCCGAGAACAGCACCAGCCAAAACAATTGCTGCTCGGCCGACGCTGCCCCGCGCGCGCCCGCCGGGAAGGCCAAATCTCGCGCGTCCTCTTATTTTAACCCTTTGTACTGACTCCATGTTTCAAAAGCTTGAAGAACACTCACCGAAAACAGGTTGACAATTTATTCGTCGACAATGGTAAAAACAAGGCAAAAACAGACGACGGAGGGACAATTCTGGATCCAAAACAAGGCTACATGCTTCCGAGCAGAAAAAAAATCTGTCCTATCTCAGTGTCCAGGCTTTTTAAAGTCTTTGCTGACGCGGGTCATGTCGAAGGTGTATCTGAAGGTGGGTCTGGGCGTTGCTTTTTGGTCTTCCCCTTGTTGGCCGGTTTGAGGCGGCTTAGGTTCCTGCGCGGATTGGGACGCCCGCTATCAACTTTGCTGTCCGGGCTGGTTGTACTTGTTTTAGGACAAAGCGCTTTGTCCTTGGAGTTTGCTGGGAGAGCAGATTGCCCGAGTTGGTGCGTCACTCTTGTGATAAGACGGCATTAAACTATGGTGTTCTATTTATTTTATATTAGTAGCGTAGTCCTACCGTAAATATGAAAATGATACTATTTCCTGATTAATTATATTACGTGTGTTAGAGTAATGCAAACAGTTAGACGGTGCCAACCTGTACCATCTGTATGTGTTAGACTATATATGTGTTAGACTAATGCAGACAATTATATGGTGTGTGCGATGACGATATCGTTTCTCCTTCAGTGTGTTGTACTTCCGCTTTACTTGGTATATTTCAATAATCGGAATTTGGATGTCTGTGAATCGTTCTCGAATCGCGAATAATCTAAGAATCGGAAATTTTGCACACCTCTAATGCTGCACATGGGTCTGTTATTCTTCCTCATAACAAGTACGAGTCTACCTTGCACTGAGTAAACTAGTTCTTCTCCCATTAGATTGAGGACTAGCAGTTGAAAGGAAGGGAATAAGCCTGTAAATTTGGGGACAACCAGTCCAAAACCTTCACCGATCCCATTAGACTTGCTCACCGAACGCCTGGGGTTCGCTCGAACCCAGGTTCTGAACCGTTGCCTTAGTATGACAACCTTTCCTGGGGACTACATCCTTTTTTTCTAGAGACTACGCCCTTTGGGAATACAACCTTAATTTAGGAAGAACTTTCCCTCTGGTGGAGAAACTTCCCTCCAGGTGACAAGCTACCTTTTGTCTGGATGACTACCTCAATTTCTCCCAAACAGTACTTTCTCTTTGGACCATGACCTTCTCCCAGGAACTGTCCCCTGTTCTCAGGACAACCTTACTGTATATTAGGATGATAACCAGCTCTTAGGACTTCTATTTTGACTCAAAACTTTTGCTGACCTATTGTCGCTTCAAGAAGTTCACTGTACGGTTCTACTCTAACTGTCCTCCCTTTGCCAGCTGCTGTCCCTGGTGGCGTTCATCCTGGAGGAAGTGGTGGCCGTTTGCATAAAATGTACAGCTCTGGAGTTCTTTGAGTTTGTCAGCTGCACGTCGTTCCTCTTCACCGCTCTGCTCCTCGTCCTTCTCTCCACAAACCTGCACCTTAGGGTGGGAATCAACTGTTGGTCCAGCCTGGTAAGATACACGTTGTTAAGAAGAGTTGTATTCATTTAGAAGATGTGACTCAACTTTCTAGAAGTTCCTTCAATGAGGAAATTCACATGTTTTAGAGATAGTAATGTGTCAACCCATGGAAACATCACGTGACCACAACGAAGGCCTCGCTGTCAGTACAGGAAGTGTTCAGTGACAAAATGCTGACTTAAGATCTTCCCGTAGAAGTTAGATGACTTTTAATTGCATGGGTGTCAAATTCGAGGCATGGGGGCCAGATTCGGCACGCTACATCAATTTGTGCGGACCGTAAATGTACATCATGTGCAGTGATTTTGTTTTTTGCGAAAATAGCAATACAGTAACATTTCTTAAGTTCACATTGAAAGAGAAATAGAATCTAAATAGAATTAAAGAAAAAATATATTTACTGTTTTTACTTTTTTCAAAATTTTAATCTAAAATAAATGAACATTTTTAGATTGTTCTAAATATTAAAAGATGACATTTTTTGAGAAAAAAAGTGAAAAATAAATTAAAAACGAGAATTACCCCCCCTTTTAACAAAATAAATATTTAAGTACATTTAAATATAAAAAAAATATATATATATACAGTTAAAAAAACAAAATATTAAAAATTAAATAGAATAGTTTTTCCCTGTTTCGTATTTTTAATCAAATTTAAATTTAAAAAATGCAATCATTTAAGATATTTACCGTTTTTTTCCCCCTATTTCATTAAAAAATAAATAAATAAATAAATGATTTATTTAAATTTTTAAATCATTTGAAAAAATAAAGAATATAATTTGGGGAAAAAACTGAAAATGACTAATAAAATATACAAAATTGTTTTTCCCCCTTTATATTTTAAATTTAAAAAAGTACATGGTTAAAAAAAAAATCTTATTTTCCTTTTAATAAATAAATCACTGAATATTTTTTAAATCATTTCAAATATAAAAAGAAAATAGTCGGAAACCTAAACAGATATTTACAAATAAAATATAGAATATATCGTTTTTTTCCCCTAATAATAAGAATATAGTTTTAAAAAAAACACACACACAGATTCAAATTAGGGCTGTCAAAATTATTGCGTTAACGGGCGGTCATTAATTTTTTTAGTTAATCACGTTAAAATATTTGACGCAATTAACGCACATGCCCCGCTCAAACAGATTAAAATGACAGCAGTGTAATGTCCGCTTGTTACTTGTTTTTTGGTGTTTGGCGCCCTCTGCTGGCGCTTGGGTCCAAATGATTTTATGGGTTTAAGCACAATGAGTGAGCATGATGTAATTATTGACATCAACAATGGCGAGCTACTAGTTTATTTTTTGATTGAAAATTTTACAAATTTTAATAAAACGAAAACATTAAGAGGGGTTTTAATATAACATTTCTAGAACTTGTACTAACATTTATCTTTTAAGAACTACAAGTCTTTCTATTCATGGATCGCTTTAACAAAATGTTAATGCCATCTTGTTGATTTGTTATAATCAACAAATACAGTACTTATGTACTGAATGCTGAATGTATATATCTGTCTTGTGTTTTATCTTTCCATTCCAACAATAATTTACAGAAAAATATGGCATATTTTATAGATGGTTTGAATTGCGATTAATTACGATGAATTAATTTTTAAGCTGTAATTAACTCCATTAAAAATTTTAATCGTTTGACAGCCCTAACTTAAGTACATTTAAATAATATTTGAAAAAAAGAATATATACAGTTAAAAAAACAAAAAATTAAAAATGAATTAGAATAGTTTTTCTCTGTTTTTTATTTTTAATAAAATTTAAATGAAAAAAATGCAATAATTTAAGATATTTACCTTTTTTTTCCTATTTCATTAAAAAAAATGATTTATTTAAAATTTTAAATCATTTGAAAAAATAAATAATATAATTTGGGGAAAAAACTGAAAATGACAAATAAAATATAGAAAATTGTTTTTCCCCCTTTATATTTTAAATTAAAAAAAGTACATGGTTTACAAAAAAAAAAAAAAAAATCATATTTTCCTTTTAATAAATAAATCACTGAATATTTTTTAAAATCATTTCAAATATAAAAAGAAAACCTAAACCGGAAAAATCGGAAACCTAAACAGATATTTACAAATAAAATATAGAATATATTGTTTTTTTCCCCTAATAATAAGAATATAGTTTAACAAAAAAAAAAAAAAAACACAGATTCAAATTAGGGCTGTCAAAATTATTGCGTTAACGGGCGGTAATTAATTTTTTAAGTTAATCACGTTAAAATATTTGACGCAATTAATGCACATGCCCCGCTCAAACAGATTAAAATGACAGCACAGCTTAATGTTCGCTTGTTTTTTGGGTGTTTGGCGCTCTCTGTTGGCGCTTGCGTCCAACTGATTTTATGTGTTACACCATGAGTGAGCATGGTGTAATTATTGACATCAACAATGGCGAGCTACTAGTTTATTTTTTGATTGAAAATTTAACAAATTTTAATAAAACGAAAACATTAAGAGGGGTTTTTAATATAAAATTTCTATAACTTGTACTAACATTTATCTTTTAAGAACTACAAGTCTTTCTATCCATGGATCGCTTAAAGAGAATGTTAGTAATGTTAATGCCATCTTGTTGATTTATTGTTATAAAAAACAAATACAGTACTTATGTACCGTACGTTGGATGTATATATCAGTCTTGTGTCTTATCTTTCCATTCCAACAATAATTTACAGAAAAATATGGCATATTTTATAGATGGTTTGAATTGCGATTAATTACGATTCATTCATTTTTAAGCTGTAATTAACTCTGTTAAAAATTTGAATCTTTTGACAGCCCTAATTTAAGTACATTTAAATAATATTTTTTAAAAAGAATATATACAGTTAAAAAACAAAAAATTAAAAATTAAATAGAATAGTTTTTTCCTACTTCGTATTTTTAATAAAACTTTAAAAAATGCAATAATTTAAGATATTTACCGTTTTTTTTTCTATCTCTTTTTTTAAAAAATAAATAAAAGATTTTTAAAAAAATTTTAATCATTTGAAAAAATAAAGAATATAATTTGGGGGAAAAAACTGAAAATGACAAATAAAATAAAGAAAATTGTTTTTCCCTCTTTAGATTTTAAATTTAAAAAAGTACATGGTTAAAAAAAAAATCATTTTCCTTTTCTTTTGATAAATAAATCACTGAATATTTTTAAATCATTTCAAATATAAAGATAGTCAGAAACCTAAACAGATATTTACAAATAAAATATAGAATATATCGTTTTTTTCCCCCCCTAATAATAAGAATATAGTTTAAAAAAAAAAAAAGATTCAAATAAGAATGATAGATTTATAATATTTACTGTTTTTCCTCATTTGTAGTTTTTGATTTGAAAAAAACAAAACTGAATGTTTCCCATCAAGCTGAAAAACCAAATCGGACCAATTTTAGGACAACAATGTCCCTAAACGACAGACATTGTTTTTTTAAGTATTTATAGTGCCCTCCATAAATATTGGCACCCCTGGTGCCTGGTGCCTTCTAATAATTAAAAAAAATTATTAGAAGCTAAAAAACACATCTTAACCAGGGGTGCCAATATTTATGGAGGGCACTGTATTTGTCTAATATTTACATACGAATGTCTGTGACGCAGTGTTGTTTATGTACCACAGGACTTTTGGTACACGACGATCATCGCCTTGGTTTTCTTCATCGCCTCCATCATCTTTGCTGCCATCAACAACGACAGTCCTCTGGAGAAAAGTGCTGGGGTGAGGAAACCAACTTTACCACCTTCTTCAATACTTATTTATTACCTATGCCAGTAGATGAAACCTACAGAAACCGAGGTTACATATTCGGTTCGGTATGTTTTTTCGTTTTTGTTTATGTTCGCGACAACTCCAGAACAAAAAAAACATTATTTTCCTGGTATCGTCTTAGAGTATGCATTATCTTTCGTATGATTAATAATTTTTCGGAATAGGAAACGAAAAAAGCTTCGATAAACTTTGATTTTTTTTTTTTTTTTTTTTTTTAATTAATTATTCATATACCCGAGCTTTCCTAAAGGGCTGCAATTAACAATCGTTTTTGTAATCAATTAATCATATAAATGTCACTCTCTTCAATGACCTTCACAATTTAACTTGTTTTAGGCATGTTGTAAGTAACAATGAAGAGAAAATGGATGTCTATTTTCTTCAAAAATATTTTATTACAGCTTCCTGACTTAACCGTAGTCTACAACTGTACTGTTTTACGTACATAAAACTTGTTAAAGACAACGATTAGCATAATCGCTGACTAGCTTAGCGCTCTGTGCTAAGTAGTCATGTTTCATCAACTAAAAATACAATCATTTGAATTAGCTTCATTTACTGACCTCTGACAGACGGAGGCACAATGGATCTAACAACACACTAGCGCTACGACAAATAATCGATTAACTCTAGTAATTCGATTAGAAAAAATCTTCAAATCAAATTTTGCCGCATCGAGTATTCGTTTGCGTGACGTAATTGTTTTGAAAGTCTTTGCATTTAGTTTTGTTGATTTGGGGTGCCTTCTAGTGGCAAAAGTGAATATGTCAAAACTCACTTAACATGGCTGAATCCAGCTGCTCCCTGTTAAGACCAACATAAGCTAAGTTTTTGTTTACGCTAATATGTTTTTTATGCATTTGTAATTTAGTTTATTGGTATATTTAGTGTTTTTTGTGGGAATATGTTTGAACGATTTGTTTGCATTGTTTAAAAAAAAAAAAGTGAGCATTTTATAGCATTTAAGCTAGCAGACTTTTTCTATGCAAGTTAGCCAATTGTTCTTTTGTCGTATTTTGATCATCATTTATTTTTTTTAATTCATTTGTAACTTATTTCATAACTATATTTAGCCTTTTTGGTGATTTGGGTGGATACACTGCCTTCTAGTGGCAACAGTGAATATGACATAACTCATTTAACATGGCTGAATCCAGCTGCTCCCTGTTCAGACCAACATAAGCTTAGTGTTTGTTTTAGGTAATATGTTTTTTTATGCATTTGTAATTTAGTTTATTGGTATTTTTAGCGTTTTTTGTGGGAATATGTTTGAACGATTTGTTAAGAGCATTGTTAAAAAAAAGTTAGCACTTTATAGCATTTAAGCTTGCAGACTTTTGCTATGCAAGTTAGCCAATTGTTCTTTTGTCGTATTTTGATCCTCATTAATTTTTTAAATTCATTTGTAATTTATTTCATACCTATATTTAGCCTTCTTTTGTGGGATTATGTGTTTGAACAATTTGTTAAGGGCATTGTAAAAAAAAAAAAAACGCGAGCATTTTATAGCATTTAAGCTAGCAGACTTTTGCTATGCAAGTTAACCAATTGTTCTTTTGTCGTATTTTGATCCTCATCAATTTTTAGCCAATTGTTCTTTTGTCGTATTTTGATCCTCATCAATTTTTTAAATTCATTTGTAATTTATTTTATAGCTATATTTAGCCCTTTTTGTGGGATTATGTCCCACGATTTGTAAAGGGCATTTAAAAAAAAAAAGTGAGCATTTTATAGCATTTAAGCTAGCAGACTTTAGCAATGCAAGTTAGCCAATTGTTATTTTGTTGTACTTAGATCCTCATTTATTTATTTTTTAATGAAAGTGCAATTCTGCATAGTTTGAAGAAACACTCGAGAATTTTATTTTGAAAGCGCAATCTTAGCAAGCCTTTGTTTTACATCTCCTAAAATTCATTAAATCTTCCTAATCCGATTACTCGATTATTCGAACTAACTACTTAATAGAATAATCGACTACTAAAATAATCGATCGCTGCAGCCCCTACAACATACATGACTCAAGACAGTCTAACTCTTGGGTAAATATTATTGATTCAGCAACTAAACCTGAGTGTAGCAGCGAACTCTCTCTCTCACTGTAATCACTGGCGCATGCGTGCAGCTTCACGTTACACACAAACAAGGACCCAAACGGGACTGCTCACAGCTGCCGGCAAAAATCGATTATCAAATTTGTTGGCAACTACTTCTTTAATTGACTTAATCGATTAGTTGTTGCAGCCTTACTTTCCTACCTGGATGTACTGTATGTCAGTTTTTCACCTTTTGAAACATTTCTTCCGACAGGCATTTGGTTTCCTAGCAACACTGGCTTTCGTGTTTGACCTCTTCCTATTTTGGAGGACGTACGGACTTCCCTTCGCCAAAGGGGACAAGCCACAGCCCAGTAACGACGTCCGAACGGCGGACCCGGAAGTCCCAGCTGAGACGGAGAAGCTCAACACGGACGCCACCGCGGCCGAGTGATTAAGTTCGATTCGCGGGCGTCATTAAAGGTCAAACATTTTCACCCGCTAGGAGGCGCTCTAGTGGGTCTGACTTTCTCTCTTTGTACTACTAAGGCCATTTTAGGTCAGACACTCAGGAAATAAACAATCAGCTTTTTGTTTTTTTGTATTCTTAATTAAGCGCGTCAACATAAAGTCCCATTTCTGTGACGGCGTTTTCAGAAATAGTCACTTAACTCAAAATTTTCTGGACTAAGACGATAAAAGATGTTCTAAAATCACATTTTCATCGTTTTTCACCTTTATTCTGTAAATATGGTTTCAGTCACGCAATCACATGTCCAAGTAAACGTTCTTCAAGCAGTAACACGTGAATGAAAATATCGGCTACTAGTAATAAGAAGCTTCTTCATGTATGTTGTTGTTTTTTTTTTTTTTGATAAAGGACCACTATTTATGTTTAATTTCTAATCAATGGTTGCTTATTATGATGCATTGCTAGGTCAAAAATGTTTGAATTTTTGCTTACACGCTTAAAAACTTGAATCTTTTGTGTCAAACTGCTGAGCTGTCTTCGTGATTCATTGCTGTATGAAGTTAGGATGCAAAATAGCGGTTCTAAAATTAATTGTGGCTTTATTAAATACCAACTTTTCGACTGGAATCTCATTGTGTCAAACTGTTGAGATGTCTTAAAGTCTTTCGTTTCTGTACGAAGTTAGGATGGAAAATATAAACGGTTCAAAAATGAATCTTGTGCCTTCATTAAATACTAACTGTAGTGTGCATTTATGTTCTATGTGGAAAAATACAAGCATGTAGCACGTGTTCATTTGCTGTATTAAGATGGTGACAAGTCAGTTTGTATGTATTTTTTCAATGATTGATTATAATAAAAGTACCACTAATGTTCAATTGCTGTTTTTTGTTTCAAAATGTATTGGACGTCTGTCGACGTCAATGGCAGCTGGTGTCAGTTTGAGTTTTAAAGCAGTTTGAACAGCTGGAAGTTGGTGTTTTGGGGGTTTCAATGAGTAGCTAGTAGCTATGCTAAAGCTACGATGTGGTCAATGTAAAAAGCGTTTTTTGAAAGCAACTGGTTTGACTAATGAGGTAATTTATGAAATAACATTTTTGCTGAATGAATAGTAGGAAGATTGTTGGTTTGTTTGCCAAGTTCCAGCGTTGTAAGTGAAAATATGCTAAAGTTACGAGTGGTCAAAGTAAGAGCATATTTTTAAAGCGACTCTGGTTCATCTCCTTCCGTAAATGGCAGCCAGTGAATTAATAAGACGTTCAATCTATTTACTTGTGTGTAATTAAATATTTTAAATATTAAAATATATTAAATATTGATATTATAATTTTTATCAAGCAAATATTTGCGTGTAAAATGTTCAACAGCCTCAAAATGAGTTACAAAACTTTATTTCCCACAATGCACTAAATCTCGCGATTCGCGGTAGTTGAAAAAGTAAACACGTCTGCGCCTGCGCACTAACGTCGCTACAGCTGCTCTCAACAAGGCGGCGGAGGAGAAAGAAACGCAGCGAACAAAAACAATGGCAACGGCGGCGACCACTGCTAGCGGGCCGACCACCGGCCCCGTCGGCGGTAGCGGCGGCGGTGGTGGTGGGACCGCACTAGCCCGCAAAAAAGACGGTGGCCCTTCGGCCAAATTCTGGGAGAGTTCTGAGACCATATCCCAACTGGAGACTGTTCGTCTGTGGATCGGCAAGCACTACAAGAAGGTGAGCTAATTAGCTTAGCGTTAGCATTATTTCCCCATTCATTCCAATGAGGGCCCGCGGCGCGCTGACAATGGACGACTGACGCGAGTTTTTCTTAAATGTCATTCTGCTTGTCAATCTAGCTTTTAAGTTACTGTTTTGGGTTACTTTTAACACCAGCTTTCCACCAACTAATACAAAGTGCGACTCATACTCGGAAGTGACTTTCAATTCTGCACTTTTTAATCGAACAAATTTCAGAACAAGCCAACTTGTTAGCATACATTGGCTAATGTTATTGAACCAATTTGACCGTTAACTGTCGAATTTTTCTGCTTACGCCACACACCAAAATCAGTCTCACTTTATTGCCTGTCTTATTTGCATACAAAACGTTTGATCATTGACGTGTTGAGACATTGTCCAACTGTCAAGCGGTTAACATGAAAATCAGCCATCCTGTGAATAGCGATGCTTCAATTTCTGATCGCTAAAATCATTTATTTCTGCAAGCGCAAGGCTGCCACTGAGTGATAGGCGTCCAATTCATCGGCTGCCTTCAAATGGATTTGACCTCATTCAAATTTACAGTAGTAAGAAGAAAAGAGCCACAAGATAGGACGCCTAGCTAATTTATTTGCAGCCAATGAGTTCATTTCATTACACATGAATTACTGTTTTCATCTAACCTGGCGCGCCAGATTAATTCATACAAATATACGGCTGCTGATTGGACGACTGGTCTTCTCGTCACACTCGCAATAATGTCGTTCCTCGTCTGAAAAACTTTTGATGATGTTATTTTTTAGCAAACTTCAGAAATTGAAGCTTTCAGCACTCCCACATTGTACTGAAGTGGATAGTTGCTTCCTGGTCCCGCCTTTTTCTCCTGATTGGCTGGAACATCAAATGACCACGGAAGTGGTTGGACCATGACGTACCGCAAGCAACACGTCACTTCCGCTCATTAATAATCACGACATTAGCAACTGTTGCTAAGGGGGGGACACGCCACGGTTTGTCCCTAATAGGAAATGAATGGAAACCGTGTACGAAGGAGATGTTTACAGAGCTAAACCTACCAATTCTCTCTGAAAATGATGTCCCTGGTGCCAAATTCACTGGCAAAGATGTGGAAGAACATAAAAATGTTCAGTTAAAGACCAAATGTGAAGTAAGGTTGGTCAACCATGTTTTTGATAATATCAATGGCTAAACAATTATAAGCATATTTTCGTTATTTTTTTTAACGCAACCCTACCAGATTTTTTGTTTAACCCATAGCAACGCTCTTGACAACGAAAATGCTTTTCTTCGACAATTTTCGGAAATCTTCGGAAATGACGTCACACACAGAACTGCGAGGGAAGTCCGCCATAAAACAGTATTGTTGCATTGCTTCTCGGTAAGATGCCACGGCGGTGTGTGGCGATGTATTGTTCTCACTCAAACGAAAGTTGTATGAGTGGCCAAAGGATAGCAGGGCACGTAAATGGACATCTTTCTTTCGCATGAAGCGAATGAATTTCACGCCATCATCGAGTAGTGTTCTCTGCTACAAACACTTTGAAGATTCCTGCTTCCTCAACCGGTCTGCTTATGATCAAGGATATGCAAAAAAGTGTGATTTTTGGATAGATGACTGATTAATTTGTCAAAGCAGAGCTGACAACTGTTGTTGAATGAACAGTAGAAGCTAGCGACGTTAGCCGAAAGCTAACTCGTGGCAAGCCCCGATCATAGTTGGGAGGTATTCGCCGAAACATGTCAGGTAAATAAAAGCTAACGTCGCTGTTTACTACTGTTCATTCCACAACATGATTGGGAATCGTCAAAACTTTTCTTTTATCCCAGGCAATAGTAGGTGGTTTATATACCTGACATGCTTCAAATCATAAAAATAATAACAGCCTATATTTTACCAGTCTTGTAATCTCGATGGGTCTTGTCTCCATTCCATGACAGGTAGTCTGGGTGCATTGTTTGCATCCTGATTAGCGTCTGGCTAATACATGTACAGTCCAACATAAAATTCCAACCTCCTTGTCCTCCAACTCTTCAAAAACGTGGATCTCCTCACTTGCTCTCGATCTATCGCTTATATCGCTGTTTGAATTATTGTTTGAAGGGCTTTGTATGGCGGCCGTATGGAGCGCTGCCATCGCTGTTCTCGGTGTGACGTGTCACTTCCGGGTTCGTCCCCTTTCAGGCTCGAACTTCGGAAACGCGATTATTTTGTCAAATACACAACATATAAATTATTTTTTATGCTTTATTTGTTGGAGAATGTTTAATTACATTAATTGTGACCCTATTTGGCATTTTATGAAATTACTTCACATTTGGTCTTTAAAGAGAGGGAGGGCTTGAGTGTCGAATGCTGAAAAAGACGAAAAAAAACGAGCCGACCGAAGCAGAGCCTTAGCTTTTTTATCGACGCGACTGACAATAACATTCTCCTGTTTCAACAAGCTATCCTTTACCACCAGCCCTGTCTTACTTATATATTTTATCCTCTGGTTGTACTACGTACTGACCGTTCTTCGGGGTAATTTAGTTAGTTTTGTGTAGCAATTGCAAATGCTACTCAGTGACAGCCAACGAACACTTTAAATTTTTTCCATTGATAACAAATCTTAATTCTATAATTTATTTTTCACTTCCTCCTTACTAAAGTTGTTTTTTTTTTACCAGAAAAAGTAACTGGCAGTCAAATACCATTTTAATTCTTTTCAGGTCATTCATTGACAGAAGCAGCACGCTACAACGTCATGCTAAAGAATAAGTTAAAAATATCAAAATGGCTTACCTCTTTGTCCTCTGAAGGAGCATGCCAACCCAACAAAATGTTTACTGCATATGAAATGTGAATGGTTTCACCCTGACTTCACCTACAGTGGGGAGAACAAGTATTTGATACACTGCCGATTTTGCTGGTTTTCCCACTTGCAAGCCATGTAGAGGTCTGTAATTTGTATCATAAGTTCTCTTCAACTGTGAGGGACGGAATCTAATACAAAAATCCAGAAAATCACATTGTGTAATTTTTAAATAATACATTTGTATTTAACTGCATGAAATCAGTATTTGATACATTACCAAGTAGTAAATATTTCGGCTCTTAGTTCTTTTTTAAGAACCCCTCCTGTTCGCCACTCATTACCGGTAACTGCACCAGTTTGAACTTGTTACCTGTATAAAAGACACCTGTTCACATGCTCAAACAAACAAACTCCAACCTCTCCACAATGGCCAAGACCAAAGAGCTGTGTAAGGACATCAGGGATAAAATAATAGACCTGCACAAGGCTGGGATGGGCTGCAGGAAAATAAGCAAGCTGCTTGGTGAGAAGGTAACAACTGTTGGAGCGATTATTAGAAAATGGAAGAAGTTCAAGTTGACGGTCAATCTGCCTCGTTCTGGGGCTCCGTGCAAGATCTCACCTCGTGGGGCATCGCTGATCATGAGGAAGGTGAGGGATCAGCCCAGAACAACACGGCAGGACCTGGTCAATGACCTGAAGAGAGCTGGAACCACAGTCTCCAAGAAAACCACCAGAAACACATTACGCCGTCATGGATTAAAATCCTACAGCGCACGCAAGGTCCCGCTGCTGAAGCCAGTGCATGTCCAGACACGTCTGAAGTTTGCCACTGACCATCTGGATGATCCAGAGGAGTAATGGGAGAAGGTCATGTGGTCGGATGAGACCAAAATGGAACTTTTTGGTCTAAACTCGGCTTGTTGTGTTTGGAGGAAAAAGAAGGATGAGTACAACCCCAAGAACACCATCCCAACCGTGAAACATGGAGGAGGAAACATCATTTTTTGGGGCTGCTTCTCTGCCAAGGGTACAGGACGACTGCACCGTATTGAGGGGAGGATGGATGGGGCTATGTATCGCCAGATCTTGGCTGACAACCTCCTTCCTTCAGTGAGAGCCCTGAAGATGGGTCGTGGCTGGGTCTTCCAGCATGACAACGACCCAAAGGACACAGCCAAGGCAACTAAAGAGTGGCTCCGTAAGAAGCATCTTTAAGGTCCTGGAGTGGCCTAGCCAGTCACCAGATCTGAACCCGATAGAAAATCTATGGAGGGAGCTGAAAGTCCGTGTTGCCCGGCAGCAGCCCCGAAACCTGAAGGCTCTGGAGAAGATCTGCATGGAGGAGTGGGCCAAAATCCCTGCTGCAGTGTGTGCAAACCTCGTCAAGGACTGCAGGAAACGTTTGGTCTCTGTAATAGCAAACAAAGGTTTCTGTACCAAATATTAAGTTCCATTTTTGTGATGTATCAAATACTTATTTCATGCAATTAAATGGAAATTTATTATTAAAAAATCATCCGTGATTTTCTGTTTTTTTGTATTAGATTCCGTCCCTCACAGTTGAAGAGAACTTATTATACAAATTACAGACCTCTACATGCTTTGCAAGTGGGAAAACCAGCAAAATCGGCAGTGTATCAAATACTTGTTCTCCCCACTGTATATTTTTTTAATATCGCAATATAATATCGCAAACCCCCCAAAAATCGCAGCAATAGTTTTTTCCACTATCGTTCAGGCCTACTATACAGTCATGTATTTTTTAAAAAAGTTGTATTTGTTTGTGTTAGTATGTCCAGAATGATTCGCCCTCCAGCAAATCCCTGGCCGGCCTGGTGGTGCAACTCCTCCAGTTCCAGGAGGACTCGTTCGGACGCAAAGTTAACAATCCCGCCCTCACCAAGCTGCCGGTAACGCTTTTTAAACATTGGTCTTTTCTTTCAAAGTGTTTGTGTTCTCACTGCTCGTCTTTTCTCTCAAGGCCAAGTGCTTCCTGGACATGAAAGCAGGGGGCGCTCTCTGCCACATCCTGGGCTCAGTCTACAAGTTTAAGAGCGAGCAGGGCTGGTGAGTTAACGCTTAAGATGATTTTTTTTTTTTGGTATTTTGCGGGTTCGCTCTTCATGGTTGCTCTCCATCACCAACTTTAGGAGGCGCTTTGATCTGCAGAGCCCTTCCCGCATGGACAGGAATGTGGAGATGTTTTTGAATGTGGAGAAGAACTTGGTGCAGGTATGTACTTGCCGGTCATGGCAGGGTGAATAATTTACCGCGTTTGATCAGAATAGCTGTAGTTACTGCTTATTTGTCGATAATTCCTCTCGGTCGCGGCCTTCACGTCAATTATCGTCACATAAATATGATCCTTTTTCGCAATCTTGAAATCTTTATATGGCAAGTGGCCATTTTTGGTCATTCAAAACAAACTTGACACTTAATATTTTAGACTATGTAAGCCATAGGCCTGAACGATATTAGAAAAAAACTATTGTTGCGATTTTTTGGGGGTTTGCGATATATTGCGATATTATATTGCGATATTAAAAAAAATTAGACATTTTTTAAAAAAAGAAATTTTCACTTGATGACTTGAATAGCAGTTTGGAAAGACTTTGGATGACTAACCATCACGACAGTCTACAGTGATCCCTCGTTTTTCACAGTTAATGGGGACCAGACCCCGCCGCGATAAATGAAAAACCACGAAGTAGACCCCCCCCCCCCCCCCCAATTTTTTTTGTTTTTGTTTTTTGTGTGTGTGTGTGTTTCTTGTGCTCAGTGTACTTATTCAGATTTAGCATTGGAAAGAGATACATATAAGACGTGTTTTTTTCTCACTTTTCCCCACAAAGTGATTTTAAAAATGTATATAAAATGTTTTTTAAGCACTTCATTTGTCAAATTATGATCAGTTTTAAACATAACTGTCCAACCAAATCATTTTTGAACAAGAACAAAGTACTGTCGTAGATAAATGCTTGGCTTTATTAAATGCTTCTGTTTATCTACCTCAGCTGTGACCGTTGGAGTGACATTTAGAAATTTCAAAGTCCTCGTGATCACTTCTGGCAGTTATATGTCTCCAACGTCTCCACACACACACACACACACACACACACACATTCCTCCCAGCGCGGCTTCTTTGCAGAAACTGTTTAACAAGTTAAACGATGATTGACAGATGCCCTTGTGAAGTCTGCTTCTTTGGCCAGTTAAAAGCCATCGATAACTTTAATAAGCA
Source organism: Corythoichthys intestinalis (assembly GCF_030265065.1). Lineage (NCBI taxonomy): Eukaryota > Metazoa > Chordata > Actinopteri > Syngnathiformes > Syngnathidae > Corythoichthys > Corythoichthys intestinalis. The sequence continues at coordinate 5,558,119 of NC_080398.1, read as the reverse complement.
AGTGCTGCAGTGACTGAGAGGAACAAAGGGCTGTGAGAGGGAGGGTGTGAGGCTGTGCGCAGAGTAGAGAGCAAGGCGTATATGGATCGTGATGGCGATGTTTAAACGATATATCGTTCAGGCTTAGTAAGCCACAATATTAACATTTTGTATATGTGGCCTCAAAATGTCATCTCTTTCTCCTCTCATCATCAACCATGCAAATTTAAGTTAGATCTGTCAATTTATTGTGGAATTCCTTTTCATGACCCCAAAATAAGATCACCTCTTCCGTTTCATATTACAAACATCTGCATGTTCCATAATAATCCCTTTTTCATTCTTGGTTTATCTTGAACACAAATATACGGAACCAAATGCGTGACTTCTGCCCATGTGACCTTTGACCTCAACTCCTCTTTTCTATCCATGGGACATTTGCAGGTAGGCATGTGAGATTTTGACGGTACGATAACCGTGAGCAAAAATACCGCGGTTTCACGGTATCACGGTATTGCAGTTATAGCTCCAAAATGTGTTATTTTGAGATGTATGGGTTAAAAAAAACGAAACTTTTTTTCCAGAACATAGTTGCAAATTGGAATATGAATGTGTTGTTAAAATAAATAAATTAGCAATAAAAAAACAAATATTTTAAATAAAATCAAAATATAACGTAGACTATACCCACAGTCACAGCTCAAGTTGCTCAAGTTTAGAGCAAGAACAGAATAATTTGTATAAAAAAAGTAAAAACTCTTCTGAATAAATTTTTTTAAAATTTATACTGCATAATTTTTTTGAGGATTGAAAAGCTCAAGTGAAGTTTCACCATTTTCAGCCACTGTGTCAACTCCAGTCTACATGATGTCATGCCTTTGTGTTAGAAAGAACAAAGAATTCAAAAGTTAATAAGTTAGTTAAAATGTAAATATTATTGTGGAAAGGATTAATCTTTAAAAAAAAAAAATCATTGGGAGTGAGACCTCTCCTTGATCCAGCGAACGTGAATTTGTGCTTAGAGCAAGATCATCTTTCCTCAATTTACGATCTTTGATGCTATGCCTTTTTTCCCCCCTTCATTCACGCGAATCAAGCTTGTTTTCTCACTCTGCGGCTGTAACACTCGACGAAGTTGCTCTCCCAGCTAAGCCTAGGCTAACATTCGTCTTTTATAAGCTTTTAGTTAGTTTGTGTATCGAATTTCAAAGGAAAATATGTGTTTTGTTTTTGGCGAACTTTTTCATAGTGCTAATCTGTTTAGCTACTCACACATGGAAAAATACAATTGTACAACGTTTTAAATGTATTCATTTTGTATATTCCACTTACCATGATTTGAGAGCTCAATAAATTGAAGAAAAGAACGCCTTATGTTTGGAGTATTTGTTTAGGGTTCGCTGGCTGTTCAGCCGATAGTCTTTTTTCACACACAGCAACAAACGGGAGGGGGTGAGCGCTAAGCCTGAACGATATATCGTTTAAACATCGCCATCGCGATGTGCGTGTGCGCGATAGTCCCATCGCAAGCACGTGCGATAGTTTTTCTTTTTTTTGATCCACATACGCCTCACTTTCTGGTCTGCACACAGCCTCCTACCCTCCCTCTCCCAGCCTTTTGAACCTCTCAGTCACTGCGGCACAACGATGGCTTTGATCTGGCCAAAGAAGCAGACTTCACACGGGCATCTGTCAATCATCGTTTAACTTGTTAAACAGTTGTAAGGAAGCCCCGCTGGAATGAATGTGTGTACTGTAGGGACGTTGGAGACATTTAAATGCCAGAAGTGATCATGAGGAGTTTGAAATTTCTACATGTCACTTCAACGGTCACAGCTAAACAGAAGCATTTAATAAAGCCAAGCATTTATCTGCAACAGTACTTAATTTTTGTTCAAAAATGATTTGGTTGGACAGTTTAAAACTTATCATAATTATGACATTTGAAGTGCTTAAAAAACATTTATTTACATACATTTTTTAAATCACTTTGGGAGGAAAAGTGGGAAAAAAAATGTCTTATATGTATCTCTTTCCAATGCTAAATCTGAATAAATACATTGGGCACTAAAAACACACACACACACACAAAAAAAAAAAAGGGTTCTGGTCCCCATTAACCGCGTAAAACAAGGGATGACTGTACACTGTGGTGATGGTGAGTCATCTAAAGTCTTTCCAAACAGCTATTTAAGTCATCTTGTGAAAATTTCTTGAAAAAAAATATATATACATTTTTTTTTAATTTCACAATATAATATCGCGATATATCGCAAACCCCCAAAAAATCGCAGCAATAGTTTTTTCCAATATCGTTCAGGCCTAGTGAGCGCTGCCGCGTCACGCCATTTCTGGGTGCATTTTTGACACAAAAATGGCGAATACCGTACTACGGTCTGACGGAAAATTTTAGTGGTTTTGAAACCGCGACGTTTTCACACCACGGTAAACCGTGAAACCGGTAACCGGCACATGTCTATTTGCAGGTAACTTCTAGTTGAGTTGGGTCACTTCATTTTAATTTTGAGGCGTTCTCAGGTCACTTTTCGTTGATTTTTCAATCACTTTCTGTTGATTTTTGGGGCATTTACAGGTCAATTCCTGTTAATTTTTGGGCAGTTCAAGAGAAATGGAGAAACACTGTCTAGCGCCATTAAAATAATTAATTCCAACTGAACCTACTCTTCCAGAACAACTGCCTGACCCGTCCCACCGTCTTCTTGTCTCCCGACTTGGAGGCCAAGCAAGCCAGCAAGCTCAAAGACGCCATCAAAAGGCTCCAGGTGAGCGTCACGTGACTACTTTACATCCACGCCTCGTTGCTCCTTCTAGAACTTCTCGTCTTCTTGTAGGGTTCCATCACCGAGGACAAGTCCAAGGCCACACACCTCATTTTCCCCAGTCCGTTGCAGCAGGACGAAGGTTAGGAGTTTGGTCTTGTCGTCATTGTTCTTGATTTTAAATAAGTTTTGCGTCGTAGAAGAGTGGCTGCGTCCCGTCATGAGGAAAGACAAGCAGGTTCTGGTTCACTGGGGTCTCTACCCAGACAGGTGAGCAAAGAGGAAGTTCGGTCAAAGGTCACAAATCTCCAGAAATGAACGGAAAAGTCTTGTTTTATCAGTTACGACACTTGGATACCAGGCGGTGAGGTGGACGCCGATGTGGAGGAGCCACCGAGCGCCGAACGACCGTGGAAGGTGAGCTCGAGGTTGAGGGAAAAGTATAGATTGGATGTCAATCACCGTCAATGGGAGCCAATGAGTTGGTTTTCTTTTCGCAAAATGCCATTTGTGATTTGAATCAAATATTGGGAAAGAATATGGCAGCTCTTTTTCTGGATTTCTTTTGCACTTTAAATTTTTATGTTTCCTGTAAATTATTTTAAACAAATGTAATCAATTTAGTACTGCAACGATTAATTGATTAACGCGAGTATTCGATTTGAAAAAAATATTCGAATTAAATTTTGTTGCTTCGAGTATTCGTTTAATTAAAGTGCCGTTGTAATGGTTTATTTTGAAAATGTTTACATTTAGCTTATTGATTAGGGTGGAGACATTGCGCTCTGGTCAGCCTCATTTCACATGGCTGAATCCAACTGCTCCCTGTTCAGACAAACGTAAGCTAAGTTTTTGTTTGTGCTAATGTTTTTTAACACATTCGTAATTTAGTTTATATGTATCTTTAGGAATATGAGTCCGAACCATTTGTTAAGGGCATTGGGGGGGGGGGGGGGGCGTCTTTTTTTTTTAACATTTAAGCTAGCGGACGTTTGCTATGTAAGTTAGCCAATTGTTCTTTTGTCGTACATAGATCCTCATTTATTTATTTTTATTACCGTTTGAGGCTCAGCTCAGGTATTTTAATTTTTCATGTTCTTTATCCGATTACTGGATTATTCGAACTAACTAGTTCATCAATTAATCGACTACTAAAATAATATGCAGCCCTACAATTATTCTTTTGAAAACTTTTATTTAAAATATTTAAACACTAATTTTAAATGATAAAGCAAAATTGTAAATATTTTTAATTTAAAAATAAATTTTAAATTGAAAACCTATGGGTGGGTGAAACGGTATTCTTTAATATTTTTGAGAGCTATCATTTTTTTTTTACTGTTTACTTTTAATTGTTTAAACATGCTTTTTGGAGAATCTTAATAGTATAATTTTCTCTTTTTTTTCTCCAAAGAATATAGGAAGAAACTACATATGGTCATCCATATATTTTTCATGTAAAAATAGTAGGGCTGTCAAACGATTACAATTTTTAATCGAGTTAATTACAGCTTAAAAATTAATTAATCGTAATTAATCGCAATTAATCGCAATTCAAACCATCTATAAAATATGCCATATTTTTATGTAAATTATATACAGTGCTGCTCAAAAGTTTGTGAACCCCACAGCGATGGTCAGATTTTTTGTAAAAAAAACTAAAATAACCTTATTAGATGTTAAGTTATACCCAAATCCACAATACTGACATTCCAAATAATGGACTGAAACAAAAGAAATAGTTATATTGTCATTCTTTATTTAACAAAAGTGGTTGATTTAAGAAAAACTCAGATATCATGTGTGCAAAAGTATGTGAACCCCTTCAGTTAATAGGATATTGCGCCTCCTTTTGCAGAGATTACCTCAACCAAACGGTTTCTGTAGTGACTAATCAGCCTCTCACATCTACTTTGGGGGATTTTTGCCCATTCTTCCTTGCAGAACGCAGTCAGTTGAGAGAGGTTTGATGGGCGTCTGGCATGAACTGCTCGCTTCAGGTCCCGCCACAGCATTTCAATGGGATTTAGGTCAGGACTTTGACTGGGCCAGTCCAGAACACGAATCTTCTTCTTTTTCAGCCATTCCTTGGTTGTATTGCTGGAATGCTTTGGATCATTATCATGTTGCATGATCCACCTTCTGCCAAGCTTTAACTTCAAAACAGATGGCGTCAGGTTATGTTCTAGGATTTGACAATATTCCTCAGAATTCATGATTCCCTGGACTATGTGGAGTTGTCCAGGTCCTGAGGATGAAAAGCAAGCCCAGATATTGACATTCCCACCTCCATGCTTCACTGTTGGGAGAAGGTTCTTTTGGTGGTATGCAGTGTTGACTTTTCGCCAGACATGGCGGTTTTGGTTGTGACCAAACAGTTCAATTTTGCACCTACATCAGTTGATGAAAACTCTTTTTAATTTAGTCTCGACAACACAACTGTTAAAAAAACAAAACAAAAAAACTACTGAATTGATTGATTAGGAAATCAGGTTGAAATAATAGAAAATTCCAAAATGTTGAGGGGGTTCACAAACTTTTGAGCAGCACTGTATATATTCTGTAAAATAATTTGTTGGAATGGAAAGATAAGACACAAGATGGATATATACATTCAACATACGGTACATAAGGACTGTAGTGGGCATTTCACTCTACTGTCATTTAAATCTGTCTATGCTGTCCTCACTCCGAAGCGTCTACTTTTTCCAAAGCTAGACAGCTAGTGAACGACGCCTTGATAATCAGACTTCTTCCTTTTTCATCTGATTTATTAATAAAATTGCCTCAAACCATTGTCCTCTTTAGACCGTCGTAAAACTACAAAAAAAAAAAGTACACAAGCATTGCATTAGCAACAACGTTAGCTTAGCACGCTATACAGGTTGACTAAACATAAACAAAAAGCGTCTCATACAAAAAATATAACATTTCGCTTACTAACATAATATGTACATTCTTTACAACCACCATACTTACGGACAAATCTTGTCCAAGGATCATATAAGCACAACGTTACGACGTAGGCGTCAGCCCGAGACGTCGTGAAGCCATATTGAACTGGCAAGAAAACAATAAACCATATCGCAAAGCGACCACAAGACTTCGCTGTTAGACAGCACAAAAAGCCTAGCTGTAAAACTTACCAAAAGGCAGAATACTGTCTGAGCGGGACATGTGCGTTAATTGCGTCAAATATTTTAACGTGATTAATTAAAAAAATTAATTACCGCGCGTTAACGCGATAATTTTGACAGCCCTAAAAAAATAGGTTACAATTTTTTTTTAATCGTTAAAAAAAATTCTCCAATTATTTATTGGGTCTCTTAATAATATATTTTTTATATTTTTCTTCAATTTTGATTTTTTTCAACCAGTATAGAAGAAAAATAGCATATTTTCATGTATTTAAAATATCTTAATTTTTTTATGTATATGTATAGGGCTGCAACTAATGATTATTTTTATATTCGATTAATCTAACAATTAAACGAATAATCGGCTAAATGTAACATTTTTCGATTACCTTCACAATTTACGTTGAAGTTGTTTTAGGCATGTGTAAGTAACAATGACAAAATGGATGACTATTTCCTTCAAAAATAATATTTTATTACAGCTTCCTGACTTAACTGTAGTCTACAAATGTATCATTATCAAATTTGTTGGCAACTAATTTATTAATCGATTCAATCGATTAGTTGTTGCAGCCTTATTAAAAAGCTTAGACGGTAAAAAGTCTGAAAATTCGCAAAAATGTGAACTGTTGTTTTTCTAAGTAAAAGCAGATTTTTAGGGTGTACCCCGCCTACTGCCCACAGTTAGCTGGGATTGGCTCCAGCACCCTCGTGAGGATTAGCGGTTCGGAAAATGAATGAATGCATAAAAAGAAGCAAACAGTAGAAGGATTGTCACGCTTTCCGTTTTTCTTTTTATTTATTTTTTCTGTTAAAATTTGAGGCGAAGCTACCACGGCAAAATATTTTCAACCTCGAGGCACAACAGTTGGCGTCAAAGCACTCAGACGTGAATAATGATTACTTTTGCAACTTAATAGTGCACGCACAGGCACCATGTCTTTAGGCATTGTTCAGCGTCATTACCTTCCACCAAAACATCATCACAAACATTGTGCTCCGTCTTTTTGCTGGAAAAAAATCAATCCATCATCCAAAGTGATAAACAATATGAAATTTCTGAAGAAATGGCATGCCTCTTCTGGTCTGTAAACTCCAGTGAGTCACGTCTTGTTGATTTTGGGGCATTTCTGGGTGACACCTTATTGATTTGTTTCACTTTCCATTCATTTCTGTGCGTTCCTGGTTTACTTCTAGGTCATTTTCGGTCAGATCCTGTTGGTTTTGGAGCATTTGTGGATCACTTGTTCGTTTTAGGGAAATGCCAGACTTGCCTGTTTGTTTTATGGCACCTCCTGTAGATTTTTGTAGCTTCCGGGTCACTTCTTGTCAGTTTCGGATCGTGCTGCAACGATTAATCGATTAACTCGAGTATTCGATTAGAAAAAAATGATTCGAATTAAATTTTGCTGCTTAGAGTACCGTAATTTTCGCACTATAAGGCGCACCTGACTATAAGCCGCTACCCACCAAATTTGGCACGACAACGGAATTTGTTCATAGATAAGCCGCACTGGACTATAAGCCTCAGCTCTCCTCACTGTGTTATGGGAAATTTACAGCAAAAGATATTAACCGGTAACACTTTGATAGCTGCATCATACGACTGCAATAAGACCAAATAAATAAATGAACTAATTGGCTGCAAAGCGTCATTGCTTTAAGAAGCTTCATTTGGCCATCAGTGCTCCTGCTGTCAACACTGTTGTTGTCCAACATGCATCCTAGCATGCATTGCAGCGCTTCAGAATCACAATTAATGTTATGTGCTAATTATTTCTTCAGTTTCTGTTCTAGTTGTTTCATTACTTGCTAGTTATGGTATTCGGAAACACTTTATTTGACAGTGGTGCCATAAGAATGTCAGAAGACGATCATAATTATGACACTGTCCTGTGCGTTAATGAATGCTTATAACATATGTCATTTAGTGTTATCCGGCAAATTATCTCACTTTTGAATGGATGTAAAAGATCCAAGCTGGACATAAATAGAGTTAGTGACATAATTTGCATACATAATAATTTACTTTCTATTCTATTCTATACTAGTCTATTCTATAACATGAGCATTCAGTGAGACCCATGATCGTGTCATTTCATTAATTACGACGGTTTTATGACAGTGTTATGACACTGCTTTGAAATAAAGTGTTAACTATTAACCCATATAAATCAACAAATAAGCCGCACTGGACGATAAGCCGCAGGATTCAAAATGAATGGTAAAAAGTAGCGGCTTATAGTCCGAAAATTACGGTATTCGTGTCATTAAAGTTGCTTTGTAATGGTTTGTTTTGAAAGTGTTTGCATTTAGTTTTATTGATTTGGGTGGGTACGCTGCCCTCTCGTCAGCCTCATTTTACAAGGCGGAATCTAGCTGTTTCCTGTTAAGACCAACATAAGCTAAGTTTTTGTGTGAGCAAATGTTTTTTTTTGTTTGTTTTTTTTTAATGCATTCGTGATTTAGTTTATAGGTATAGTCGTTTTTTTTTGTGGGATTATGTGTGTGAACCATTTGATAAGAGCAATTGAAGAAGAAAAAAAAGTTAGCATTTGATAGCCTTTAAGCTAGCGGACTTTTGCTATGCAAGTCAGCCAATTGTTCTTTTGTTGTACATAGATCTTCATTCATTCATTTATTTATTTTTTATACCGTTTGAGGCTCAGGTATTTTTTATGTTCCTTATCAGATTACTCGATTATTCGAACTAACTTTTTCATCGATTAATGGACTGCAAAAATTTCGTGGTCACTTTTTCATTTTATGGAAATATGAAATGTGGAAGGGGCTACCTTGTTAATTTTCAGTCACTTCCTGTTGATTCTTGGGTGCTTCCGGGGTCACTTCCTGGGTCTCTTGTTTTAAGGTAATGTCAGATCACTTCCTGTTCAAGTCCCTTCCTTCCATTTTGGGTCACGTCCTGCTCATTTTGGGCTAACTGTAAGACACTTACTGACAATTTTTGGCAAATTTTTGGTCGTTTTTTTTGGGGGGGGGATAAAAATGACATTTCTGCTGGTTTTGCAATTGCTATTGGAAACAAAAGGAAGCATTCATAATGTATGGAAGTTTTTGTCGCATTTTAGCGGAATTGTATGTTTTTGCCTGAAAACTGGCTGAAAATTTTGTGAATTTTTTTTTTCCAGGTGCACGCCAGGTGGGTCCTGGACACGGACGCCTTCAACGAGTGGATGAACGAGGAAGACTACGAGGTGGACGACGGCAAAAAGCCCGTCAGTTTTCGTCAGAAGATCTATCTCAAAGAGGAGGAGGTGACTTATTGTTTTAGTGGAAAGGTTTTGAGACTCTTTCCCATTCAAATGAATGGCGAAAAGTTACAAAACTTGGCTGATTGTTGAATGTCGTGTTGCATGGAGCTGCTTCTTGGATTGTCTGTCATCATCCTTCCTGTTTCTCTTCTTCTAAAGCACCTCAGGGTTTCTCATTCATTGCCATTGATAAAGATAGACGTCCAATTTTTTTCTTGAACAGGAAAAAGTGGCTCCTAGTGCTCATCTTTCAGTGTCATAGACATCCAATCCATTTCGACCAGGAGGGGGTGAATGAACATCAATGGCAGCCAATGAGTTCAATTTGAGAGTAATATTTGACCTCAGGGTACACAAAGTATTTACACACACGCGTGCATTTATTAGTTTTTTTCCCCCTCACATTTAATTAATATTTACTCATTTATTTTTAAAAAATTGCATGGATTTACAAATTTTTATTCATGAAATGGGCGACTTCAATTCCAGTAGTAGTCCAATAACAATGTTTTATTAACTTTCTCATTTGCATTAAATATTTTAATTTTTCTTGAATAATTTGTTGAAATAGAACACTTAAAAAAAAAACATTAGTAATTATTTTTGTTTTATGACCTTTTGTTTTTCCTGATTAAATTTAGTGAACTGATTTGTTGCAAATATAATTTTAAAAATTAAAAACTTTTTACCTGTCCTGTTCAGCTGATTGGTTAATGAAAAATGAATATCATAATCAGTAATTATAAATATAGTGGTGTAATTCAACTGTGACGTGAATAAATTAAAAGTGATTAAAAATATTTTCTTCATGCATTTTATGTTTATTTTCTGAAGTAACTTTTTAATAAAATACAACTCAAACTTTTGTTATCATTATTCATAGACTTCATAATGTATTGATGGGACGTGGGGCCGATAAAGAGGGGGCCTGCATTGTTGGCGAGGCCGTCAAAGCTGACAAGAGTGGAATCGCAAAGAGCTTTTTTCGTTGAAAATTCTTATGATTAAATTAGGGCTGTCAAACGAGTTAATCACAGCTAATTAATCGCAATTCAAACCATCTATAAAATATGTCATATTTTTCTGTAAATTATTGGTGGAATGGAAAAATAACACAAGACATATATATATTCAACATACTGTACATAGGTACTGTATTTGTTTATTATAACAATAAATTAACAAGATGGCATTAACATTATTAACATTCTCTTAAAGCGATCCATTGATAGAAAGACTTGTAGTTCTTAAAAGATAAATGTTAGTACAAGTTATAAAAATTTTATATTAAACCCCTTCTTAATGTTTTTGTTTTAATAAAAAAAAAAAAAAAAAAATTTCAAACAAAAAAATAAACCAGTAGCTCGCCATTGTTGATGTCAATAATTACACAATGCTCATGGTGCTAAAACCCATAAAATCAGTCGCACCCAAGCGCCAGCAGAGGGCGACAAAACACAAGTAACAAGTGGACATGACACTGTGCTGTCATTTTAATCTGTTTGAGCCGGGCATGTGTGTTAAATGCGTCGAATATTTTAATGTGATTAATTTAAAAAATTATTTACCGCCCGTTTACGCGATAATTTTGACAGCCCTAGATTAAATGCTTAAATCCCCTAATCTTCATAGATATGGATGTAAAACAGTCTCGATTCATGGTTAAAAGCAAAGGGGAAAAGAAAAGATGCAGTTCGTGTTTATTTTACATAAATATATCGAAGTACAATGCTAGTCTGTTTGGGAATGTAGCTAGCGGCCACCTGATGTAAACGGAGCTTTTCCGGTGAAAATTCTTGTGAGTAAATGCTTAAATCTCCGAGTTCTTCATAGATATGGACGTAAAACAGTCTCGATTCTTGGTTAAAAGCAAAAAAAAAAAAAAAAAAAAAAGGTTGCAGTAAGCATTTATTTTACGTAAATATTGAGAACTATCATGCCAGTGCAGTCACGGCTAATTTCTCCCATTGATTTTTTTTTCCACAACTTTTCAAACTGCGTGCAGAGTAAGAAAAATCAAATATTCACCTGGAATCCTCGAACAAATCACTCGTGAGACCACCCTTCCTGTTTGTATATGGTATAGCTTTCGTAATTTTTCAACCGAAATCCGGCGTTAGATCGGTGTGTGCGCGTGTTTGTGAACAGGTCCTCTTAATGTGGACAGCCCCTTACCTGAATGCAAGGCGCAGTGCATGACCGATCTGAGCCGTCAATGCATTATGAAGTCTATGCATTATTATATTTTTATATTCGCTTTATTATATTCCCAGTTGACTTGTGGCCTAAATTGTTGTAAATTAGAAAAAAATAAAAAAAAAGAACAATTTTACTTTTAGCAATTTTACTTTTTTAAAAAAATATATAATCAAGCATAAGAACTATAAATTAAGCAAAACATGAGAATACTTGTTATTTATTTTAATTTTTAAAGTCATTATAAAACTAGTAGAAATGAGTAAATACTTTTAACAATATTTTTATTGAATTCTAGTTGGCGTAATTATAAAATCATGATTTTGTAAATAATAAGAAAAAAACTTTTTTGGGGGGTGGGAATACATTTATACAGTGGGGCAAATAAGTATATAGTCAACCACGAATTGTGCAAGTTCTCCCACTTGAAAATATTAGAGAGGCCTGTAATTAGCCACCTTTACATGCTGACTTTTATTCATACCGATTCAAATCATTCCAAATGGAAATTTCACATCAGCTGTTTACATGTCACTTCATCTATTCCGATCCAGCGTTTACATGTGTCTGCCTTTATTCCGAGCGGACGTTTGACAACTGCCGTCTGACATGCGCAGATTAATCAAAACAAAGCGTCACGTTGCAAAACATGGAGATCGACCGTCAGATCAGCTGCTGTTCTAACTTTTCGAGTAGAAACAAAACTTCAGAATGACATGCCGTTCATTTAAAAAGTTGTGTGGGTGCGCTGTGCGTGTGCTTGGAAGCCATGTTGCATGTGACGTTACTTACGTCACCAAGTGACGTCACCACGTCAGTACGGAGCATGCGCAGAAAGAACGCAACCAGACACCATTCCGCTTCCCTGTTTACATGATATAATTTTACTTCTAATCGGTTTGGGAAAAGGAATATTTCACCCCTGTGAATCGGAATGAAATTCCATTCGGTTTGGGCCTGTTCATTCCGAATGAGGTGTTTATATGAAACACATTTATTCGGTTTGAACAAATATTCCGATTGTATTTGGAATATTTGGCTCCATGTAAACGTGGCAATTGTCAACATGGGTAAACCTCAACCATGAGAGACGGAATGTGGGAAAAACAGAAAATCACAGTTTGATTTTGAAAGAATTTATTTGCAAATTATAGTGGAAAATAAGTATTTGGTCGATACCAAAAGTTCATCTCAATACTTTGTTATGTACCCTTTGTTGGCAATAACGGAGGCCAAATGTTTTCTGTAACCCCTTTTCACACACTGTTGCTGGTATTTTGGCCCATTCCTCCATGCAGATCTCCTCTAAAGCAGTGACGTTTTGGGGCTGTCGTTGGGCAACACGGACTTTCAACTCCCTCCACAGATTTTCTATAGGGTTGAGATCTGGAGATTGGCTAGGCCACTCCAGGACCTTGAAATGCTTCTTACGAAGCCACTCCTTTGTTGCCCTGCCTGTGTGTTTGGGATCATTGACATGCCGAAAGACCCAGACACGTATCATCTTCAATGCCCTTGCTGACGGAAGGAGATATTCACTCAAAATCTCTTGCTATATAGCCCCATTCATTCTTTCCTTTACACAGATCAGTCGTCCTGGTCCCTTTGCAGAAAAACAGCCCCAAAGCATGATGTTTCCACCCCCATGCTTCACAGTGGGTATGGTGCAATTCAGTATTCTTTTTCCTCCAAACAAGAGAACATGTGTTTCTACCAAAAAGTTCTATTTTGGTCTTATCTGACCATAACACATTCTCCCAGTCCTCTTCTGGATCATCCAAATGCTCTCTCGCGAACTGCAGACGGGCTTGGACGTTTACTTTCTTCAGGAGGGGGACACGTCTGGCAGTGCAGGATTTGAGTCCCTGGTGTCTCATTATGTTACTGATAGTAGCCTTTGTTACCGTGGTCCCAGCTCTCTGTAGGTCATTCACTAGGCCCCCCGTGTGGTTCTGGGATTTTTGTTCACCGTTCTTATCATTTTGACACCACGGGGTGAGATCTTGCATGGAGCCCCAGATCGAGGGAGATTATCAGTGGTCTTGTATGTCTTCCATTTTTGTAATAATAGCTCCCACAGTTGATTTCTTTACGCCAAGCGTTTTACCTATTGCAGATTCAGTCCTCCCAGCCTGGTGCAGGTATAAAATTTTGTCTCTGGTGCCCTTCAACAGCTCTTTGGTCTTGGCCATAGTGGAGTTTGGAGTGTGACTGACTGAGATTGTGGACAGGTGTCTTTTACACTGATAATGAGTTTAAACAGGTGCCATTAATACAGGTAACGAGTGGAGCCTCGTTAGAAGAAGTTAGACCTTTTTGACAGCCAGAAATCTTGATTGTTTGTAGGTGACCAAATACTTATTTTCCACTCTAATTTGGAAATAAATTCTTTAAAAAATCAAACTGTGATTTTCTGCTTTTTTTTTTCCACATTCTGTCTCTGATGGTTGAGGTTTACTCACATTGACAATTACAGGCCTCTCTAATCTTTTCAAGTTCAACTTGCACAATTGGTGGTTGACTAAATACTTATTTGCCCCACTGTATCATGAAATTGTCAATGAAAAGACAATAGAAAGAGGAACCCTGGTGGAATGTCAGCGCCACTGCATTTCCTCTCCCTCCCTCACGGTGTGTGCCAATGTTCCATCCTCTCATTCTGCCACTCTTTTATCTCATCCTCCATCCCTCGCTCCGCACGGGCCTTTGTCTGATCAGTCGTCTTCCCGCACGCCCGATCGCAAGGAGCGCAAGGCCAACGCCGCCGGCAAGAAGAGGAGGCGCTCACCCTCGCCGCCCAGCACGCCCGCCGAGTCCCGCAAGAAGGGCGGCAAGAAGGGGTAGGAATTTCTCCTTTTGCCCCCTTGCCCCCAACGGGTTCATTGAAAATGTTGGTTTTGCTGAATAACCACCCCAGGCAGGGGTTTCATTTATATGGACAAAATTTCCTTTATCCAGAATAAAATGATGATCGGTTGCACTGTTTTCATGGACAGTAAAAATATGGATCCGATTGAAGAAATAATTAGCACATAAAACTGAACTTGGAAAATTATTTATAGCGTCAGTGCCTCAATGCATGCTGGGAGGCATGGGTTTTTAATAATAATACAAAATAATCGGTGGTTAATCGCCTTATAAAACTGTATTGAGAGGCATTAAATTTGTAGTTTTTAAATTGTCTATTTATGAACTTCAGTCCACGAACTTGCGTCAGTTAACTCCTTCAGTGCCATTGGTGATAAATGTCTCGGGCTGCAACTTACAATTATTTCTAGGGATGCAGCTATTGATTATTTAAGTAGTCGATTCATCGATAAAGTAGTCAATTTGAATAATCAAGTTATGGGATAAGGAACATAAAAAATTAAAATACCTGAGCTTCAAACAGTATAAAAAAAACAAATAAATGAGGATCTAAGTACAAAAAAAGAACAGTTGGCTAACGAAGTCCACTAGCTTAAATGCTACAAAATGCTAACGTTTTTTTCTTTTACAATGCTCTTCACAAATGGTTTAAACACATATTCCCACAAAAAACGGCTAAATATACTGTAACTTTCAACTAAGTTACGTACGCATTAAAAAAAACTTAGCTTATGTTGGTCTTAACAGGTAGCAGCTTAATTCAGCCATGTGAAATGAGTTGTCATATTCACTGTTTCCACTAGAGCAGGGGTCCCCAACCTTTTTTGCACCACGGACCGGTGTTATTTGGGTCTTTTTTTTCACGGACCGGTGTTCTGACAAATTTTGCAACCCACCAAAAATTGCAACGATGCGGTTCTGCGCATGGGCGTAACGTTAAACATAGCTGCAAAATGCGCAAATGCAGCGATTCCAAAGTAAACACTACAAACTTTCTTGAAAGAAAGGAATATTAACTTACGTTTGATCATGGAAGGACTTGTAGAAAAGTTCTCTTCAGATTCATCCTGCCATGTAAGCTTCACACAACAGCTGCAAACCACGCTCACCATTAACGACTTCACCTTGTCGTTAAACATTAATTAAGAAGCCTGCTTCACAAAGATACGATGTTGGAAATTGTAGCAAGGTTTTCAACGCTCTTGTCACGATGTCAGGATATTCCAGAATGACTTTAATCCAGAACCTCTGTCGAGTTGTTGTCTCAAATGTACGTTTAATAAGGTCGCCGTCATTTGCGATCTCTCTGTTTATTCACAAACGGGTCACGAATCCACTCCTTCGCAGTTCGTGGGTCTTCGATGTTGTAGGCTCGTCAGGTGCCCTTTCCGCCGTAAAAATATTTCCAAAGACGTCTGTTTTCCTGTTATCTTCGCTCGTGTGGGGGCTAATTATTTCCGGGAACAAATGTGCTGAGCCGCGGCCTAGTAATATGCTATTATTGAGGACAAGTGCACATAGATATATTATATACACAAACAAGATGTACTGCTAGCAGTCCAATCAATGGACTTCTATGACAACATTGTAATCTATCCCGTAGTATTATATCTAGAGTAGACAGATATTGGTGTGTTAAGCAGGGGCACAGGGTTAATTCGGCCAGAATGCGGTCGTTATTAAATTATTTTTTCTTTGCGGCCTGGTCGCAAATGCGCCACGGACCGGTATCGGTCCGCGGCCCGGCAGATGGGGACCCCTGCACTAGAGGGAAGTGTATCCACCCAAATCAATAAAACTAAATGCACTTTCAAAACCATTACAGCGGTACATTAATTAAACGAATGCTCGAAGCAGCAAAATTTAATTCAAACCTTTTTTTCTCATCGAATTACCCGAGTTAATTCATCGTTGCAGCACTAATTCTCTCCATAATCAATCGGATAAATGTCACTTATTTCAATTATCTTCACAATTTACCTTGATTTTGTTTTTGGTCATGTTGTAAGGAACAATGAATACAAAATGGATGACTATTTCCTTCAAAAATAATAATTTATGACCGCTTCCAGACTTAACTGTCGTCTACAACTGTATCGATTATGTAATTCGTTGGCAACTAACTTATTAATCAATTCAATTGATTAGTTATTGCCGCCTTATTAAGAAGCTAGTTTAGACAGATGTCCCAAAATCGGCAAAAATGTGAATACTTGTTTTCCAAAGTAAAAGTAGATTTTTCTTCTTGTCCTACTTTGACATAACAAAAATATGATAACAAAAATATGATAAAGAAAATAAAGGAAGTTACAGTGCCTTGCAAAAGTATTCGGCCCCCTTGAATCTTGCAACCTTTTGCCACATTTCAGGCTTCAAACATAAAGATATGAAATTTAATTTTTTTGTCAAGAATCAACAACAAGTGGGACACAATCGTGAAGTGGAACAACATTTATTGGATAATTTAAACTTTTTAACAAATAAAAAACTGAAAAGTGGGGCGTGCAATATTATTCGGCCCCTTTACTTTCAGTGCAGCAAACTCACTCCAGACGTTCAGTGAGGATCTCTGAATGATCCAATGTTGTCCTAAATGACCGATGATGATAAATAGAATCCACCTGTGTGTAATCAAGTCTCCGTATAAATGCACCTGCTCTGTGATAGTCTCAGGGTTCTGTTTAAAGTGCAGAGAGCATTATGAAAACCAAGGAACACACCAGGCAGGTCCGAGATACTGTTGTGGAGAAGTTTAAAGCCGGATTTGGATACAAAAAGATTTCCCAAGCTTTAAACATCTCAAGGAGCACTGTGCAAGCTATCATATTGAAATGGAAGGAGCATCAGACCACTGCAAATCTACCAAGACCTGGCCGTCCTTCCAAACTTTCTTCTCAAACAAGGAGAAAACTGATCACAGATACAGCCAAGAGGCCCATGATCACTCTGGATGAACTGCAGAGATCTACAGCTGAGGTGGGAGAGTCTGTCCATAGGACAACAATCAGTCGTACACTGCACAAATCTGGCCTTTATGGAAGAGTGGCAAGAAGAAAGCTATTTCTCAAAGATATCCATAAAAAGTCTCGTTTAAAGTTTGCCACAAGCCACCTGGGAGACACACCAAACATGTGGAAGAAGGTGCTCTGGTCAGATGAAACCAAAATTGAACTTTTTGGCCACAATGCAAAACGATATGTTTGGCGTAAAAGCAACACAGCTCATCACCCTGAACACACCATCCCCACTGTCAAACATGGTGGTGGCAGCATCATGGTTTGGGCCTGATTTTCTTCAGTAGGGACAGGGAAGATGGTTAAAATTGACGGGAAGATGGATGCAGCCAAATACAGGAACATTCTGGAAGAAAACCTGTTGGTATCTGCAGAAGACCTGAGACTGGGACGGAGATTTATCTTCCAACAGGACAATGATCCAAAACATAAAGCCAAATCTACAATGGAATGGTTGAAAAATAAACGTATCCAGGTGTTAGAATGGCCAAGTCAAAGTCCAGACCTGAATCCAATCGAGAATCTGTGGAAAGAGCTGAAGACTGCTGTTCACAAACACTCTCCATCCAACCTCACTGAGCTGGAGCTGTTTTGCAAGGAAGAATGGGCAAAAATGTCAGTCTCTCGATGTGCAAAACTGATAGAAACATACCCCAAGCGACTTGCAGCTGTAATTGGAGCAAAAGGTGGCGCTACAAAGTATTAACGCAAGGGGGCCGAATAATATTGCACGCCCCACTTTTCAGTTTTTTATTTGTTAAAAAAGTTTAAATTATCCAATCAATTTTGTTCCACTTCACGATTGTGTCCCGCTTGTTGTTGATTCTTGACAAAAAATTTAAATTTTATATCTTTATGTTTGAAGCCTGAAATGTGGCGAAAGGTTGCAAGGTTCAAGGGGGCCGAATACTTTTGCAAGGCACTGTATATGTATGTTAGAATTTCAGGAATTTAGACAAGTTTAAGGTGAAGATCCTAAATAATTAATTGGTTATTAAAATAGTTGTCAATTCATTTGCTAATTGATTTGTTGATTAATCGATTCATTTTTGCACCTCTCTAGATGTCCAACTGTGTGGCGCCCAATCCTTATAATCAAAGAATTTAAATAAGTTTATCACTAGTATACTTTAACGGCAGCCAGTAGGTTGAAAAAAAAACACATTTAACATGATGAATACTTAGCAACACATCTGGAGAAACTTGACATCAATATCCTACTTCAGGAACCAGGGTCATTATTGGAAGCGGCGAGGCCACCGCGGGGAAGAGGACGACACGGAGGACGATGCCTCCAAAGACCCGGACGACTCGTCTGCTGGCGCTAGTGTCGAAGAGGGAAGCGCTTCCAAAAACTGTACGTGCTTGCTAACACGCAGTGAGGTTCTTTGCGCGCTCATGTCCACGTCCTAACTTGTTGTACCGTATCCGCTCAGCTCATTCAAAGAAGGACTCCGAGGGAACGCCACTCAAAGGAGACAACGGAGCAGACTTGGGTATGTATTAAGGTCTCACGGTACTGGTATAGTCCCGCGGTACTACAGTTTTTAATGAAACTATACCAGCATTTATAAGCAAACAGTACTTTAATTTCATTTTTTGAAATGGTAAAGCAGGGCCTGTCTCTTTAAGCACAGCGAGGCAAAAGTGTGTGTGACGTATTTTGATTGTTGTCCTATCGCGGCCGCCTCTTTTACGCTCATTGGCCGAGAAAGAGAGCCTGCTACGTTGTGTTTGAATGAATGAAGTATTTGACATGGAGCCCTGCCCTCAACATGTATGAAAAGTGTGGATTCAAAACTCTCCCAGTTTTTATTTGGCACCGATTGACCACGGAAAACCGAAAATACAGTGCCCTCCATAATTGTTGGATTTATAATAATTGTGTTTTTTAGCTTCTAATTTATATATATATATATATATTTTTTTTTAAATAATATGGGGCCTTAATGGAAAAAAAAGAGGAAAAATCCAACCTTCAATACAAGTGCATTTATTCAGTGGGGAAAAAATCCCACATAAAGAAATAATTATTTGACATCAAATAATGTGTGTCACAATTATTAGCACCCTTGGTGTTAATACTTTGTACAACCCTCTTTTGCCCACAAAACAAGGTCTGGGGACTGAGATGGCCATGGGAGGAGCTTGATTTTGTGTCTGGTGAACCATTTCTGTGTAGATTTGGCCATATGTTTAGGGTCATTGTCTTGCTGAAAGACCCAGTGACGACCCATCTTCAGCTTTCGGGCAGAGGGCAACAGATTTTGATTTAAAATGTCCTGGTATTTCAAAGCATTCATGATGCCATGCACCCTAACAAGGTTCCCAGGGCCTTTGGAAGCGAAACAGTGTCACTGACCCACCCCCATACTTCACAGTGGGTATGAGGTGCTTTTCAGCATGCGCATCTTTCGTGGCACGCCAGACCCACTTAGAGTGTTTGTTGCCAAAAAGCTCAATCTTGGTCTCATCTGACCAAAGCACACGGTCCCAGTTGAAGCCCCAATAACGCTTGGCGAACTCCAGACGTTTGCGTTTATGATTGTGAGTGAGGAAAGGTTTTCGCCGTGCATGCCTCCCAAACAGCTTGTTGGCGTGTAGACAGCACCTCATACCCACTGTGAAGTATGGGGGTGGGTCAGTGATGCTGTGGGGCTGTTTCGCTTCCAAAGGCCCTGGGAACCTTATTAGGGTGCATGGCATCATGAATGCTTTGAAATACCAGGACATTTTAAATCAAAATCTGTTGCTCTCTGCCCGAAAGCTGAAGATGGGTCGTCACTGGGTCTTTCAGCAAGACAATGACCCTAAACATATGGCCAAATCTACACAGAAATGGTTCACCAGACACAAAATCAAGCTCATCCCATGGCCATCTCAGTCCCCAGACCTCAACCCCATTGAAAACCTGTGGGGTGAGCTGAAGAGGAGAGGACCCAGGTCTCTGGATGATTTAGAGAGATTCTGCAAAGAGGAATGGCTGAAGATCGCTCTTTCTGTCTTTTCCCATCTTGTGAAACATTATAGGAGAGGATTAGGTGCTGTTTTGTTGGCAAAAGGGGCTTGTACAAAGTATTAACACCAGGGGTGCTAATAATTGTGACACACATTATTTGGTGTCAAATAATTATTTCTTTATGTAGGATTTTTTTCCCCACTGAATAAATGCACTTGTATTGAAGGTTGGATTTTTCCTCTTTTTTCCATTAAGGTCCCATATTATTTAGAAGAAGAAAAATATTAGAAGCTAAAAAATACTTAATTATTATAAATCCAATAATTATGGAGGGCACTGTATATTATCGGTTATCATATCGGTATCGTCCTTAAGGAACAGGAAGTTATCGATATCGGTATCGGTTTCAAAAAATGGATATCATGCACCCCTATTATTGTTCATGATGATCATTATTACAGATATTATCAGCCGGGCCGATATTTGGATATTTTGACGTATATCTGTATCGGCCTTTTTTTTTAATCCGACTGGCTAATATGAAATAAAATCCATTTAAAACTGGGTTATTTCGGCTCAGACACAGCCCCGCCTCTCTCACCTGCCTGCTGTCTCCTGCATGAGTATTCACCCTGTCCTCTGATCGGTTAAATGGTGGGAAACGTTCACTACAGTGTTTACTTACTTCAAATTGTGTGTAAAGTGACGGATGACGGTCACGTACATGTGAAATCGTGTTGGAGGTGTTGCCCCCCTGGCAACCACACTGCACAAGCATGTCTTGCACGTTGGCTGTCCTTCCTCCTCTAAGCTGAGGCCGTCTGTTTCCTTTCAGTAGCCATACTAGTGACTTTGTCTTTTTTGAGGGGGGAAAAGCTCAGGTGTAGTGACAGCGACAGCAGTGTCACCGACAGACCAAAAACCGTAGGTTGAGCGATGCTGCTCCAAGCCATTTCTTGCTGCATTTTTGGGACATAAAAAAATCTACGGTGTGACTGAAAATTTTAGTGGTTTTGAAACCGAGACGTTTTCATACCACGGTAAACCTTGAAACCGGTAACCGGCACATACCTATATGTATGGAACACAGTTACGTCACTTGATGAGATGATAATTATGTTGTGATGTCATTTGTGCTGCTTTCTCCCCACAGATGATATGGAGGACGACTCTGTGCTGTCTGGCGGAAAGGTAAGATGTTTTCCATAATTGGGGTGGGTAGTAACGCGTTACATTTACTTAAATCAGTTTGCTGCCACCCTCATACTTCAAATAATTTGGACGTCTACTCGTGATACTCATTATTCACAGCTGTGTATTAGCTGTATTGTAGAGTATCGTAGAATGATTTCCTGACCTTTACTATTGTGCATTGACAACTCACAACTTTTCTAAATACTCATCTGAAATTACAACCAGTGACATCAGCAGCGAACAAATGCTATGCTAGGACACGACAATTCAGGTCAAGCACACGCCATAAAGAACTTAAACGTTATGTCAATGTCAATATTAAGGTCGTTTTCACAGGCTTAAACCAGAATTATATTCTTTAACTTGAAATACCGTTCTGTGGATTTTTCACCCGAACTCGGCGTCAACGCAGTCAGGCACACACTTGCTACAGGAGAACCAATGTGATTTACAAAAAAAGCGTGTAAAGGAACAATTTGTATTTGACGTGCTCCTTCAAGCGAATTCTGGCAAATAGTGCATAAGTATTGAGCTATGTATATTCATTTAAACATTCAAAATTATACAAATTGTAAATTGTATGTTTTTAAAAAAAACAATCTCATTTGCAGGGCATGGCGGCTTTTATTGTGGTGTGGCTGTGTGCCACAATCTTTTTCAAGTAGGGGAAACCCTGCATGTGTCGACAATGGTCGTACCACTATATATTAAGATCATTGTTATCGTGAGGGTTGTATCGCAAAATTGTATCGTTTCATGAGCTACCCAGTGGTTCCTACCCTATAGACCCTACCCACCGACATCACAAAATCACGTGCTCACTGTATGGTTCCGCCCACTTGTCCGTCATTTTGTGTCTGTATTATCAATGGTCTCAATTGATCGAGCAATTTATAATGCATTTCATGGAAGACCCGGTGCTTTCGGATGCCGTAAACTCACTTGATGCGTTGCATAAAAGGCGTTATGTGGAAAAGCTTCAGTTTATCCATTCGCCAGATCCATATTTGATGCCTAAATCGATGTTTTTCGACCCGCTGTCTCCGCCGTATTTGCCTGACATCTGCTAGCTACCCTGAACTGTACAACTATCTTGTCCACACAAAATCAGCCTATTCTCACGGAAGTTTGAAAAACTTTAAGAGCTTGGAGGCTTATAAATACTTCGTTGCTGGTTGGGTGAAACAGGTCCTCGTCCACGAAAATTCGGCAGGAATCTATCTTGTGCTTGGAAAGGTGAGTTACGAAATTTTCAATTCAAAATCTTTTGTTATTGCTAACATCCACTGTCAAGTCTAATGTATTTCATGTCGTTTGTCAATGGAGTTAGGGCTTTTAATGTTTATATGGTTTAGCGATAGCACTCACTACATACATACGTGTATGTTGTCGGCGATTAGCCTAGCAATGATCTTAATTGTGGTTGTCATCCCAAAACCCTCTAAATATATATTAAATGCATCTTACCAGATATAAAATGACTGCTACATAATCTGTGGTAATCGTTTGGAGCCCAGTTTTCTCGTCGAATCGCAGCAGCCCATCTCGCTCTCTTCTCTCCGGGTCTCTCGGAATCCAGTAGAACTTCAAGTCTCTCCGTCTATCTTCTCTGTTATTGCAACCGACCGCCACACACGCCTTCACCATTTTGATTATTAATGTTAACGAGCAGAAAAACACGTCGTAAATAGGAGGAATGTACGTAGTCGTAACAGGTAAACATGATGTGTTGACGGACAATTGGGCGGCACCCGTCAGGAGGAAGGAGTTGTGACGTCACGTGGGTAGGGTCTATAGGAATGAGTCTTACAAACTAGTTATACTTAAGTACCACTAGGTGGCAACAAAGCACTACAAATAAAGACGGGCAATCGGTGGACATGGCAGCAAATTGAATGTGTTGTTTTTCATTATACAAAATAGTCATGACGCTACTCTGGAGCAAATTCATTTCGTGTCTTGAGGTACCACTGTACACTGATCTCACGAAATGATCACTTTTGCATTCAGGAGGACGAAGACCAGAACAAAGCCGAAATCAGCCGCCTGATGGATGCGGGCGAGGACAACGTAACGGAGCAGACGCACCATATCATCATCCCCAGCTACAGCGCCTGGTTTGACTACAACTGGTGAGTCGGTGAGAAATGTCAAGACTTTTGGAACTCAAAAAGGTCAAGCCGGCGCTCTCCCTTTCCAGCATCCACGAAATCGAGAGGAGAGCCCTGCCAGAGTTCTTCAACGGGAAGAACAAGTCCAAAACACCAGAAATGTGAGTGTCTTAAAACATGAAGTCAAGAAAGGACAATTGATTGTTCATTTTGGAATACAAGTTTAAATGTTTTGGGAATAACTTTTACCTCTAAAACAGATACTTGGCCTACCGCAACTTCATGATCGACACTTACCGCCTCAACCCTCAAGAGTACCTCACCTCCACCTCCTGCCGCAGGAACCTGACGGGGGACGTGTGCGCCATCATGAGGTCAGTATCTGCTTTGTAAAAGAAAAGTACTGAACCTGCATTGACAACCAGTCCTCCCAGTTGAAATGAAATGGACGTCTGTCGTTGTCAATGGCAGGCAACGAGTTAAATACGATGAAGTAATAATTAAATTGAACCATGAACCAAGACTTGTAGTTCTTAAAGTATAAATGTTAGTATGAGTTATAATAATTTTACTATTTAAACCCCTTTTGATGTTTTTGTTTTTATAAATTAGTTTAACTAGTTGGTCGCCATTGTTGTTGACGCCACAATGCACTGTGGGCGGTGATGTTATCGTCAATTATCAGAGTATGACACTAGCGACATAAACATGTCATCTGTTCAGCTTTTTCAATTTGAATCCGAGAGAAACATTAATGAGCAGGACAGCACTGTCGATGTTTCACAAAACGAGCAGCAAAAGCAAAATGAACAGGTAAGACGGGATGAGATGAGAGTAGAACAAAATCGGTGTCTGCCAAAATGTCCTACACCGGCGAAACGTGCTACAAGAGGCGAATTTGACACCCGAAGTACTACCGTGCGCTTTCTGCTTGTTTTGTTTGGATGCATACAGGCAGAACTTAATAAAAATGCCTTAAGAAAATGCTTAAACATAGTAATAACAAAAAAGGGTGGTTTAAATACGTTAACAGGTCAACAATCTGTTTTAAAGCTACCACATGAAAACACAATGCTTAAAATTATGAGAGAGAAACACATGCAAAAGTATTTTGAGGTTAAAAAAAGACTCAATATAAACACAAATAGTAAGTTCTCGCAGCTTTTAACCGATGTGCGCATGTGTAGACGTCTCGCCGCGTAGAAAGAATTGCGGAACATCAGTGTGTTCATGTGGCAAGTTCTTCTACTCACAGTGTCACCGCATGCAGGTAGCGTTCAAGACCACACTGCTTAGTAGTTAACACCACAAGGACCATGTTCTATTTTATTCTACATCGATAGTATTTGTATTGTTTATCAATCTAAAGGCTGCAATCAGTAACAAGTAGAGCTGGGAATCAATTCCAAAATTGTTCAAAAATACTCTCAGGCTAAACCACACTACTATTTCAGTATCAAGTTAACATATAGCAGTAAAAAATAGAGGTGTGCAAAATTTCCGATTCTTAGATTTTTCGCGATTCGGCCGTGGAAGATTCGAGAACGATTCACAAACATCCAAATTCCGATTATTGAAATATGCCAAGTAAAGCGGAAGTACAACACACTCAGCGCGCCGCGCGGTCAATGAGCAACGGAGCGAGAGTAGCTAAACATCATGCTTCTCATTACCCGGCCCCTCAGGTAATGCCAATGCTCAACTCACGGCTCTAGCTCAACTCATGCCACGAGATAAAAAAACACAACAAAATACCTGACTGCTGCTGAAAAGCTGCTACAAAAGTACGTCATCCACATAATGTTACGGTAGATATCATTTATATAGGACTAGATGCACCATTAATTCGGTAGCGTGAGCAGCACATCTACAAAAAGCTAGATGCGGACGTAGTAAATGGCCGCCATCTTAAAGCAGTACACTTCGCTGCAAGGCTGTTGTAGCGAACCTTCCAAGCAAACCTAATGAACTTTTTATCTAAAATACTCCTAAATCGGTAAAATATTGACTTGAATCTATCTTTAAAATAGTTTTAAAACTTTCACATGTCGAAAGTAGACAAAAGGGAAATTATGGATTAACGGGAGCAATTTTAACAACTTTAACGGTTGATTCACAACATTAAATTAATTGAATGTAGTTTAAAGCTGCTGATACAGAATGGGGACTGGAGTTTTTTATTTACTGTTATATTTGTATATTTGTTTACTGCTATATGTTAACTTGATACTGAAATAGTAGTTTGGTTTAGCCTGAGAGTATTTTTGAACAATTTTGGAACTAATGTACAAAACATTTAAAAAAAAAAAAAAGGGGGGGGGGGGTGCATCAATAATCGTTTTAGAATCGAATCGGAGCATCTGAATCATAATCGAATCGTTAGGTGCCCAAAGATTCCCAGCTCTAGTAAACAAATATACAAAAATAACAGTAAATAAAAAAACTCCAGTCCCCATTCTGTATCAGCAGCTTTAAACTACATTCAATTAATTTAATGTTGTGAATCAACCGTTAAAGTTGTTAAAATTGCTCCCGTTATTCCATAATTTCCCTTTTGTCTACTTTCGACATGTGAAATTTTTAAAACTATTGTAAAGATAGATTCAAGTCAATATTTTACCGATTTAGGAGTATTTTAGATAAAAAGTTAATTAGGTCGCTCAGAAGGTTCGCTACAACAGTGCTTGTAGGGAAGTGTACTGATTTAAGATGGCAGCCGATTACTAACGCCCGCATCTAGCTTTTTGTAGATATGCTGCTCACGCTACCGAATCAATAGGGCATCTAGTCCTATGTAAATGATATCTACCGTAACGTTATGTGGATTTACTTTGTAGCAGCTTTTCGGCAGCAGTCAGGTATGTTGTTGTGTTTTTTTTATCTCGTGGCATGAGTCGAGCTAGAGCCGTGAGTTGAGCATTGGCATTACCCGGGGGCCGGGTAATGAGAAGCATGATGTTTAGCTATTCTCACTCCGTTCTTCCTCATTGCATGCCGAAGACCGCGCGGCGCGATGAGTGTGTTGTACTTCCGCTTTACTTGGCATATTTCAATAATCGGAATTTGGATGTTTGTGAATCGTTCTCGAATCTTCCACGGCCGGATCGCGAAAAATCTAAGAATCGGAAATTTTGCACACCTCTAGTAACGAGTCCTCAGAGGAAAACCAACAAATCTGTTATGGTCTGCGAATGCGGAAGCAGGCAAGCAAGCAAACAACAATAACAGAGGGATTGTGTAAAAGGGTTTATTGAACACACAAAAACACGCGATCGCTAAAAGGGAGACAAAAACAGTCCATGACGGTAGGTCAGGATCAATTTAAAAAAAAAAAAAAAAAAAAAAGGGGGGAGGGAGGGAAAAACCGGTATGAGATGCAGACGAACAAAAAAACCAAGGCAAGGATGCAACCACAAACAGCAGAAAGTCAATATCTTGGCAAGCCGCCTAGGATCAGTTTAAAGACACAGCTTATGAGTTGGAATTGGATGCAGGTCCCTCAGCTCTGTAACAAATCAATCTGACCAGCAGCAGAATGAGACAAGATCATGCGAGTCGTCAAACTAGCTTCGCTAGTATAGAGCAGGGGTCCCCAACGACAGGGCCGCGGACCGTTACCGGGCCGCGCAGAAATAATAAATAATTTATTAACGAATGCATTCTGGCCAATTGGCTTTGGCCTGTGCCGCTTAACACACCAATATCCCTGTCTACTCTAGATATACAACTACAGGATAGGAGGTCGTCATAGAAATACATTGATTGGGCTGTTAGCACAAAATCTCGTTTTGTATATCTATGCGCGCTTGGACTCGATAATAACGTGTGACGTAGGTCGTCGCCACTCACATTTCTTCCCGGAAATAATTAGCCCCCACACTAGAATGACGGAATAAGACTTCTTTGGACAGACTTTTTATGGGGAAAAGGGAACCTGACGAGCCAGAAGATGTGCCTACAACCTCGAAGAAAACAAAATTTATGCTACTTCCCAATCACTAAAGACCCACGAACTGCGAAGGAGTGAATTCGTGACCCGTATCTGAATAAATAGAGTGATTCGAGCATGTCTGTGGAACAGGAATATCAGCTTGTAAAGATCGCAAATCACGGCGACTTAAACGTACATTTGAGACAACAACTCTACCGAAGTTCTGGATTAAAGTCATTTCGGAATATCCTGACATCGCTAGGAGCGCGCTGAAAACTGCTACGATTTCCAACATCGTGTATTTGTGATGCTAGCTTCTCTCTCTCCCATCTCGGGACCATCTCGTCTCAACGAAACGAACTCAGGCCTCCCACTGATTCAGTGGGTGAGTTGTATTTTTTCCCTGCACTTAACACGACGGGGCTAAAAACAAATGCTATTTTATATTTGCTGTATTTTTCTGCCGTACATTGCCGGTGTTCTGACAAAGTTGGCATACGTTAAAAAGGACCGCGAATGCAGCGATTCCTAAGTACACACTACAAACTTTCTTTAAAGAAAGGAATATTAACTTACGTTTGCCATGTTAGGCGCACACAACAACTGCACATAGCCCTCTCACTTAACTACTTCGCCGTGTCGTTAAGCGTTAATTTACGCCATTTCCGTGTTGCACATGTATGTTTGTGATGTAAATAGTTTTTTGGCACCATTGGATAACATTGAGAGTCCAACTGAATATAAAAGAGGGTTTTTTTTCACCGCCACAAAAGCTTTGGGAGCAAAATTTTATAAGGGTGCAAAATTTGACAGGACACCGGTCTGTGAAAAAAAAAGACCCAAATCACACCGGTCCGTGGTGCAAAAAAGGTTGGGGACCCCTGGTGTAGAGCATAGCTATTCTACCAGTCCAGCCCAACCGCGTCATCACCCCCAGCGTGCATTACACGCATAAATCCCGGTGCCCTCCGTAGGTCAAAACATGTACTAATTATTATAGATTTTTGAATCAATGGCAATATTTTATGTGTTTCTGATAACATATTTTCGTAAAAGAGAACAATTGTGGCTAATTAGAGCCTACAAGTCTTTGAGTCTGTAGTTCCCTTTTAAAAAATGTACTTTAAAGTGATATTGAGCCCATAAACGGAGTGTATTTGTTTTTTGTTTTTTCCATTTAAATGCTTTTAAGTTTACTTGAGTGATATTTTAATGTAACAGTTTACTCTTCCCACCTCTGGTTGTCACTTGCAGGGTCCACGCCTTCTTGGAGCAATGGGGCTTAGTCAACTACCAGGTGGACTCAGACAGCAGACCTTTGCCCATGGGCCCCCCGCCCACACCCCACTTTACCGTACTGGCCGACACGCCCTCTGGCCTGATGCCCCTCAACCACAGACCTCCGCCGGTAAGAGTGTCAAGCGGTTGGCACGCGGCGACGTGATGTCTCACGCGGCTTCTTGTTTCACAGATTCCTCCTCCGCAGCAGATGCCCAATTTCTCAGACAAGTTGAAAGACAAAGCCATCGACCTCCAGAACTTTGGCCTCCGCACAGACCAGTACAAAAAGAACTCAAAGGTATGAGATGGCTAATTGTCTTTATTTTTCAGATTATGAGTCGCCAAAAAATGCCTCCTGACTAAGAAAAAACATAGCATATTTTTGTATTTTCGACCATAAGTTTTTAAAGGCAAAGTTTCAGTTGCGGGTGCAGTCATCTTCTTCTAGTTTTAGTTAAAAATTACAAAAAATCTTTCCCAAATCAATGGGAAATGTTGCAAAATCAACAGGAAGTGGCAAAAAATCAACAGCAAATAACTTGAAATGGCCAAAAAGTTACCTCATTGGCTCCTATTGACAGCCTTAGACGTCTAATCCGTTTCAACTGGGAATGTTCATTCACTCCCAACTAGGGATGTCCCGATCCAGGTTTTTGCACTTCCGATCCGATACCGATATTGTTTTGCACTTCCAATCCGATACCGATACTGGCCGATACCGATACCGACCTATCTGAGCATGTGTTAAAGTTTAAAGTTATTTAGCCTCCTTACTTAGTTGTCAGACTCATGTTGAAAAAGGTTTTAGTACTCTTGATAACAACTAACTAGCTGAATTAGGTGAGTTTGAATAACACACAACGGTTGGTAACAAGAAACTGACCTGTTTATTCCGTGACAAACACAAAACATTATAAATAACAAACAGAAATGGCATAGTCAGTCAGTAAAACGTGCAAATAATATTGTAAACAGTCTTAAAAAAGCCAAACACACCAACAACCTCAGTGGAAAATCCCAAATCCCCCAAGCTATTAGATGCTTTTAATGTTTCGTGCATTAGTTACAAAATTGTATAAAAAGCCTCTCAGGTTTAAATAAACGACTATTTCAGTATCAAGTTAACATTTTAAAACGGTAAATAAAATACACAAGTCCCCATTCTGTATCTTCAGCAATGAATCAACTGTTAAAGTTAAAATTGCTCCCGTTATTCCATAATTTCCCTTCTGTCTGAAAGTTTTAAAACTGTTTTGAAGATAGATTCAAGTCAAGATTTTGCCGATTTAGGAGTATTTTAGATAAAAAGTTAATTAGGTTCGCTTGGAAGGTTCACAACAGCCTACTAGGGAAGTCTTCTGCTTTAAGATGGCGGCTGTTTACTAACGCATCTGGTTTTCAATACTTCAATGTTGCTAACGTAGTGGAGTCTGTCGTGTAGCATCTGGTTCTATATACATATGATATCTATTATCTCCAGTAAAACGACGTTGATGTAGTTTGTTGCGGCTCTCAGCAGAAGTCAGGTATTCTTGTGTTTTTTTATCCAGCGGCATGAGTTGAGCTAAAGCCGTGAGTTGAGCATTGGCATTACCCGGGTCTTAGGACAAGTTATGTTTACTTTCAGGACACAATGCGGTCAGTTTCTCATTGCGTCCCGAAGACAGCGCTGTGTATTAGTTCCGCTTTACTTGACAGATTTCAGTAATCGGAATTTGGATGTTTGTGAATCGTTCTCGAATCTTCAGCGGCCGAATCGCGTGTTGGATGGTGCGTCTTTACTCACGTGAGATAATGGGTCGTCATCCAGAATGAATTCTTCGGCAATGACTCTTGTTATTCCAAGGGCTTTGGGACTGTTGAGTGCCAGTTTGTCACGCATAGCAAAAGTTTCTGCCAGTGTCAGTTGCGTAGGACCTTTCTTTTTGTCTTCGGTTTTCTTAACATACTCCTCATATTGTTTGTGGTGGTATTTCGCTAGATGCTTGATTAGGTTGGTTGTATTAAAACTTCTTACAGCTTTACAACTACGCTTGACTTTATCGTGGCATATGTTGCTCTCTGCCTCTTCGTCTTTGTCGTCTTTTAAGGTGAAATGATCCCACACAGCTGACTTTTTACCGATAAAGTCCCTCGGTAAATTGGAAGACGGTAGTGTGTTGAAGGTGTGCCGTAAAATGCGGACCGGATTTTAGGGAAACCGAAGCAAAAACTGGAATGGATTATGTAAATCGGTGCGCTGGAAAACCCGGACCGGACTTTAAAAAAAAAAAAAAAAAAAACTGGATGGGAAGTCTGGATCGGAATTTTTCCCGCGTTCCGATCCTATACCGATGTGCATTTTTTTGCCCATATCAGCGTCCGAGCCGATATTTGGATCGGATCGGGACATCTCTAGCAACAACCGGTGGGGGAGTGTTGAGCCTTGCATCTGCAAGTGAGGGATTTCTCCATGTATTTTCGGGACATAAAAAAAATAGCTAATATCGTAGCAACGGTAAGACGGAAAAATATTTATAGTCCGATTAATACCTAGCATGAAGACCAGTATCCAGCTTTTGTTGAATTTGTGTGTCTTCTGCTGCTTTCAGGGTAAATCTGTGGTGTCCACTCGAGAATGGACTGAACAGGAGACGCTACTCCTGCTGGAGGTGAATCCCTCACAATTTTTTGGAAGGTTTCTCCATGAGGAACACCGAGCAAATATCATTCTTTCCTCCACGACAGGCTCTGGAGATGTACAAAGACGACTGGAACAAAGTGTCGGAGCACGTAGGCTCGCGCACGCAAGACGAGTGCATCCTGCACTTCCTGCGCCTACCCATTGAGGATCCCTACTTGGAGAGCTCGGAGACGTCGCTGGGCCCGCTAGCCTACCAGCCCATTCCCTTCAGCCAGTCCGGGAACCCCGTCATGAGCACGGTAGCCTTCCTGGCCTCCGTGGTGGACCCCAGGGTGGCGTCCGCCGCTGCCAGGGCAGCGCTCGGTAACTGCAATTTACACGTGTTAAAAATGAAGGTCAGGAAAAACCTGTTGTGTAACCAATGGGTTTTGTGCAGAGGAGTTCTCACGCGTGCGTGAAGAAGTCCCCGCCGAACTGGTGGAGGCTCACGTGAAGAAGGTACAAGAGGCGGCCAGGAACACGGGCAAGGTAGACCCCGCCTTTGGACTGGAAAGCAGCGGGATTGCCGGTACCGCCCCAGAGGAACCCGAAAAAACAGGTGAGTCACGTGATGCAGGGGTGTCGAAGTGACAGGTCGGGGGCCGAATCCAACCCGCCACGACGCATTTGTTTGGCCTGAAAAAAAAGATTTTTTTTGCATTAAAAATTAAATCTCAGTCATCCAAAAATCAAATGGAATATTATTATTAGGGTTGTTCCGATCATGTTTTTTGGCTCCCGATCCGATCCCGATCGTTTTAGTTTGAGTATCTGCCGATCCCAATATTTCCCGGTCCGATTGCTTTTTTTTTGCTCCCGATTACATTCCAATCATTCCCGATAATTTTTCCAGATCATATACATTTTGGCAATGCATTAAGAAAAAAATGAATAAAACTCGGACGACTATATACATTCAACATACAGTGCACAAGTACTGTATTTGTTTATTTTGACAATAAATCCTCAAGATGGCATTTACATTATTAACATTCTTTCTGTGAGAGGGATCCACGGATAGAAAGACTTGTGACTTTGTATATTGTGGACTAAATATTAAAGTTGCACCGATACCAGTATCGGCAGGGGGCGCCGATCCGGCCCGAATTGGTGGTATCGGTATCGACGAGTACCAACATTGAGGGCGCCGATACCATCTACTGGCATCACTTGAACGCAAATGTACTGTCCTCCCCGTCGTGACCTAACTTCCCAAATCCCGATGCATGACATCTGTATGTCTTTGCCTTGAAATTACCAAACGAAATTAACTCCTTCGTCTTCAATTTTAAGGATGTAAACTGCAACGCATATCCGCAATGTTACGCTGCTTATCTAACATGGCATTCACAAACGATTAGAATGCGTAAGCTAACGCCTGCTATTATGGCGCCGATGGGATCAGAAAGCTTAAAACCGTGGGAGACTAAGCAAACTCATGGTTTCATGATGAACAATGAGTGGCAAATTAAGAGCACCGTACTTCAAACTCGTCCTGTTTATGAAAGTCAATTGTCATATGTGTTGTGCAGTAATGAGCAGAAGTGACTTACACTCAAGCGGCGCAGCGCGCACACTAAATATCATCAAATAGCAACCTAGATGTCCTATCTTAGATCCCATGCTAACTCTCGCGGGCACACGCTAGATATCATCAAATAGCAACCTAGATGTGCTACATTAGATCCCATCCATTAGCTGCGTGAGCCCAGAGCAATGCGTAGTCCATATACTACATTGATGAATTAGAAACCGCCATGACTGAATGGAAGTTAAGCAGGCCAAATCAATCCATACCAGTGACTGTAGATAATGCTGCAAATACTGTTAATTCAGTTCATGTTACAGATGGACTCGGACCACAAATAGGATGTTTTGATTAGATGGTAAATATAGCTGCTAAGAGAGCTGCAGCAATCAACAGTGTGCCCAACTCTCCAAACAGTGAAGATTGTTCTCAGCACTTATATACAAAATTTCTTCAGATCAGTAAGAAGTAAGCACATAAATATTATGCACTAAAATGCTTGTTTATATGTTATTTTTGCTTGTTAGCAAATAAAAAAAAGATAATAATAACAGTTGTATTTTCTGCTTTAGAGCATTAAATGTATTGAATTGTATCGATAATCGTACTGAACCATGACTTAACTGTATTATTGCATCCCTTATACGTACATATATACATATATATATATATATATATATATATATATATATATTTTTGCTAACAGAGTGGTATCGGAATGGTATCGGTATCTGCCGATACTGCACAGCCAGGTATCTGTATCGGTATCTGGCCCAAAAAAATGGTATCGGTGCAACACTACTAAATATTGCCATCTAGTGTATTTGTTGAGCTTTCAGTAAATGATACCGCGGCCATCCCAAATGCATGATGGGCAGTGGAACCATGACTGTGCGCAGTGCTACCAATTGGTATATCTTCTCTGCGTTGGGAAATAATTTAAGGTGTTAAGACAAAGATCAATTGCCACCTTGCTTCCCCACATTGCTTCCCATGATATTTCTAATCATAGGGAGAGGGATTGCAAGGTTTTAGCCAATTGAAGAAAGGCTCCAAAGGTTGCCAAAATTCACTGTACTCATTTTGCGCTGCCTTTTATCTCCATATATAGGTAAAATGGCGTCATTACAGATTGAGCACGACAATGAGTGAGAGGGTCGTGCAGCGCATATATTATTAGCGTTGAATATTTTAACGTGACACATTTTTTGATAAATTAATTGCCGCCGTTACAGGATATTTTTGATAACCCTACCTTAAGCCTAAATTAGAGGCTCTGGATGAGTGTAACATATTATGTCTGTAACGTTAGATACAATTAGAAAACGATTTAATTAAAAAATATATATATTAAAAAAAAAGACATGGCCGATATTTTTTTGCCGATTCCGATATTTTGAAAATGAAGTGATCGATCCCGATCAGTCGGGACATCTCTAATTGTTATTATTAACATATAATGGCTAATTATAATGTGATCATTCAACTGGATGCTGTAATAATGATGAATTTAACAACTTGCAGGTTTTGCAAATAAACATTCTAGGGATGTTCTGGTCCAATCACGTGATAAGAAATCGAGCCGATCGCGCCATTTTTCAGATGATCGGAATCGAATGAAAATGATTGGGGTTTTTGATTTTAAAAAATGAGTTTTTCTGCTTCATGGTCGTACATCCTCGCACTCTCCCTCCTGCTGCTTTTCTTGGTCAGCAGGCAGCTAGAGTTTGCTACTTCAAGTTAACAATGAATGACAGGTTAGTGCTCTGATCTGGCGAGTGAAGGATCTGTAGCTCTACGATCATAGGCACAGATGTGTCAGTCATCATTTTGTCAATCTACGTTGTCTAGAGACCGCGTAAGCGTCAAAGCGTGAGTGAATTTGAGTGGAGTCACTCATATGAATTACATGAATGTTATGAAGTGTGATTAAAAGTATGGCATATATTGTAATGTTTTTTTCCAACATCATTCAGGCCTTATTTTATTTATTTATTTTTTTACTTTTTAATGGCTAAGATTTATTCGAGATCTTAAGATCTTTCTATAAGATCTTTTCGTAAAAGTAAAACCAACAAAACATTGTTTTAGGGCTGCAGCTGTCGATTATTTTAGTAGTCGTTTAGTCAATGACCCATTAGTTCAGTGCTTCTCAATTATTTTCTGTCACGCCCCCCCAAGGAAGACGTAAATGTTTCGCGCCCCCCCAAACTCTCTGCCGCCACTGTAAATAGTATCATTTGTCTATAAAATTACTATTATAAATACGCATCTGCCTAACATTGTGTCCTTTTTTTCTAATAAAGAAAAAAAGTAACATAGATCAACTTATAATAAAGTATAACTTTATTATAAACATTGTTTTGTTTGTAACAGAGAAGACTTGATGTGCATCAATTTGCCTGAATTAAAAAAAAAAAAAAAAAATCACATCCAAACTAAAAAATACACTCAAGGTACATTTTTGACCATTTGATACAGAAAAATAAAATGTAATAAAATCAGTAAATAATACCAAATTAAAATTGATTAGAAACATTCACTCATGAGGACAATGTGCCAAAAAATTTGACCGAAAAAACAAATCTGAATTAAAAGGGGGGGGGGGAGGGGGAGTGTCCTTGGACAGGACAGTTTTTATTTTTGCTGCTCACAGTATTTACCTCCTTTGCAATGATGTGGAGTTATTTTTCAATTAGCATGCTAACAATGCTCACTGGCTTACTGATATAACACTGACAAAGCAGGACGATTGTTGGCAATATTCGGCACGTTTTCACTGAAAAAATCAAGCGGCTTAACAATGAGATTGGGGTCTAATGTCTTTAAGTGGCGTCTTAATTGATTTGGCTTCTTGCTGTCTGCTATAATTATTTTTAGACACAGTAAACAGTGGTCTTTCATCATCACCCACTGTATTAAAAGTCAAAGCTAAAAGGCATACGGCACGAAAAAAGCGCATTCACGACGGCCGAGGTAGAACCGTAGGTGAGGGCAGTCGTCGTGACGATCCCAAGCCGAAAATGGCACTTCTCGGGCGGCGACGTGAGAACCGGACAAGACAGTGGGTCGCTGCGTGAGTGAGTCCGGTCGGAAAACGGCTTTCGAAAACGGCGGTGGCACACTGCTCTTCATATCTGTTTTCTGTGTGTGCTGAGTGCTCTTCCTTAGTTCAAAAATACTGCGCGCACTCTGAAAATGAGAGCGCCACTGCCACCTACTGAGTGGATGTGCAAGTACACTTTATTCCAGTACGGCAAAAAAAAACACAAAAAAAACACATAAAACATGTTCCCCGAGGTCACATGCGCCCCCCCTGGCATTGCTCTGCGCCCCCCCCCCCCAGGGGGGCCGCCCCACTATTTGAGAAGTACTGCATTAGTTCGAATAATCGAGTAATCGGATAAGAAACATAAAAAAATATATTACCTGAGCTGAGCCTCAAACGGTATAATAAATAAATAAATGAGGATCTATGTGCAACAAATGAACAGTTGGCTAACTTACATAGCAAAAGTCCGCTAGTTTAAATGCTATAAACTTTTTTTTTTTTTTACAGTGCTCCTAACAAATTGTTCAGACACATATTACCACAAAATAGGCTAAATATACCTATAAACTAACTTACAAATGCATTTTTTAAAAAAAGCAACAAAAAAAAAAAAAAACATTAGCTCAAACAAAAACTTAGCTTATGTTGGTCTTAACAGGGAGCACCTGGATTCAGCCATGTGAAATGAGGCAGACTTGAAGGCAGTGTATCCACCCAAATCAATAAAAAAACCACTCTCAAAATAAAACATTACAGCGCCACTTAAATTAAACGAATACTCGAAGCAGCAACATTTAATTCGAATCTTTTTTTCTAATCAAATACTCGAGTTAATCTGTTAATCGTTGCAGCACTACATTGCTTTATTTGTGACTTCAGATTATTGACACAACGTATACACCACGTGTCAATTTGAATAGCAACTAGTAGTACAGCGTAACCACATTTTACCACAAATGCAAAAAAAAAAAAAAAACTTCCAATATACGACCCACCACTCATAATTATAAAACAAAGGAAGAATATACCGTAAATTCCGGACTATAAGCCGCTACTTTTTTCCCTCCCTCAGTATCCTGCAGTTTATAGTCCAGCGCGGCTTATTTGTTGATTTATTTGGGTTAATAGGTGACACTTTGTTTGAGAGTTGCGTCATAAGACTGTGATAATTATAACACTATCAAGGGCATTAATGAATGCTTATGACAGATGTCATTGTCATTCGGCAAACTATGTCACTAACTCCATTTATGTCCAGCTCGGATCTTTTAAATCTATTCAAAAGTGAGATAATTTGCCAATGACACAAAATGACATCTGTCATAAGGATTCATTAATGCTAATGGCAGTGTCATGTCATAATTATGATAGTCTCATGGCACGACTGTCAAATGAAATATTACCAAATACCATAACTAGCAATTAATGAAACAACTGGAACAGCAACTGAAGAAATAATTGGCACATAACATGAATTTTGATTGTTATTTGTTAATTGTTATCTGTAGCGCTGCAAGGCATGCTAGGAGGCATATTGGAGAAGCAACAGTGTTGACGGCAGGTGGCAGCAAAGGTTGACTGTCTCTCCAAGGGAGCAGTAATGTCCAAATGAAGCTTCTTGAAGCAATGGTGGTTCATTTGGTCTTATGACCGTCATAATTATGACATGACACTGTCATGGGCATTACTGAATGCTTATGACAGATGTCATTAAGTGTCATCTGGCAAACTATGTCACGATCTCCATTTATGTTCAGCTCGGATCTTTTACATCCATTCAAAAGTGAGATAATTTGCCGGATAACCCTAAATGACATCTGTCATAAGCATTCATTAATTGTCATAACAGTGTCATGTCATAATTATGATTGTCTAATGACAATTTTATGGGGCCACTTTCGAATAAAGAGTTACCAAATGCCATCTCTAGCAGTAAATGAAACTGAAACAGTAACTGAAGAAATAATTTTACAGAGAACATGAATTTTTATTGTTATTTACATCTGTAGTGCTGCAATGCATGCTAGGAGGCATGTTGGATGACAACAGTGTTGACAGCAGGTGGAGCAGTGATGGGGAAATTAAGCTTCTCGAAACAATGAAGCGTTTCAGCCTATTGGTTCAAAGCTTCATGGTGGTCCATTTGGTTTTATGACAGT
Source organism: Corythoichthys intestinalis (assembly GCF_030265065.1). Classification (NCBI taxonomy): domain Eukaryota; kingdom Metazoa; phylum Chordata; class Actinopteri; order Syngnathiformes; family Syngnathidae; genus Corythoichthys; species Corythoichthys intestinalis. Next base: position 5,519,996 of record NC_080398.1, on the reverse strand, counting down.
CCTACGGTGCCGCTGTCAAATAAAGTGTTACCCGTTACTATCTTTTGGTGTAAATATTCCATAATACAGTGAGGAGTGCTGCGGCTTATAGTCCAGTGCGGCTTATCTGTGAACAAATGCTGTTTTTGTGACAAATTTGGTGGGTGCGGCTTATAGTCCAAAAATTATGGTAACTTATAAAGCACAAACAACATGGTGTGATGGCAAGAACTGCAATGGTATGGTAGCTGCAGACAGAAAGTGCTGGAACTTTTGAAAACTAAATGCCAGCAGGAGGCGTCAAAACAGCAGAAACACTGGCAGGCAGTGAGTAGACCTCATGGCACTGCCATATGCAGGCATGAAAATCTCTCACCTTTCGGCAAAATTCGCCGTTTTGAAGTCAAAAAGGATGACCTACGTGAATCGTGTAGATCCGAGGAGAAAACTTTTAAGGCGGGTGGGGGGGTTCGGGTGTAGGCATGTGCCGGTTACCTTCACGGTTTACCATGCTATGAAAACGTGGCGGTTACAAAACCACTAAAATTTTCCGTCATACAGTAGTACGTATTCGTTATTTTTCATGTGTCGAAAATGCAGCCAGAAGTGGCTTGGCGCGGCAGCACTTACCCCTTCCTCTGTTTGATGGTGCGAGTGTAAGTGACGCTATTCCAGCAAACCCAAAAAGAAACACTCCAAACGCAAGGCGTAAATTCTTCAATTTATTGATCTCTCAAATCGTGGTAACTGAAATATACCAAATGAATACATTTAAAACGTTGTACAATCGTATTTTTCCACATGTGAGTCGCTTCAACAGTTTAGCTTCATGAAAAAGTTCGCCAAAAACAAAACACACATTTTCCTTTCAAATTCAATACACAAAGTTACTAAAAACTCACAAAGACGAATGATAGGCAAGGCTTAGTTAGGAGATCAACTTCATTGAGGTTAATCACAGCCGCTGAGAGAGAATCAAGTTTGTATGTGGGGAAAGATCGCTAATTGCGACAGATGATCTTGTCCTAAGAACAAATTCACGTTCGCTGGACGAGGTGAGGTCTCACTCCCAATTTTTTTTTTTTTTTAGATGAATGCATTCGCCAGCATATTGAATTTGGTGAGTAATGGTTTGAATCGTTTTCATATTTTGCGGTATGACAAAGTTACTGCCGTTTGTCGCAGCTTGCGTTGAACACTGCCAGAGCGTCCGGTGAAAAAATAGCTCTCGTTAAGGTAGCGTCAAGCTTGTGTATTTAACGGTAATATAAAAGCAGTGTTGTCAGTAACGCGTTATGTGAGTAATGCGTAACTGTAATCTGATTACTTTCTTTCAGTAAAGAACAATCTAACACGTTCATTTTTCTAAATCAGTAATCTGAGTAAAATTACTTTCCTTGATGCCTGTGCGTTACTATTTTGTTATTGCCCCATAATGTATGTAGAATGAAGAATACTGTAGTCATGGGAGTGACATCCCATGTCACATTTTCTAATCAAGGATGGAAAAAAAAAGGGTCACGTGTGTTACCATGATGCGTGAGCCGTAAGCACTGGGAGTTTGCGGCCAAAACAACACAGCCTTGCTTCCCCTCCAGGATGCAATGAAATAGGCAGGAGATATACTACAAACGGCTGCATTTGCACACTGGAAACACAGCCATTACGTCACATTTTTGTCCAGTAAAGATGACAAAAATATCTCCGTGCGCTGCGAACTTTGCGCTGGCTCAAAAAGACTGTCGACCGCTATAAGCATCCAATTCAAGCACCACTTGGAATTACAGCACAACAGGTAACACGAAAGCCAGGACTTTTTGATACTGCTCGTGCTCAATCCTCGGTTCAAGCTCAGTTGTTGTTGAAGGTTTTGAAAGCTTAGGTTTAAAGAAATTCTAAATATCCATCTTGCCTCCTCAGCTGTAGTTTTGGCTAAGCAATGCAAACGGCTGTCTCTAAGGTGCTATCGTCACATGATCTGTTCGAAAAATAATTTGGACCCATTATGAAATAGTTTGAAGGATTCTTGTTCATTTCATTCATTTTTGTTGTTCATTTTATTGCTCTAAAACTTTTATAGACAACATTTTAATGGCCATATTCAATGGTCTTTATTTTAAAGGGGAAGCTGAATTTTTTACATTAGGCTTAATCTTTGAGTTAGCCGGGGTTTAATTAGTCATTGGAGTTGATTTGAACAAATTCTGTGCAGTTTGCCAGTTATTTGTCAGTTTCAGGGGTCCGGAGTGGCTAAGCTAGTGCGAGTCAATGGTGGTTGAAATCAACTCCTTCAACTAATTAAACCCCCGTTAACTCGAATATTAAGCCTTATGTGAAAAATTAAAATGGTCAAATTCGCCACATGTAGGACGTTTCGCCGACAGAGGACATTTTGGCAGAACGCCGGAACATATTTCCTCCACACCTTTCTCACCTTTTTAGCCCCTGACCCATTTTCATGCCTGCATATGCATATGGGCCAAAACCGATAATGAAAAGTCGATGTTATCGGATATCATTTTAAGTTTTTATCAGCTCCCTGATAATATTGGACAACCCACAAAATAATTGTAAATAAACTAAAAAATTTGAAAATAAATATATAAAAAGATTAAAAATAAATAAATAAATAAAAATAGGGACAAAAAATTCTCGCTGGCTCAAAAAGGATTTGGGCAACGTCGAGATCGGCAATGTCTCTCCTAAAACGAGTAACTAATTTGATAATAAATTTTCTTGCCTTTGACGGCAGACGTCCAATCCATTCTGACTGGTAGGGCTGGCAGAAATCGTTCCTTCATTGAAAACTTTTCATAAATTGGCATCTGTACGTTCAAGGGTACAACCACTAGATGGAGGCAGATTGTAGCAAAGCGTTGTAGTGTTTTCACATTCCGCCACGTTAACCAGTGGATTAAAACTACAGAGCAGATGGGGTAAGGGAGTGCGTACAGTGGGGGAGGGGCGGGAGAAAAGTGGGTCATCGCACATCATGTTTTTCTTCCACTGCCATCATCATCATATGTTATTCTCCATGAAATCTCACTTAGGATGTTGTGCTCTCTGCCGTCAGCATGTTTTTTTCCGGATTAAACCCCACATGGGATCAATGCGCTTTCACCGTTTTGATGCACTCTGAACGTCTTAAATTATTTTCATGTAAGGTATACTGTATGGGGGAAAAAATTGGTATTCAACATTTTTCCTAGAAAGATTTTTTTTTTAAATTTTCCTCTATTTAAAATGTAGGAGAATAGCAAAAGTTACTTTCTGGAAATGATACAGCTTTTTAAATATGAAGCAGTATATTTTTAATTTATTTTTTTTCCCCCTACCAAAAGATAGTTTCTAAAGAGGGGGGATTGGGGTTAGGATAAACCGTATTTCATATTGTTATTGTTTTATTATTCATATTTTTATTTTACTTTTATTACTTCTCAATACTGTGGGTCAAACCAATCTACTGTAATTTTCGGACTAAAAGGCGCACCTGCCTATAACCGCAACCCATCAAATGTGACACGAAAACGGCATTTGATTCATAGATTAGCCGCACTGGACTATAAACCGCAGCTGTCTTCACTGTATTATGTGATATTTACAACAAAAGATATTAACCGGTACAACTATGTTTGACAGCGGCATCAGAAGACTGTCATAAGACTAAATGAACCACCATGAATCTTTGAACCATCTGGCTGTAATGCTTCATTTGGCCGTCACTGCTCCCAATGCTGCCACCTGCTGTCAACACCGTTGGCGTCCAACACGCCTGCTAACATGCATTGCAGCGGTACAGATTTGAATAACAATTTAAAATTCATGATCTGTGCAGTGTTTCCCCTAGGATTTTTTTAAGCTGCGGTGGTGGGCTGCATCGGAGTCTGAATGCCTCACCATGTCATGCCACGGCAACATTGCATCATATTATGACTTTGCTTTTTTTTTTTTTTTGTACTTGTAATGTTATTTGGTAACACTTTATTTGACAGTGGCGGAATAAGCCTGTCATAAGACCATCCATAATTATGTCATGACACTGCCATGAGCATTAATGAATGCATATGACATGTCATTTTGTCATCCGGCAAATTATCTCACATTTGAATGGATGTAGAGCAGGGGTGTCCAAACTTTTTGCAAAGGGGGCCAGATTTGGTGTGGCAAAAATTTGGGGGGCCGACCTTGGGTGACGGCCTTATTGTAGAATATATTTAAGCAACTTTTAGCAAGCCATTCTGTGTGTCACATTTGCTTTATAATTTTTTTCTAAATTAATAATTTCAACAATCTCGCAACTAGCCTTTGTGGCGTTCTCTTTTGACTCTCGGGATCTTGCGAAATACTGTTGCAGTGAAATTAAACTAGCTTCAAGTTGCTTCAATTTTTCGCTGCGTATCTTCCCTGTAATCTTGTTGTACATGTTAGCGTGTCTTGTTTGGTAAAATCGCCTCACATTGAACTCTTTCGCACTAGAAAACCCAGCAGAGGCCGACTCGGCCTTTCTCAAGACAAATACTCCTAATATTCCCAAGCAATGGCCGATTTGGCCTCTCCTCCGGAAAACCGAGAGGTGGCCAAAATGACCCAAGTGCTTTTGAATTAGCAAGTCGTTGTCCGACAGACAGCAACCATTCATGTGTAAATGCAACCACTAGACATAAATTGTGGTAGTATGTGGAAGAGAAACACACCAAAGTTGCATTTTTCATGTGATTCTTTGTGTCAGTTCAAGTGAAGTTACATTTATTTATAGAGTTTTACACTTTTTACACATTTTTTAACTCACTTCTCCTATACTCCACGCACAAAAAAACAGAAAAAAATGGCCCAAACGTGTACATTGTTTTGAAAAAAAAAGTGTTTTAGAACTGCAATTTAAATGTAAAGCAGGAGTTGTGTCTATAGTTTAGAGGGACTGAATCAGGGGCATGGATCATGGATTTAAAATACACATTTGGGCCATTTTTTCCTGTTTTTGTGTGTGGAGTATAGGAGAAGTGACTTAAAAAGTTGTTTAAAAAAAAAAAAGGGTAAAACTCCATAAGTAAATATTGCTTGACTTGGACTAACACAAACTATCACATGAATGGTTCAACCGTGGTGTGTTCCCCTCCGTTTGAGCCGTATACCAACACAGTCTAGTTATTAAGTCTGTGTGTGGGGGGCCGGATGAAATTTGACCACGGGCCGCACTTTGGACATGTCTGATGTAGAGAAAGATTCAAGCTGGACACGGAGTTAGTGACCATAATGTCATTAATGCCAATGATAGTGTCATGTCATAATTATGACAGTCTTATGAAAAGTAAGTCAAAGTGTTGCCTAACTAGAGGTGCGCGAAATTTCCGATTCTTAGATTATTCGTGCCGTGGAAGATTCGAGAATGATTCACAAACATCCAAATTCAGATTATTGAAATATGTCAAGTAAAGCGGAAGTAAAACAAACTGAGCGCGCCGCGCGTCTTCGGGCGCAATGAGGAACTGAGCGAGAGTAGCTAAACATCATGCTTGTCATTACCCGTCCCCTTGGGTAATGCCAATGCTCAACTCACGGCTCAAGCTCAGCTCATGCCGCGAGATTAAAAAAACAACAACATACCTGACTGCTGCCGAAAGCTGCTACAAAGTACGTCCACAATACATAATGTTAAGGTAGATATCTTATTTATATAGGACTAGATGTAACATAGACTCGGTGGCGAAAGCAGCACATGTAGAGAAAGCTAGATGCGGGCGTTAGTAAACGGCCGCCATCTTAAAACAGTAGACGTCCCTGCAAGGCTGTTGTAGCGAACCTTCCAAGCGAACCTAATTAAAATATTGTCTTGAATCTATCTTTAAAATTGTTTTAAAACTTTCACATGTCGAAAGTAGACAAAAGGGTAATTATGGAATAACAGGAGCAATTTTAACAACTTTAACGGTTGATTGACAACATTAAATTAATTGAATGTAGTTTAAAGCTGCTGATACAGAATGGGGATTTGAGTATATTATTTATTGTTTTTAACTGTTAACTTGATACTGAAATAGTCGTTTATTTAAGCCTGCGAGGCTTAAATATAAATAAATCAAATAGGCCGCAGGATTCAAAATGAGGGGAAAAAGTAGCGGTTTATAGACCAAAAATTACGATAATCTGGAAATACAGTGCCCTCCATAATTACTGGCACCCCTGGTTAAGATGTGTTTTTTTGCTTCTAATAATTTTTTTTATTCAAATAATATGGGACCTTAATGGAAAAAAAGGGAAAATCCAACCTTCAATACAAGTGCATTTATTCAGTGGGGAAAAAATCCCACATAAAGAAAAAAATTATTTGACATCAAATAATGTGTGTCGCAATTATTAGCACCGCTGGTGTTATACTTTGTTCAACCCCCATTTGCCAACAAAACAAGGTCTGGGGACCGAGATGGCCATGGGAGGAGCTTGATTTTGTGTCTGGTGAACCATTTCTGTGTAGATTTGGCCATATGTTTAGGGTCATTGTCTTGCTGAAAAACCCAGTGACGACCCATCTTCAGCTTTCGGGCAGAGGGCAACAGATTTTGATTTAAAATGTCAACAGCCCCACAGCATCACTGACCCACCCCCATACTTCACAGTGGGTATGAGGTGCTTTTCAGCATGCGCCTCTTTCGTGGCACGCCAGACCCACTTAGTGTTTGTTGCCAAAAAGCTCAATCTTGGTTTCACACAAAAATACACACGGTCCCAGGCTTCAGAGGGCAACAGATTGAAGCCAGTTGAAGCCTAGGACCGTGTGTATTTTTTTGTCATATATACAGTGGGGAGAACAAGTATTTGATACACTGCCAATGGGAAAACCCATTGGCAGTGTATCAAATGTAAAAACTGTATATAAATATATATAATTTTTTTGTAACATCTAGCAAATATAGAAAGAAAAAACATTTTTTTAAATACACACCGTTTTTCCCATAAATATAAAAACAACTACACATTGGACAATTTGTCTATAGATTTTCTCAATGAACTTATTAACATTTTTTTCCTTGAAAAAAATGAACGCATTCAACTTTTGTCAATTCATGTAAACACATGGTATAAATATCAATGCGTCTGTTTTGCAGAGGCCACAGAAGGTGACAAGACTGAGACGGACACGGACTCACAACAGGGGGACAAGGTGAGGACATAACATATCTATTGACCTCCTATCCTACCATCTAATACTTTTTGTAGTTGTGCTGCAACGATTAATCGATTGACATGAGTACCGTATTGGCCCGAATATAAGACGACCCCCTCTTTTTCAAGACTCAAGTTTTGAAAAAAGACTTTTTGAATACCAAATTCATTTTTATACAGAAAACAATTACAGTACATCTGAAACAAATGATTATAACAATCTATTTGAGAGAAAAAGCATTTTATTGTGCCTTATTCAAATCTTAATATCTGAACATTTAAATATGTAAACTAAAGTGAAATCACCTTCGTAAATGAATGGCTTCTGGTTTTTGAAATGTAAATAAACCAATCTCTTGTGATAAAACAACAAAATTGCAATAACTGCATTAACCATCAAAGTGAAGTCTAACTGTAACTGTAGTCTTGAAACAAATCTGAATAAGGAAAAACATTGCAAAAACAGGGTACCCGCGGGTTATTAAAAGTATTAAAAAAGCATTGAATTTAGTTTTCCATTATTATAGGTATTAAAAGTATTAAATTAGCTGTTGTAAGTCTGGAATTTTTTCACCGTGGTCTTAATTTTCAAGAATCTCAGTGCAATCTAAATTATATCCGAGACGAAGTTTTTTTTTGTTTTTTTTAAATCCATAACGAAGATGACGCATAGAATTTTTACGATGTACTGCACTACAAATCAAAATGCAACTCGTGCGTGCCAAACCACCACAGCAGGCAAAATGGAGAATCCATCCACCTCTGCATCGGGAATGCGTCCGTTTGTTGGTGGAACGAAAACCCTGCAGGTTGAACACCAAAACAGACCGCCATTCATATACTTCAAATGAGTCCGTTGGTGATCTGTTTCGGATATTACGTCATTTTTGGTCGGCATCGGCTGTCACAATGTTGGCCATATTGCGTTTTGTTCCAGAGGGAACGTTCCCGATGTCTTAACTGTCTTTTGTAATGAATTTTCAGTTGGCAGAAAAAAAGTGCACATTTTCTTAATGTTTAAATAGTCTACATATTTTTATGACCATTATAAATGCATTTAAACCATGAAATAACGCTGGAAAAGTTTGTTAAACATAATGTTGCTCAAATCGTGTTTTTTTTCCGGAGGGAGCATTCCCGTCTTCGTAACTGCAGCCAATTTAAGCTCATCAAGACTTGAAGATAGAGGTAAAATCGGGCCTAAAAAGTCCAGCCCGACCAGAACTGGTCCGCGGGTATTAAAGCCCGACCCGCGTTTTGTGTGATAGCATTTGTGACGATGTCTGCATAAAAGCCTGTCTTTTATAACAAATTCTCAGTTGGCAGGAAAAAAAACGCACATTTTCTTAATGTCTAAATAGACTACATATTTTTATGATCATTATAAATTTATTTACACACCAAAATAATCCTGGAAATGTTTGTTAAATATAAATAAACAGATGCGGTTTTGCGGATTCGCAGAGGGGAAGATTAAAAAGGGCGTATAGGCACGCTCTGGCTCTGCAATTACCATACAGTGCATTCTTTTTTTTAATCCAAGTTATTTATTTTATAACAAGTATTCCATAGTTTATCATTCATACACCGTTAATATATAGTTATTTCAAAAAGTTAGCGAGAAAGAACCCTGGCCCAGCCCGACGTAATAATTGACATTTTAATTTTGGTCATGTTTTCAATTTAATTTAGCCGTTTCCAGCTTGCTGTGTTTATAATTGCGATGTTTGTTTACCGCTTTTCCTCTTACTGCGAAGAGGGAGTAAGTTACATCGGCCGTCGCCATGATATTTAAGTCATCAGCCATCTGCTGTGACCCGGGAATTTAACGCCTGCTTTCACGCACACTGCTTCCCATGTCAGTCGACACGGGAAATTGTTTTCACACACAACTGCTGCACAGTTTATGAGTCATGCGAAGGCAGTGGACCTGCTTAAACATTTCGGTTTGCCTTTCGAATGAATGTGAATTTCGCCGTTTTAACTCGAGAGTTAGCCATGTTCACTTGGGTCTTGGCAGGTGCACTAGCGGCTAGCCTGTTACAGAAGAAGGCTGGTCTGAGTCCTGTCCTCCTCCTCCTTTGGTCCATAATTATTGTGTGCGTGTGTGTGTTTAAAAAAATTCTGACAGACTTTATAATGTTACTTTAAAGTGCCTGTGACACGAAAAAGCATGTTTATTTCATAATGCACGCGGTATTTTATGCTCCTGAATGATATGGACCGCTTGGATGTGTGTGGAAGCGATCGCTATATTTATTTAGTTTTTTGAATCCCACGCCAGGAAAATGAGTGACTTCCGGCTTCGGTCTTGCATTAAGGAGGAGGGCGCTGTGACGTGTACGGTAGAAGACGTCCTCTTCACGCTACAGTGTACTGTTTTGTATGAGGACGAAGGATTCAGCTGATTTTGCGGATTAATACGTTTATTTTTCGCATCACGCCAGCCAAACGGCTGCGGAAAAATCATTCTGTATGAGGGAGAGGCGTATGCGCCTTTTTGTAGTTTCAAAAGGTTCCCATTCACCGTGGATATTTACTGTGGGACCATTGGACTTACGATGAAGTGAGTAAACATCTTGTTTTGTATTATGTCAAATACGAATACAGCGATTACAAAGTAAACACTACAAACTTCCTTTAAATGAAGGACTACTTACGTTTGATCATTGATAGGCATGTAAAAAGCTCTCCTAATGCATTAGCAGCAGCACGTTAGCTGCGTTAGCTCCAGCCACCCTCCTCCGGGGAACGAACTGTAAATTGCTCTCCGCCGGGCGGTTTGCCGATCCGCTAAGACATTCGACAACCGGGTCGTCATGTCAAATAATCCAGGATAGCTATGTGTGATTTTCCGCTTTGAAGACTTTGAAACATCACTCGGTTCGGGTTAGCATGTCGGCTAGCTGTCACGCCTTCTGGTTTGTTTACATTCTCCGAAGCCGGGGAAGAGAAATGACATATGTCCGATTTAGGTGTCATAAAATATCGTTCGGGAGGTGCGACAGTAAAGGTGAAGTCGACGTTTTGACCATTATGGAGTCATTTTGCCATGTCGTCCTGAATAAATGCATTTTTATTATTTCATATTCCATTCAGCACAAGACTGTTATTTGTCATGACCATGCCATTTATTTAGCAGTTGGGGAAAATACTTGGATAAAAAGAGTATCCTGTAAAAATATTAAAGTAAAGAGACAGAAACAATGACATTTTGCCGCTCTCTTCGTCGCGTTTTCCTCGTTGTGAATAGTTCCCCCTCAACGGGCTGACTGGTCATTCTCAAGCCATTTATATAGCTATTGGGGAAAAATACTTGGATAAAAAGAATATCCTGTAAAAATATTGGAGTAGAGAGACTGAAACAATGACATTTTGCGGCTTTCTTCGTCGCGTTTTCCTCGTTCTGAATAATTTCCACTCAATGGGCTGAATAGTAAAATCGATGAGTCAAGTCTACCGCTGACGTCATCCACCTGTTGGGGACGCTAAAGCCCTATAATGGTAGGCGTGGCTAACCAGCAGATTAAAAGACTAATTTCTCGTCATCTGTGCTTTGCTAAATTGTTGTATATAGTCGAATCGTCTCAAAATGATTCTAATTCACATAATAATGACATTTTAGACTTTTCTTTTCGTGTCATATGCTCTTTAAATGTGTTTTAATTGTATCTTCAATATATGTGCATTCTTTTGTCAAACACACTTAATAATTGAGGTTAAATTTGATGTTCAGTGCTTTTTTTATTTAATATGATTCAATATCATCTAAATAATGGGTGCGAGAAAAGTATTACTTTTCAGTTGAAATGGCATTAAAAAAGGTCAAGTCTTGAATTTAGATTTATCAATCCTGGGGGGACCCTGTCTAATTACTGGGGCAGCCCTCACATTACACACAAACGGGACTGCTCATAGCTGCCAGCAAAAATCGATTATCAAATTTGTTGGCAACCACATTATTAATCGATTAGTTGTTGCAGCCTTAATAGTATGTGTTGTAAAAGAAGTGATATCGCATATCCTTCACTCGTTTGATAGACCACAAAATGTCTACCCCCAGGCCGAGTCCAAGGACGAGGCGGAGAAGCCCAGCGAGTCCGCCGATAAAATCGACAAAATGGAGCCTCTCGACAAGGTCAAGAAGGAGGCCGGCGATCCGGCGGAACGAGACGACGATGAGGGCGAAGAAGGGCACGAACCCAAAGCCACTCCTGCCGGTAGGTGGTCATCGTCGTCTTGAAGAAAAATCATCGATGGCGACTAACTACCTTTTCCCCTCTCCTACCAGAAAAAGACGAAGACGAAGCCATGGAGACGTCCTCCACCGAACAGGAGAAGGAGAAGGACGAGAAAGCCGCCACGGAGGAAGGAGAGGAGAAGAAGAAGGTGGAGCACGACATCGGAGAAGGAAATATCGCCACGGCGGCCGCCGCCGCCTTAGCATCCGCTGCCACCAAAGCCAAGGTGATAACATATCTTGAAGCTGTCGTAATGTGTTGGAAATGAAATTTAGGAATCTTTGGCGTGAGGTCAATCAGATATTTATCAAGATACATGGATTGAGATTGGATACAAAAACGTTATCGTTCAAGCCAAAAAGTGTGGGTTACGATTTTCAGTTTGGAAGCAATACGATATAGGAAAACAAAACTAGTTCCTCCTTGCTATACAATAGTACGACACAATGTTTTGATTTCATTAAGCCTGAATTTACATTTTGCAATTTGTAGATAAAAAAACATTCTGCCGATACAAAAGTAACAAACAATAGAAATAATTATTTTTTTTTAAAATGAACGATAGAGAATTAACTGAAAAGTACAACAAAAAATGGGAAAATCCTAAATAGCTGTTGCCATTAATTTGCATCACATCAAATTATACCTATTATTTTTATTTTTAAATATCATTAATGTATTAATATTACCATGTTTTTTTTTTTCTCCGCTTGATTGAAAACAAGTATATGATTGTCATCTTGTTAAAAAGAAAAGTACATAAAAAGTAGAAATTTTCAATAAGTGTAAATTTAAAAAAAGGATTAAAAATTAAAATGGATGAGAAATTAAAGTAAAAAAAGAAAAGCATTTTAATAAAAACAATAATTAAGCGAAATATTAAAGAATATAAAGGGGAATTTATTGGAAAATCCTCCCGTTTAATAAAAAATAGTTTTTTAATTAATGTTCTGTATTTACTTTTTTGTTTTTACAATTCTTTAAAAAAAAATTTGATTTAGTCTTTTCAATTTAATTTTCTATTTTTTTTTTTTTTAATTTGATGTATGAATATTCATGTTATTAATTTTCTCCACTTGTACTCCATGTACTTGAATGCAAAAACAAGTATAAGATTCTTAAATCTTAATTTAAAAAAAAAATGGCCTAAAGGGGTAATAAAACATATATTATGAAAATTTAACAAGTAGACCATGTTCATAAGTGTAAATTAAAAAATTAGATTAAAAATTAAAATGAAAGAAAATTTGAAAATAAAAGTAAAAAAATAAATATTTAAGGGGAATATTAAAGAATATAAAGGGGAATTTATCAGTAAATCCTCCCAAAAAATGAATAAATTGATATATATTTATTTGTTATACATTTACTATTTTTTTAAATTTATTAATCTTTACTAATTTTTTTTTTAAGTATTCCTTTCTGTACTATTAAGTCTTTGTCTCCCATTGACGACTACTAGCGACCAAACTCATTTCCATTCACATGTGATTGGGTGAATCGTTTTTTTGCCACAAGAGTTTCTAAATGTTGCACGTGTTTTCCTGTCAGCACCTGGCCGCCGTCGAGGAGAGGAAGATCAAGTCTTTAGTGGCTCTCTTGGTGGAGACGCAGATGAAGAAGTTGGAGATCAAGCTAAGGCACTTTGAAGAACTTGAAACCATCATGGACCGAGAGAAGGAGGCGGTTAGTCTTGTCACATATTGTGTGGTTGCTTTGCAAAGCAACTCGTGTCTATTAACCCATTTTTACCGTTCCAAATTTAAAACAGTTACTAAATGTTCTATCTATTTTGTCAAAAAAAGAGCCATTTATTCTAATGGCAAAACATTGACATTTGTGTATTTTGGCCTAATAAACATTATTTGTAATAACTCCAAAACCCGAGCAATACAAAAAAAAATTTTTTTTAAGGGGACAAACGTTTGATATCTCGATTCTTGGCATGAGCTTATCGATAACCTTTTCAGATGTAAAGTATCACGATAAAGCTCATTATCTACACACTCCCAACACTTATGTTCAAAACAACACGCATTTTAACAATAAAGCACTTGACACAAAACAACTGTTCAAACGTCCATCAACCGTATTTTTCGGACTATAAGCCGCTACTTTTTTCACCTCATTTTGAATCCTGAGTCTTGTAGTCCAATGCTGCTTAGTTGTTGATTTATTTGTGTTAATAGTAGGGGTGTCAAACGATTAAAATTTTTAATCGAGTTAATTACAGCTTAAAAATTAATTAATCATAATTAATCACAATTGATCGCAATTCAAACCATCTATAAAATATGCCATATTTTCTGTAAATTATTGTTGGAATGGAAAGATAAGACACAAGATGGATATATACATTCAACATATGGTACATATGTACTGTATTGCTTTATTATAACAAATCAACAAGATGGCATTACCAGTATTAACATTCTCTTAAAGCGATCCATGGATAGAAAAACTTGTAGTTCTTAAAAGATAAATGTTAGTACACGTTATAGAAATTTTATATTAAAACCCCTCTTAATGTTTTCATTTTATTAAAATCTGTAAAATTTTAATCTTTATTAAAATCTGTAAAATTGAGACGTCAAATCATCTTTGCGCGGTGATTTCAAACGAGTTTCCAATCCGTTTGAAGTGGGAGGGACTTGGTTGTCTTTTAAAAAACATTTTTTTTTTTTTAAGGGTTTTATATTATATAAAAATATGTATGTATCAAAAAATACATACAGTATGACACGAATAACGGTTATAGTTTAAAATATATATATATTAGGGCTGTCTAACGATTCAAATTTTTAATAGAGTTAATTACAGCTTAAAAACTAATTAATCATAATCGCAATTCAAACCATCTATAAAATATGTCATATTTTTCTGTATATTATTGTTGGAATGGAAATATAAGACACAAGACGGATATATACATTCAACATACGGTACATAGGTACAGTATTTGTTTATTACAATAATAAATCAACAAGATGCCATTAACATTATTAACATTTTGTTAAAGCGATCCATGGATAGAAAGACGAAGTTCTTAAAAGATAAATGTTAGTACAAGTTACAGAAATTTTATATTAAAACCCCTCTTAATGTTTTTGTTTTATTAAAATTTGTAAAAAAAATTCAATCAAAAAGATAACTAGTAGCTCGCCATTGTTGATGTCATTACACCATGCTCACTCCCCAAAACCATTAAATCATTTGGACCCAAGCGCCAGCAGAGAGCGCTAAGCAACAAAAAACAGGTAACAAGTAACAAGCGGACATGACACTGCTGTCATTTTAATCCGAGCGGGGCATGTGCCGCTTAATTACCGCCCGTTAACACGATAATTTTGATAGCCCTATGGTTAATATATTTTGGTTTAAATATCCCATAACACAGTGAGGACAGCTGCGGGTTATAGTCCACTCTAGTGCGACTTATCTATGAAAAAATGCGGTTTTTGTGTCAAATTTGGTGGGTGGTGGGTTGTAACGCGTGGCAGGGCGTGATGAGAGCATGAAAATTAAAAAAGGGAGCAGACTTCCACTTATGCACTTTTAATACACAAAAAATAAATAAATAGCTCAACCACTCGTCACTCAAAGGTGCAACAGACCACGCACACATGATCACACTTGACTCCCTAAAAATTAGGTAGGAACTGAAGAAGAGAGTGAACATAAAGAGGCGCCACCATGTGGTGGATGTCCTGAGGAACAAAGAGGATCACAAAAGTTGCGCCTTATAGTCCGAAAATTACGGTAGTCTGACCAATATGTAAATTTTGTATCTTAAATTAGCCTTATTTGCCGGATAAAAGTCCGCTAGCTGAAATGCTACAAATGGTAACTATTGCTATTCTCATAGCAAATCGCTCACACGTAACTCCGCAAACTGTAGCTGTAAACTTAATTACAAATGCATTCACAAACATATATTAGCTGAAACAACTTACAGCCGTAGTTGGGCCAAATCAGAGCGCAGCTCTCCTTTATCCATGTCAGACCAGAGTCTGCTCCTCAGTCATAAGGCGACAGTCCAGCCAGACTTGACACTGCCACCAGAGGGCAGTGTGTCCGCCATCATTAAACAAAATACGATACGTTTGTTAGACTTTTTGGATAGTTATTTTGGGATAGTTAAAGAGTTAATTCAGGCTTGCGCGGAAATTCGGTTTACGTCGTCAGCGTAGGAACGGAATTTGTTCGTAACCCGGGGACTGCCTGTATCTTCTAAATTGTTGTAGCACAAACAAAACACAAGCACGAAGCACAAATACAACTTTTTAACCATTTTTAGCTGGTTTAGATGAAAATTTGTTGCCCTCAGATTGACCTACAAAAGAATTGAAACGTGTGTATTTCACAAATTGCACAAACAAACAAAATTTTTACAGCAGAAACGATTGACATCATTTTTATATAGATTTGCATTGTATGGAGGGGCCAACGTCACAGAGGCATTTCCTAGTTTTTGTTGTCGTTATTATTGTAGTTGGAGCTGCAGCGTCAGCAGCTGTTGACAGAACGCCAGGCATTCCACATGGAGCAGCTCAAGTACGCCGAGATGAAAGCCCGCCAGCAGATGGAGCAGCAGGCGGCCGCCGCTGCCGCCGCCGCCCAAGCACAAGGTCAGCCCGGACCCCACCCGGGACAGCCGGCTATGCACCCCAGCGGGCCGCCTCCGCACCACGGAGCTCCGCTGCCTCACCACGGAGGACCCCCGCCCGGCGCCGCCATGCATCCGGGTTTCCCCCCGATGGGTCACCATCCCATGGTGCCCCACCACCCGGCTCAAACAGGTGACTACGCGCTTCGGTCGCACCTGTGAACTCCATTGGAACGGTCGCAAATGATTATTTTGGGGGTCTTATCGCGCAGCTCCAATGGGACCGGGGCAGCCTCTGCCTGGGCGCATGATGGCCGGACCCCCTGCCGCCGGACCACCGCCTGGTGGGATGCCTCCCATGATGCCCCCGCGCCATCCCGGAGCACCCAACGGCATGTGTGAGTGTTGTGTCCGACCTTCGCTTGATAGATATCTAATCATCTTGTACTTACAAACTAAATTAAAACTATTTCAATGACATTAACACTTGTAGAGGTCCAACTGGGAGGGCTAAAAAAACAAAGCCCTCCCAGTTGAAACGGACTGGATGTCAGTCACTGTCAATTGCAGCGATTAAGTTGATGCGGAAATAAATGAAACCTTAACTACAACATTGTAGGGAGGCAGGTCGATTACTCTATCAACTAGTTAGTTCGAATAATCGAGTCATCGGATTAGGAACATTTAACGTGTTGCAGAGCATATTTTAGGGATGTAAAACAAAGGCTTTCTACGATAGCACTTTCAAAAGAGCATTCAAGTTTTTCTTCAAACTATGCCGAATTGCACTATAAAAACATAAGCTCATACAAAAACTTAACCTATTTTGGTTTTAACAGGGAGCAGCTGGATTCAGCCATGTTAGATGACCGTAGCGCAAACAAAAACTTACCTTATGTTGGTTTTAACAGGGAGCAGCTGGATTTAGCCACGTTAGATGACCGTTGACTAAATGATTGGCAGGTTGGTGCAAACACCGTAATATTGATGCTGGATTTACGTGTTGTTGGAGTAAGCCAAAAAAACGATTCTCAATTACCTGGTGTGTAAAAGTCCCAAACAGCCACTTAACTTGTGATGTATCGTTAGAGCATTAAAAAAGGCTATTCTTCCATTTGTATCAACCCTGTTTATATCCCACATTACTGACTTTACAACACATAAGAACGATTTTTCAACTTGAGAACTCAGATCTTTCGACGCACATAAACTCAGGATATCTCGTGAAGGTGCTTCGCGAAAGTATTAACTTAGATGCCTATCGCAGCCAAATTTACATGCATAAATTATTATATTATGGAGCCATGTGCGGATTGTGCATATGGATTGAATAGCGTAGTATTGACCACATTAAACATTTTTTAGTTTTTTTAAAAAATGCAATCGCATTTTTTAGATTAGTTTTTCAACCTTTTTAGAGCCATGGCACACTTTTTTCATTAAAAAAGACAAACCATGGCACTCCACCATCAAAAAAATGTAGAAATGGTTGTCAACTGTTTTAACAATAGCTATCTGCTAACTGGACACCGCTAGCTGGCTGACCACTGCCGCTAGCTCACCATCGCTGCTAGCTGGCTTGGCCGCCGCTAGCCGGACACCGCTGGCTGGCCACCAATAGCCAGCTGGCCACCGCCGCCAGCTAGCTGACTGCCGCTGCTAGCCGCTGCCTGCTGGCCGTCACTAGATGGACACCACTAGCTAGCTGACCGTCGCTTCTAGCTGGACACCACTAGCTAGCCAACTGCTGTTGCTAGCCGGCTGACGGCCGCCACTAGCCGGACACCGCTAGCTTGCTGACGGCCGCCGCTAGCCGGACACCGCTAGCTTGCTGACGGCCGCCGCTAGCCGGACACCGCTAGCCGGCTGACGGCCGCCGCTAGCCGGACACCGCTAGCCGGCTGACGGCCGCCGCTAGCCGGACACCGCTAGCCGGCTGACGGCCGCCGCTAGCCGGACACCGCTAGCCGGCTGACGGCCGCCCTTAGGCGGACACCGCTAGCCGGCTGACGGCCGCCGCATCCGGACACCCCTAGCCGGCTGACGGCCGCCGCTAGCCGGACACCCCTAGCCGGCTGACGGCCGCCGCTAGCCGGACACCGCTAGCCGGCTGACGGCCGCCGCTAGCCGGACAGCGCTAGCCGGCTGACGGCCGCCGCTAGCCGGACAGCGCTAGACGGCTGACGGCCGCCGCTAGCCGGACAGCGCTAGACGGCTGACGGCCGCCGCTAGCCGGCCGCCGCTAGCCGGCTGACGGCCGCCGCTAGCCGGCCGCCGCTAGCCGGCTGACGGCCGCCGCTAGCCGGACACCGCTAGCCGGCTGACGGTCGCCGCTAGCCGGACAGCGCTAGCCGGCTGACGGCCGCCGCTAGCCGGACAGCGCTAGCCGGCTGACGGCCGCCGCTAGCCGGACAGCGCTAGCCGGCTGACGGCCGCCGCTACCTGGACAGCGCTAGCCGGCTGACGGCCGCCGCTACCTGGACAGCGCTAGCCGGCTGACGGCCGCCGCTAGCTGGACACCGCTAGCCGGCTGACGGCCGCCGCTAGCTGGACACCGCTAGCCGGCTGACGGCCGTCGCTAGCTAGCTGATCGCAGCTGCTAGCCAGCTGGCTGCTGCCACTAGCTGCTGCTAGCTGGCTGGCCGCTAGCTGGATGCTGCTGTCTGGCCACCACTAGCCAGCTGGTCGCCGCTAGCTGGTCACCACTAGCTGGCTGATGACCGCTGCTAGCTGACCGCTGCCGCCGCTAGCTGACCGCTGCCGCCGCTAGCTGGTCACCACTAGATAGCTGACGGTCGCTGCTAGCTGGCTGACGACCGCTGCTAGCTGACCGCTGCCGCTTGCTGGCTTGGCTGCTGCTAGCCGGCCGCCGCTAGCTAGACACCGCTAGCTAGCTGACCGCTGCTGCTACCTAGCTGGCAGCTGCTGCTAGCTGGCCGCTAGTCAGCCGCTGCTAGCTGGACACCGCTAGTTAGCAGACCGCTGCCGCTAGCTGGACCCCGCTGGCTTGGTTGCCGCTGGCCGGCTGCCGCTCCTAGCTAACTGACCACTGCCACTAGCTGGACGCTGCTAGCTAGACACCGCTAGCTGGCTGACGGCTGCCGCTGCTGTCACATGGCTTGGCTGCTGGTAGCCGGATGCCGCTGGCTTGGCCGCCACTGGCTGGGCACCGTTGCTAGCTGGCTGGCCTCTGCCGCAAGCCGGCTGCCGCTAAGTGGACACTGCTAGCTGGCCGCCGCTAGCTAGTATGTCGCCGCTAGCTAGCTGCCTGCCCGCCGCTGCTAGTTCCACTCTAACCTTACGCAGCACTAAACAGAGTAATAAGTTACCTATTGACACCTTCTAACAAGGGAGAGTAGTGCATGCTCACCGACCATTGCACCAACATTTTGACATCAATTAGGTGAAAGTGGATGATTTCCAAGGCACACCAGACACAAGGCCACGGCAGAGTAGTGTGCCGCAGCACAGTGGTTGAAAAACACTGCTGTAGATTATGCTATATAGACTTAAAACTCCACATAATTTCTTACTTTTTTATTGGTGAAATTTATATTTGGGCATGTGCCCCAGTGAAATATGTCCCATGATCACACACATATTTTTTTTTTCTTCATCTTCAGACCCCGGACCTGCACCCGCCCAGCCCGACGTGGTGCCCCCGCTCCCTCCAGCACCCTCTGTTGGCCGCGCAGCAGACAACTGAGATGCAGAAACATACTTGCAGCCTCTTTCTATCAGCCTTTGCTTCTCGTCAAAACTACCACTTAACAAAACATCTGGTCGGACACACACACACACACACATACCTACACACTCAGGGCTACGTTTAACGACGGCACACCTAAAAACATTTCTAAACACTGTTTCCGCTAAGTCTGGCCTGACAGAGGCTGCGGGCAAACACTGTAAAAAGTGTCCACCTCAGAACTTACACTGAATGTGCGCTTGCGTCGAGGTACGTATCAAATTTATACGATAGATATGCGAGTGAATGCCATTTTGAGCCTAACGCGGCGGCCATTTTGAGCCCGTTTCCCCCTCAAACGACACACAAACAAAACTGAGGATACCGCGACTGTGACGTCTCGCTAGCACCTAAATCCCGCCTCCTTCCTACCTACCGCTGCCTACCTCGCTAGCCTCGCCCCCCTCCCGCGTTTCCAACCCTCACGCGTGTAGGTTGAACTAAAAAAGTGAGTTTTGTGCGGTCGACACACTCAAAATGTTTTGCGCTACCTCTTCTAGAGCCTTCTCTCCTAGAACCTTTAGCGTCCTGCTACCTCTATGTCCCCGATTTCTTTTTTTAGGTTAAAACGAACGCCACGTCCGTCGCGGGCTGTTTGTTCCGTCACTGTCGCGTACACCATCTTTAAAAGGCTACTGTTGGTATTTTTAGGAGGGTTTTTTTGTTGTTGTTGTTTTGTGTAGTACTTTGTAGCATTTCCTTTGATTTTTGTACCCGGTTCGTCGGAGACGCGGACCGACGCGCTGGCCAATAAAATGTTTTTCTACAAATTTTATTCTCGGCGTGTTTTTGAATGTTTTGGGTGGCGGGTTTGGGATTCGCTACGAGCGTTTTTTTGGTGCGTGTTGGTTTTAGGTTGATATGCCTGATTTTACATTGAATAAATATACTTCAAAAAGCGTTGGGGAATAAATCAGTCCTGTGAAATCATTTTTAAAAATGTATGTAGACAGTATTTAGAAAATTGAAAAAAATCATAAGTTAAAATCCAGGAAGATTTAAAAAAAAAAAAAAAAAGAAAGAAAAAAAAGAAAAAAGGAAAAAAAATCCAAATTTAAGGGGTATATGATATGTTCTTGAATTGTTTCCCAAAATGTACCGGAACTGGCTCGGGGATGCCCCAAGTTAAACAGGAAATGACCCATGAAAATCAACTGAAAGTGACCAATGAACAGGAAATGATCAAAAGTGGACGAGAACTGACCCCCCTAATGCTCCAAAATTAGCAGAAAGTGAGCCATAAATGCCTCAAAATTGACAGGAACTAACCCATAAATGCCCAAAATTAACCAATTGACCTATGAACAGGAAATATTAAATATTAAACCCTAATAACATTTTATTCCTAGAGCACTTTTCAAGACACGCAAAGACGCTTCACAAGAAAGATGGGAACACAATAGCTCAACAATGTGTAAAGTTGACGGATGATAGGGGTGATGTGGTGAGTGGTGGGGGTCCGAGTGATGAGGCGTGCTGCTGAGTTAGTGAGGAGCTGCAGTTTCTGGAACTTATTTGAGAGACAGAAGAAGAGTGAGTTACAGTAATTGAGCCAGGAAGTGACTAGACTAGAAAATAGAAATGATTGAAAATGGAAAGGAAGTGACCCCGGAATGCCCCAAAATTGACGAGAAGTGACCTGTATGTCAAGTCCAAATACGAATCCTTAGGTAGACATTTATAATATTACCCAAAATAAGCAGAGAAGGCACTCAATTTAGTTGAAAAGCTTGCAAGGAGAAGGAGGGGAAACTATCCAGCCTCCGCAATTGTTCTAACTAGCTCCTCCTTCACCTCTTTTTATTTGGGATGGTCCTAGCAACATACGGGGGTGTCTTGCCCTAAAAGGGAAAAAGGAGAAGCAAGCTGGCGACACCCCTTGTCTTTGTTTGGTTGTGTGTGTGCATGTCGGTGGAATTATATACATATGTGTCAGCACATTTCAGCAAAGCGGCCTCTACTGCCCTTGACCAGGCAAGAGGCTTCTTCAAGACAAAACATTCTTTCTTTGTGAACAATAATAATAACCAAAAGCATTTCTTCATTGCAGGCAGCAATTGATTAGAGCAAATATATATTAACATAATAATGATCTCATCAAATACATTTCATAAAGCAATAGGATTTGGCAACAATATGATTTCTTAAATGTCCCAGACAGTTTGGTTTCTCATTGTCTGTGGCTTGTCTTGATGTTGACCTGTGGAACCTGGGCCGGTTTAAGCCAGTCAGAATGGCAAGGCAGTTTTATCAAGAGCTAAACATATCTATAGTCATCAATCACTAAAATTTCTCTTACCGCAATCAATCATGGAACATACTATTATAGCAATCAATATTTTTTATTGTGAGCCTTCATTGGTAAAAGCAAATATTTAATAACCATGTAATAATCATCACTGTAAATGCCCCAAATCAACAGTAATTGACCCATAAATGCCCCAAAATGAATAGGAAGTGACCAATGAACAGGAACTGACTGATAAATGCCCCCAAAATTATTGAAAGCGACACATAAATGCCCTAAAATTGACAGGAATTGACCCATAAATGCCCCAAAATAAATATCCCAAAATGAATTGAAAGCGACCAATGAACAGGAAATGATCCAAAATGGACAGCATCCGACCCCTAAATGCCCAAAATTGATAAAAAGTGACCCATAAATGCCTTAAAATAGACAAAGTGACCTGTCAATTCCAAAAATCAACATAAACTGACCAAAGAACAGAAAATGATCCAAAATGGTCAAGAAGTGACCCCGGAATCACCCACAATTGATGGGAAGTGACTTGTAAATGCCCCGAAATCAACAGTAATTGGCCAAGAAACGATCCAAAATGGACGGGAAGTGACCCATAGCTGCCCCAAAATTGATAGAAAGTGACCCAAAAATGCCCTAAAATAGACAAAAAAATGACCCGTAAATGCCCAAAATCAACAGAAAATGATCCAAAATAGTTAAGATGTGACCCAGGAATGTCCTAAAATTGACAGGAAGTGACCCACCAATGCCCAAAATCAACAGTAATTGACCAACGAATAGGAAATAATCCAAAATGGACGGTAGGTAACCCATGAATGCCCCAAAATTGATAGCAAGTGACCCACAAATGCCCTAAAATTCACAAAAAGTGACTTGTAAATGCCCAAAATTAACAGAAAATTATTCAAAATGGTCAAGACGTGACCCAGGAATGTCCTAAAATTAACAGGAAGTGACCCACGAATGGCCAAAATCAACAGTAATTAACCAAGGAACAGAATATGATCCAATATGGTCAACAAGTGACCCTGGAATGCCCAAAAATCGACGGGAAGTTACCCATAAATCCCCCAAAATGAATAGGAAGTTACCTATGTACAGAAAATAGACCATAAATGCCCCAAAACTGATAAAAAGTGACCCATAAATGTCCTAAATTAAAAGGAAGTGACCCGTAAATGCCCCAAAAATCAACAGTAACTGACCAAGGAACAGTAAGTGATCCAAAACGGATAGGAACTGACCCCCTAAATGCTCAAAAAATGAACAGGAATTGACCCATAAATGCCCCAAAATGAATAGGAAGTGATCAATGAACAGGAAATGACCCATAAATGCCCCAAATTTGATAGAAAGCGACCCAGGAATGCCCCAAAATTGACTTGAAGTGACCTGTTGATGCCCTAAAATCAACAGTAATTGACCAAAGAACAGATGACCAAAGAACAGAAAATGATCCGAAATGGTCAAGAAGTGACCTTGGAATGCCCCAAAATTGATGGAGGTGGAGAGTGACCCATAAATGCCCTAAAATGAATAGGACGTGACTAATGAACCGGAAGTGACCCTGGAATGCCCCAAAATTAAAACGAAGTGACTCATAAATGCCCCAAAAACAACAGTAATTGACCAAAGAACAGAAAATGATCCAAATTGGACAGAAAATGACCCTGGAATGGCCCCAAATCTACAGGAAATGAGCTGTAAATGCCTCAAAATGAACAGTAATTGCCCAAAATCAACAGAAAATGATCCAAAATGGTCGAGATGTGACCCAGAAATGTCAAAAATCAACAGTAATTGACCAACGAATAGGAAATCCAAAATGGACGGTAGGTAACCCATGAATGCCCCAAAATTGATAGAAAGTGACCCACAAATGCCCTAAAATTCACAAAAAGTGACTTGTAAATGCCCAAAATTAACAGAAAATGATCCAAAATAGTCAAGACGTGACCCAGGAATGTCCTAAAATTAACAGGAAGTGACCCACGAATGGCCAAAATCAACAGTAATTAACCAAGGAACAGAATATGATCCAATATGGTCAACAAGTGACCCTGGAATGCCCAAAAATCGACGGGAAGTTACCCATAAATCCCCCAAAATGAATAGGAAGTTACCAATGTACAGAAAATAGACCATAAATGCCCCAAAACTGATAAAAAGTGACCCATAAATGTCCTAAATTAAAAGGAAGTGACCCGTAAATGCCCCAAAAATCAACAGTAACTGACCAAGGAACAGGAAGTGATCCAAAACGGATAGGAACTGACCCCCTAAATGCTCAAAAAATGAACAGGAATTGACCCATAAATGCCCCAAAATGAATAGGAAGTGATCAATGAACAGGAAATGACCCATAAATGCCCCAAATTTGATAGAAAGCGACCCAGGAATGCCCCAAAATTGACTTGAAGTGACCTGTTGATGCCCTAAAATCAACAGTAATTGACCAAAGAACAGATGACCAAAGAACAGAAAATGATCCGAAATGGTCAAGAAGTGACCTTGGAATGCCCCAAAATTGATGGAGGTGGAGAGTGACCCATAAATGCCCTAAAATGAATAGGACGTGACTAATGAACCGGAAGTGACCCCGGAATGCCCCAAAATTAAAACGAAGTGACTCATAAATGCCCCAAAATCAACAGTAATTGACCAAAGAACAGAAAATGATCCAAATTGGACAGAAAATGACCCTGGAATGGCCCCAAATCTACAGGAAATGAGCTGTAAATGCCTCAAAATGAACAGTAATTGCCCAAAATCAACAGAAAACGATCCAAAATGGTCGAGATGTGACCCAGAAATGTCAAAAATCAACAGTAATTGACCAACAAATAGGAAATCCAAAATGGACGGTAGGTAACCCATGAATGCCCCAAAATTGATAGAAAGTGACCCACAAATGCCCTAAAATTCCCAAAAAGTGACTTGTAAATGCCCAAAATTAACAGAAAATGATCCGAACTGGTCAAGACGTGACCCAGGAATGTCCTAAAATTGACAGGAAGTGACCCACAAATGTCCAAAATCAACAGTAATTGACCAACGAATAGGAAATAATCCAAAATGGACGGTAGGTAACCCATGAATGCCCCAAAATTGACAGCAAGTGACCCACAAATGCCCTAAAATTCACAAAAAGTGACTGGTAAATGCCCAAAATCAACAGAAAATGAACCCAAATGGTCAAGACGTGACCCAGGAATGTCCTAAAATTGACAGGAAGTGACCCACAAATGGCCAAAATCAACAGTAATTGACCAAGGAACAGAATATGATCCAATATGGTCAACAAGTGACCCTGGAATGCCCAAAAATTGACGGGAAGTTACCCATAAATCCCCCAAAATGAATAGGAAGTTACCAATGTACAGAAAATGGACCATAAATGCCCCAAAACTGATAAAAAGTGACCCATAAATGTCCTAAATTTAAAAAGAAGTGACCCGTAAATGCCCAAAATCAACAGAAAATGATCCAAAATGGTCAAGATGTGACCCAGAAATTTCTTAAATTTGATAGGAAGTGACTCACAAATGTCCAAAATCAACAGTAATTGACCAACGAATAGGAAATAATCCAAAATGGACGGTAGGTAACCCATGAATGCCCCAAATTTGATAGCAAGTGACCCACAAATGTCCTAAAATTCATAAAAAGTGACTTGTAAATGCCCAAAATTAACAGAAAATGATCCAAAATAGTCAAGACATGACCCAGGAATGTCCTAAAATTGACAGGAAGTGACCCACAAATGGCCAAAATCAACAGTAATTGACCAAGGAACAGAATATGATCCAATATGGTCAACAAGTGACCCTGGAATGCCCAAAAATCAGCGGGAAGTTACCCATAAAGCCCCCAAAATGAATAGGAAGTAACCAATGTACAGGAAATGTACCATAAATGCCCCAAAACTGATAAAAAGTGACCCATGAATGTCCTAAATTAAAAGGAAGTGACCCGTAAATGCCCCAAAAATCAACAGTAACTGACCAAGGAACAGGAAGTGATCCAAAACGGATAGGAACTGACCCCCTAAATGCTCAAAAAATGAACAGGAATTGACCCATAAATGCCCCAAAATTGATAGAAAGTGACCCAGGAATGCCCCAGAATTGACTTGAAGTGACATGTAAATGCCCTAAAATCAACAGTAATTGACCAAAGAACAGAAAATGATCCAAAATGGTCATAAAGTGACCCCGGAATCACCCACAATTGACGGGAAGTGACTTGTAAATGCCCCGAAATCAACAGTAATTGGCCAATAAACAAGAAACAATCCAAAATGGATGGGAAGTGACCCATAACTGCCCCAAAATTGGTAGAAAGTGCCCCACAAATGCCCTAAAATGCCCTAAACCCGTAAATGTCCAAAATCAACAGAAAACGATCCAAAATGGTCAAGATGTGACCCAGAGATTTCTTAGATTTGACAGGAAGTGACCCACAAATGTCCAAAATCAACAGTAATTGACCAGCGAATAGGAAATAATCCAAAATGGACGGTAGGTAACCCATGAATTCCCCAAAATTGATAGCAAGTGACCCACAAATGCCCTAAAATTCACAAAAAGTGACTTGATCAAAAATTGTCAAGACAGGACCCAGGAATGTCCTAAAATTGACAGGAAGTGACCCACAAATGGCCAAAATCAACAGTAATTGACCAAGGAACAGAATATGATCCAATATGGTCAACAAGTGACCCTGGAATGCCCAAAAATCGACAGGAAGTTACCCATAAATCCCCCAAAATGAATAGGAAGCAGGGCCGGCCCAGCCTATACGCAGACTATGCTGCTGCTTAGGGGCCTTGACCACTAGAGGGCCCCCAATCTGGCAATTGTTTAATTTATATTCTATTTTGTTTACTACAGTTTGCTTTATTTGACTTTTGTGAGTTTTGATACTTGATTACAAGCCTAAAAAAATAAAAGTTCTTAACTTTTTTCTTTCCTCTTTTAGAAAAAGGTTTTGCGCTATCTACTGTAAGTAGTGACAATCATTTGGGGTGAGAAGTTTGAAGTATGCAGTGCAACAAAATCTGATTAATATACAAAATATGAACGTATGGCTTGGATTGCATGTATGGGTTTCACAGTAGACTGTGACGAAATTGTGGGCCAAAAATATGGGCCCCTTTGCATTATTTTGCTTAGGGCCCCCAAATGGCCTGGGCCGGCCCTGATAGGAAGTTACCGATGTACAGAAAATGGACCATAAATGCCCCAAAACTGATAAAAAGTGACCCATAAATGTCCTAAATTTAAAAGGAAGTGACCCGTAAATGCCTAAAAATCAACAGTAACTGACCAAGGAACAGGAATTGATCCAAAACGGACAGGAACTGACCCCTAAATGCTCAAAAAATGAACAGGAATTGACCCATAAGTACCCCAAAATGAATAGGAAGTGATCAATGAACAGGAAATGACCCATAAATGCCCCAAATTTGATAGAAAGTTACCCAGCAATGCCCAAAATTGACTTGAAGTGACCTGCAAATGCCCTAAAATCAACAGTAATTGACCAAAGAACAGAAAATGATCCAAAATGGCCAAGAAGTGACCTGGGAATGCCCCAAAATTGATGGAGGGGGAGAGTGACCCATAAATGCCCTAAAATGAATAGGACGTGACCAGGGCCGGCCCAGGCCATTTGGGGGGCCTTAAGCAAAATAATGCAAAGGGGCCCATATTTTTGGCCCAACATTTCGTCACAGTGTACTGTGAAACTCATACATGCAATCCAACCCATACGTCCATATTTTGTATATTAGTCAGATTTTGTTGCACTGTATACTTCAAACTTCTCACCCCCAAATGATTGTCAGTACTTACTGTAGATATTGCCAAACCTTTTTCTAAAAGAGGAAAAAAAGAACTTAAAGAACTTTTACTTTTTTAAGCTTGTAATCAAGTATCAAAACTCACAAAAGTCGAATCAAGCAAACTGTAAACAAAATAGAATATAAATTAAACAATTGCCAGATAGGGGGCCCCCTAGTGGTCAGGGGCCCTAAGCAGCTACATAGTCTGCGGATAGGCTGGGCCGGCCCTGACCAATGATCCGGAAGTGACTCATAAATGCCCCAAAATTAACAGTAATTGACCAAAGAACAGAAAATGATCCAAATTGGACAGAAGATGACCCTGGAATGCCCCCAAATCTACAAGAACTGGGCTGTAAATACCCCAAAATGAACAGTAATTGAACAATGATCAAACAATGATCCAAAATGGTCAAGAAGGGACCCCCATATTGCCCCAAAATTAACAGGAATTGACCCATAAATGCCCCAAAATTAGAAAGTGACCAATGAAAAATGAACATGAAGTGACCCAGTAAGTACCCTAAAAATAAGCAACTAAACCACAACATGTCTGCGATTGACAACGACAGAAGTCCAATTGATTTTAACTCTGACGACTGTCTGTGAAAATCTTTCCGTGCCATTGACGGCGTTAGACGTCCAATTCATTTTGACTGCCAGGGGCCGCCGATAAGTTAACAAAGTGAAGTGAAGAGCAAAACAACCTCACGCAATTTTTCCAGAAATTACATTATGTAGTTGCAAGTGAAAAGATTGAAGTCACATGAAAGGACAAGAAAATGGCGGCCCACCCGGCCGAAATAATCCCGAGTCGTCGGATGGCTAATCTTTTCAACGAGCGGCCTTCGGAGGTCACGCGGGGTCCGCCGCCCTTCTTTTGGTCCTAAATTTGGTATGCGTGTTTGTTGTTAGTGTGTTTTTAGGAGGGGGGGAGGGGCATCAGACGCGTCGGAGCGGGGGGGGGCGAGCAAGCAAGCATTACTTCTGCTCTGGTTAGCAAACACAACAGAGAAGAAACAACACTAAATAACACGAAGGCTGGTAGCTGAAGTTTACAAGCCAACAAAAAGGATACTCATACTACTTTTTAAAAACATTTATTTACAACAGGATTTAACCCTTGTTAGAAATTCGCCCATATTTTTTAGCAAGTGGCTCAAATTTGATCTGTGTTTGCAGTGTGTATATTGTTTTGGTTTTTCACGTTTGGGCCTGTAAAAAGAACCATTGATTTTGTTTCAAAGGCCAAAATTAAAAATCTGATCAATTTTGACGCGAACGCAATGCAAGGGTTAACCCCTTGATGCGTGAATTTACATTTAATAAATATACATCAATAAACATCGGAGGGATTCATAAATTAATGGAAATAAAAATGACTTGAAAAAAAATCCGATCCACAAATATTATCAAAATGCATTGGGGAATACAGAAGTACATGGAAGTAATAGAAAATACAGTATATATTTGTATGGAGGGAAATAAATAAATAAATAAAAATAAATATAAAGGAGGAATTTATCAACTAATTTACATTCAACATTAACATTACATCAAATCATTGGAGGAATACATAGGTACATGAAAATGATACATCTATGTAACTGAAAAACTGAAAATGCTGAATTGAACAAGGATTTAAAAAAAAAAAAAAAAAAGAATCGAAAAATAATTGAAATAAAATATATATTTTTTTAATATAGAGAGATGAATTATTATATTTTCATACAACAAATATACATGGAGCATTTGAATACTTCAGTAAATAAAAAAATAATACATATATAAAAATGGGGAAAATGCTATAGTTTTTTTTTTTTTTTAAAGCAATTGAAGATCAGCAGTTTTGAAATATAAAATATTTTTTATATATATAATTGAGAGGAATTAAATATCAAAAAACAATGAGGGAATACGTAAGTACATGAATATAATGAAAACTACAGCAAAAAAAATTTGGAAAATGGCTATACTAAAAAGAATAACAAAAGCAAGAAAAGACGCTATTAAAGTATTTAAAAATACTGTATATTTTAAGTTGAAGAAAATATAAATAGAAGGAATTCATTAACAAATTCCTTTTTATTTATTTTTTTATATTATTGTATAATCAAATTTATAAAATATTTTTAATTTTCCATCTTTAATATATATATTTGTAAAGTTGTTTTTAATTTCTATTTTTTTATTTCATGTTTTTAAGTTTTTTTTTTATAAATTATATATGTATGTTATAGAATGTTATATAACATATAATTTAGGTTTTCTATATTTTTAAGCTTTATTTTTTAGATTAAATTTTTCTTTATATATTTTTAATGTTTTTAGTTTTCTAATTTTTTTATTTTTAATCTTTTTATGATTTTTTAAAATTTTAATTTTTCTTTACATTTTAATGTTTTCAAGTTTTCTATATTTTTTATTTTTAATCTTATAATTTTTTTTCATTTAAATTTAAATTTTACTTTATCTTTTTTAATATAATGTTTAATGTTTTCTATATTTTTTTAAATCTTTTTATGATTTTATTTAAATTATATATTATGGTATTAATAGGTTTTCTATATATTTTTTTATTTTTAATCTTATGATTTTTCTAAATTTAAAATTGTCTTTATGTTTTAATTTAATGTTTTTAAGTTTTCTATATTTTTATTTTTAGGCTATGAGTTTTATATATTTTATGATTTTTTAAAAATTTATATTAATTTTTTAAAATATATTTTTAATGTAATTTTTAATAGTTTTTATTTTTTTATTTTTAAAAGCTTTTTAGTTATTCATTTTTTTACTTTTTATGATTTTTTGAACTTTATCTTTTTTTTAAAATGTTTTTTAATGGTTTTCTAAAAGTTTTCTATATATTTTTCTCGTTTTTGCTGCATTTTTCAACTTAATTTTCTGTATTTACTTTTTATTTGTATTAATGCTGTTTTTATGTACTATGTACTTGTATGTTCCTCCAATTCTTTATTAACGTCAATTGAAGCATCACCACTGTGTTCCTTCTGCCGTGTGCGTCACGGCCACCGGGAGGCAGTATAATACAAATCTACATAAAACATGAAGACGACTTTCCACAACCAACCCAGCATAAAAAATACATACTTTATGAAATATGAGTGGCGTCAGGCCCAAATCTCTTTTAAAATGAGGTCCAATTTTATCATTCTTAAAGTTCACTCTTTCACTGCCATTGACGGCAATAGATGTCTAATCATGTGGCGTCCAATCATCCTCTTGCTGTAAATGAGCTTTTAACAGTGAGAACGATTGAACCCTCCCACTTCAAATGGATTGGGCATCTACTCGCTTGTCAAAAGTATAGGTTGTAAAATTTTGTGTCAGGATACTACTTTTGATTGCAAAAGTATTGAGACTGGTTTATTCGTTTGTTGTTGTCATTTGTTATTTTTGCATTTGCCGTGCCATTAACTTTTATAGACGTCTACTAGTGATAAACTCATTTACAGAAGGATGATCGAACGTCTATCGCCTTCAATGGCTCTAAAAAGTTTAAGAAACTCCAAATAGATTGAATGTCAACTAATGACAAACTTGCTTAAATGCAGTGAAAGTCTCTGAAGTATGTGTTTATTCATACTTTTTTTTTAAATTATTGCCCTCAAAGTTATCATTTTTAATGTACTATATGTAATTTTATAAAAAACACAAAAAGGTTTTTTTCAATGAAAAATCTGTTGTAAATGCCATTGACGGTTACAGACGTCCAAATCCCCCGACTTAAAATGGATTGGGTGTCGACTCATGATAAACTTGTTTCATTTCACAGTGAAAGTTCCTGAGCTGTGAGTATATTCATTTTTTGACTTAAAAAAAATCTGATAAATTGTCTGCCATCGACAGTTACAGACGTCCAATCCCTCCCACTACAAACGGATTTGGCGTCTACGTTTGAATCCTTTTGCTAGCGAGAGGGATTGGACGTCTACCAGTGATGAACTCGGGGATTGGACGTCTATCACCGTCAATGGCACTTAAAGTGTTAAACAACTCGAAAAATGGATTGAACAATTGGATTGGTCAAGTAGTGATAAACTTTTAATGCACAGTGAAAGTCTCTGAGGTATGAGTTTAAGTTTATTCTTTTTTTTTTTTAACTATTGCTGTCAATGGTGTCAAACTATAAATTATCAGTACATATATACATATATATATATATATACATATATATATATATACATATATATATGTATATATATATATATGTTAGTGCTGCAACGATTAATCGATTAACTCGAGTATTCGATTAGAAAAAAGTATTCGAATGAAATTTTGTTGCCTTGAGTATTCGTTAAATTAAAGTGGTGTTGTAATGTTTTCTTTTGAAAGTGTTTACATTTAGTTTATTGATTAGGGTGGATACATTGCCCTCTGGTCTGCCTCATTTCACATGGCTGAATCCAACTGCTCCCTGTTAAGACCAACGTAAGCTAAGTTTTTCTTTGGGCTATTGTTTTTTAAAGCATTCGTAATTTAGTTTATATGTATATTTAGCTGTTTAAGCTAGCGGACGTTTGCCATGTAAGTTAGCAAATTGTTCTTTTGTTGTACGTAGACCCTCATTTACTTATTTTTAATACCGTTTGAGGCTCAGCTCAGATATTTTAATTTTTCATGTTCCTTTTCTGATTACTCGATTATTCGAACTAACTAGTTCATCGATTAATCGACTACTAAAATAATCGATAGCTGCAGCCCTAATATATATATATATATATATATATATATATATATATATATATATATATATATAATAACATCCCTTTTTTTTTAATTATTATTTTTTTAATGAAATTTAAAAAATAAAGTTCAGGTTAACTAGCATCGACAGTTCTAGAAGTCCAAATCCCTCCCACATTACATGGATTGGAAGTCTACTCAATATAAATTTTCACATCTAAAGTTTTTAAGGTGTGAATTTATTCAGTTTTTTTGACTATATCACCATTTTTTTTATAATGAAATAAAAAGGTCAACTTAACTGCCTTTGACAGTAACAGACATCCAAATCCCTCTCATTTCACATGGATTGGACATCTACTCACTTTAGACTTGTTTCAATGCACATTTAAAGTTTTTGAGGTGTGAGTTTATTCAGTTGTATGACTATCGCTGCCATATTTTCGAAGTAAAAAATTCTAAAATGTTTTTTTTTTTTTTTTAATTCACCTGAATTCAATAATCTGCCATTGATGTTTATAGACAGGGGTGCACATAAGTGGTCCGCATGCGCCTGGACGTAGACAAATGCGCTGGCCCTCAACGGTTTCCATACGCTTTTGCGTACCAATGGCTGACCACTGTATTTGCGGCGGACACGAGAAAATCACTTCTCAAAATGTTAAAGAGGCAGGCCCCACTGAGCAATTATTTCCGTGTTCCCCCACCCCCGTCAAAAGACAGACAGACGACAGAGACGTCACCGGAGCTACCGAAAAAAAGAACTTTTACTGAAAAGTGGCTGCAGGAGGTACCATGGCTAGAAGCAAATGATGCTCACACGGAAATGTGGTACAAAATGTGCCGTGAGAATCCCAATGTCGCCGATAAGAGCAGCGCATTTTATGTAGGGTCAAAGAATTTTAGCCATCCAAACTTTGAAAAGCACGAAAAAAACAGAGCATGTGGCAATTAAGCAAACTATCGATGTCAGACAGGACCCCACTCGCCCTATGGACAAGTGGCAGAATAAAGTTATTGAAGAACAGCGCCATGCACTGACAAACGTGTTTTTGCTCACATTTCACACAGCTAAACATGCACGTTCAATGAGTTCTTATGAGGAGGACATCCCACTTTTTCAAAGGCTTGGAGTTAATGTGAGAGCCGCATATGAATGCCCTTTATTTTGAACTAGTGCTTTTATGTTTATTTCTTTACATTTCACTTCAAAGTAATGCCAATTTTGTTGTGCCAGTTGATGTTAATCATGCGTTAGTTGTTTATATAATTAATTAAAGGTAATTGGCTCTAAGTAAAGCTTGTCATAATTTTATCGCATCAGGCGGGTCGGCTCTCAAGCTCAATGAGGACCAAGTCACATCTCCAGGTCCTCCTCTGAGAACCTGGGCAAAAAAAATATGTGCACCCCTGTTTATAGACGTCCAATCCATCCCATTTCAAACTGATTGGACGCCTACCAATGATACTCATTTCAATTATAAGCAGAAGGCTGATCGGACATCTATCACCGTCAATGGCACCAGAAGAGTTCAAGTAACTTCAAATAGACTGGATGTCCTCAAGTGACAACCTTGTTTAATGTACAGTGAAACTCTCTGAAGTATGAGTTCATTCATATATATATATATATATATTAGGGCTGTCAAAATTATCGCGTTAACGCGCGGTAATTATTTTTTTAATTAATCACGTTAAAATATTTAACGCAATTAACGCACATGTCCTGCTCAGACAGTATTCTGCCTTTTGGTAAGTTTTACAGCAAGGCTTTTTGTGCTGTCCAACAGCGAACTCTTGTGGTCGCTTTGCGACATGGTTTATTGTTTTCTTGCCAATTCAATATGGCTGCACGACGTCTCGGGCTGACGCCTACGTTGTAATGTTGTGCTTATATGATCCTTGGACAAGATTTGTCCGTAAGTATGGTTGTTGTAAAGAATGTACATATTATGTTAGTAAGCGAAATGTTATATTTTTTGTATGAGACGCTTTTTGTTTGTTTAGTGAACCTGTATAGCGTGCTAAGCTAATGTTGTTGCTAATGCAATGCTTGTGTACTCTTTTTTTTTTTGTAGTTTTACGACGGTCTAAAGAGGACAATGGTTTGAGGCCATTTTATTAATAAATCAGATGAAAAAGGAAGAAGTCTGATTATTAAGGCGTCGTTGACTAGCTGTCTAGCTTTGGAAAAAGTAGACTCTTCGGAGTGAGGACAGCATAGACAGATTTAAATGACAGTAGAGTGATATGCCAACTACAGTCCTTTTGTACCGTATGTTGAATGTATATATCCATCTTGTCTTTCCATTCCAACAATTTATTTTACAGAATATATATATAATTTTCAGAAAAATATGGCATATTTTATAGATGGTTTGAATTGCGATTAATTGCGATTAATTACGATTAATTAATTTTTAAGCAGTAATTAACTCGATTAAAAATTTTAATCGTTTGACAGTCCTAAAAAAAAAAATATATATATATATATATATATATATATATATATATATATATATATATATATATATATATATATGGTCAGGTGACTATCCCTGTCAACGGTGTCATATTTAAATAATATAAATCCTAAAAACAAAAGTTTTTTTTAAATGAAAAGTTATGATTACATGAACTCAATTGTCTGCCATTGACGGATATAGACGTCCAAATTCTTACCACTTCAAACCGCATGCTAGTAATAAACTCATTTCACTTCACAGTGAAACTCTCTGAAGTATTCACTATATAGTTTATTCATACATTTTTTAAAAACTATTGCCACGAGTGTCATACTCTATACATATTTAAAAATATATATATTTTTGGTGATATTTTATCATATAAAACCCACATTTTTAAAATTATATAAGGTCCAGTGACTACCCCTGTCAACAGTGTCATATTTTAATAATATGAATTTTAAAAACAACAGGTTTTTTTTTAATGAAAAGTTATGATCAGGTGAACTCAATTCTCTGCCATTGGCAGTTCTAGACGTCCAAATCCCTCCCACTTCAAACAGATTGGACGCCTCCTAGTAAAATACTCTTCAATGCACAGCGAAACTCTCTGAAGTATGAGTTTATCCATACATTTTTTTTTAAAAACTATTGCCACCAATAGTGTCATACTGTATACATATTTATATATATATATATATATATATATATTTTTTTTTTTTTTTTTTTTAAACCTAAATTTTTTAATGAAATATATAAGGTCAGGTGACTATCCCTGTCAACGGTGTCATATTTAGATAATATAAATCCTAAAAACAAATATTTTTTTTTAAATGAAAAGTTCTGATCACATGAACTCAAATGTCTGCCATTGACGGATATAGACGTCCAAATTCTTCCCACTTCAAACCGATTGGACGCATGCTAATAATAAACTCATTTCACTTCACAGTGAAACTCTCTGAAGTATTCCGTATATAGTTTATTCATACAGTTTTGTTTTTTTTTAAACTATTGCCGCCAATGGTGTCATACTCTATACATATTTAAAAAAATATATTTTTGGTCATATTTTATCATATAAAACCCACATTTTTAAAATTATATAAGGTCAAGTGACTACCCCTGTCAACAGTGTCATATTTTAATAATATGAATTTCAAAAACAAGTTTTTTTTTTAAATGAAAAGTTATGATCAGATGAACTCAATTCTTTGCCATTGGCAGTTATAGACGTCCAAATCCCTCCCACTTCAGATTGGACGCCTCCTAGTAAAATACTCTTCAATGCACAGTGAAACTCTCTGAAGTATGAGTTTATTCATACATTAAAAAAAAAAAAAAACTATTGCCACCAATAGTGTCATACTGTATACATATTTAAATATATATATATATTTTAAAGTTTAAAACCTAAATTTTTTAATGAAATATATAAGGTCAGGTGACTATCCCTGTCAACGGTGTCTATTTAAATAATATAAATCCTAAAAAAAGTTGTTGTTTTTTTTAATAAAAAGTTATGATCACATGAACTCAATTGTCTGCCATTGACTGATATAGACGTCCAAATTCTTCCCACTTCAAACCGACTGGACGCATGCTAGTAATACTCATTTCACTTCACAGTGAAACTCTCTGAAGTATAGTTTAGTCATACATTTTTTTAACTATTGCCATCAATGACTATACTATATACATACTACTATACATACAATAATATAAATAATATATAATAATATAATTAAATTAATTAAATTATAATAATATATATTATATATGATATAATATATAATAATAATATATAATACATACATACTATATACATTTTAAAAAATGTTTTTCATATTTTATATTGTAAACCCTTTTTTTTTCTTGAAATATGAAAGGTCAGGTGACTATCCCTGTCAATGGTTTCATATTTTGGTTATATAAATGCTTAAAAGAAATTTGTATGAAAAGTTCTGATCAGATGAACGCAATTATCTGCCATTGACGATTATAGACGTCCAAATCACTCCCTTTTCAAATGGATTGGACAACTCATTTCAAGAGTTTTTAGGAGTCACATGATTGGTGAAAATGATGCTGTCACTTGTGTTTTAGGACATTCTGAGAAGGAAAGTGGGAGGATAAAAGAACGGGGGAGGAGGAAAAGGGGGCACAAAGCCCCCCTCTCCGCCCCTGCCTCTCTCTCTCTCCCTCTCTCTCTCATTCCCACTTCTTCTTTCATTCCTGCCACCGCGAGTGAGCCGAGCCGGACCGCGTCGACGTTCCTGAACGCATCCCCTGCGCGCGGCCGGAGGCGATGGAGCCGTGATCCGGACCGAGCCGATCCGAGGGGGCGATGCTGCTGCGTGAAGAAGGCTCCTCTTCCTCTGCTTCTTTCTCTTCTTCTTCTTCTTCACGCGCACGTTCCTGCATGGAGACGAGCTGGTGCGCGGGAGAGCGCCGACGCACGCGGATGACACGCGCCTCGCCGCTGCTGCTGCTGTTGCACTTCATCTGCGTGCACGGTAAGGAGACTCCGCGCGCGTGTCACGTGAGTGGACAGATGTTCGCTTATTAGTACACTTGAAATCAGGTCAGCGTCCAGCGGCAACGGGACGCAGATGGGTGTCGGCGTACGTGCGTGCGCGCGCCGCACAAAAGAAGAGAGACGCAGATTAGCGTGCGCATGAATAATGCATGAGGGGGGAACGCGCGCGCACGGGCATTCTGATACACACAAAAGCGCGGCGACGGCTCTTTGTCCGTCGGCCGACCACGCGTACACTTGTTGACACTTATTTGAGGGGACGGCGATGATTTTGGATGGGATTTAGGAAATTACTCAAGAAGTGATTTAGTGTGTGACTCATCAATGATTTCATACGTGACTCAGTAGGTAGCTGAGTTAATGACTTGGTGTGTCGCTCATTTTGACTTAGTAACTGTATGTGACTGAGTTTGCAATTGAGTGTAGTAATAATGAAAAGCTTTAGGATGTGACTCAGGATTTCATACGTTCATTTTGTGTGTGACTCAGGAAATGACTTGAAATGTGACTCCCAAATAATTTACTGGGTGAGTTGGTACCTAACTTATGTGACTTAGTAACTAATTTATTACATATTCAGCAAGTTAAGACTTTGATTCAATGAGTGAGTCAGTGATTCACACATTAATTTTGTGTGTGAACGAGTATTTGAGTTAGTGACTCTGGAAATGACTCACTCTCAATCACTCATTTAATGAGAGGCTTAAAATGTGACTCAGTTATTTAGTCAGTGACTCGGTGTGTCATTCATTTGGACTAAGTAACTATGTATATGACTCTTGGAATGACTCGTTGATTCCCGAGTAATTTACTGCGTGAGTCGCTACTTAACTTGGTATGTGACTTAGTAACTGATTTATTACATATTCAGCAAGTTAAGACTTTGATTCAATGAGTGACTCAAAATCTGACTCGGTAGGTGGCTGAGTTTGTGACTTGATGTGTCGTTCCTTTTAACTTGGTAACTGTATGTGACTCAATTTGCGATTGAGTGTAGTACTAATTAAAAGCACTAGGATGTGACTCGGTTTATGTGACTGGAAGTCACACATTTTGTGTGTGACTCTGGAAATGACTCGGTATGTGACTCCCAAGTAATTTACTGAGTGAGTTGGTACCTAACTTGTCGTGACTTGGTAACTGATTTATTACATAATCAGCAAGCTAAGATTTTGATTCAATGAATGACTCAAAATCTGACTCAGTAGGTGGCTGAGTTAGTGGCTCGGTGTGTCGTTGATTTTGACTGGGTATATCTATGTGACTCAGTTTGTGATTGAGTGTAGTACTAATTAAAAGCACTAGGATGTGACTCAGTTTATGTGACTGGAAGTCACACATTTTGTGTGTGACTCTGGAAATGACTCGGTATGTGACTCCCAAGTAATTTACTGGGTGAGTTGGTACCTAACTTGTCGTGACTTAGTAACTGATTTATTACATATTCAGCAAGCTCAAAATGTGACTCAGTAGGAGGCTGAGTTAGTTATTTAATCATTGGCTCAGTGTGTCGTTGATTTTGACTCGGTTTCTGTATGTGACTCAGTTTGCGATTGAGTGTAGTACTAATTAAAAGCACTAGGATGTGACTCGGTTTATGTGACTGGAAGTCACACATTTTGTGTGTGACTCTGGAAATGACTCGGTATGTGACTCCCAAGTAATTTACTGGGTGAGTTGGTACCTAACTTGTCGTGACTTAGTAACTGATTTATTACATATTCAGCAAGCTAAGATTTTGATTCAATGAGTGACTCAAAATGTGACTCAGTAGGTGGCTGAGTTAGTTATTTAATCATTGGCTCAGTGTGTCGTTGATTTTGACTCTGTTTCTGTATGTGACTCAATTTGCGATTGAGTGTGGTACTAATGAAAAGCTCTAGGATGTGACTCTGTTTATGTGACTGGAAGTCACATATTTTGTGTGTGACTCTGGAAATGACTCGGTATGTGACTCAAGTAGTTTACTGAGTGAGTTGGTACCTAACTTGGTATGTAAGTTAGTAACTAATATATTACATATTCAACAAGTTAAGACTTTGATTCAGTGATTGACTCAAAAAGTGAATCAGTGTGTCGTTCATTTTGACTTGGTAACTATGGTTGTGACTCAGTTTGCAAATGAGTGTGGTACCAATGAAAAGCTTTTGGATTTGACTCGGTATATGGCTCATCAATGATTTCATATGTGACTTAGGTGGTTGAGTAAGATATTTAGTGACTGGAAGTCACACTTTTTGTGTGTGACTTTGGAAATGACTCGGTATGTGACTCCCAAGTGATTTACTGGGTGAGTCGGTACCTAACTTGGTATGTGATTCAGTAACTGATTCATTACATATTCAGCAAATTAAGACGTTGATTCAATGAGTGACTCAAAATATGACTTGGTAGGTGGCTGAGTTAGTGAATTGATGTGTCATTCATTTTAACTCAGTAACTATGTATTTGACTCAGTTTGGGATTGAGTGTGTTTAATAATGAAAAGCTTTAGGATGTCACTCTGGATTTCACACATTCATTTTGTATGTGACTCTGGAAATGACTCAGTATGTGACTCCAAGTGATTTACTGGGTGAGTCTTTACCTAACTTGGTGTGTGACTTAGTAACTGATTTATTACCTATTCAGCAAGTTAAGATTTTGATTCAATGAGTGACTCAAAATGTGACTCGGTAGGTGACTGAGTTAGTGACTTGATGTGTCGTTCATTTTAACTTGGTAACTATGTATGTGATTCAGTTTGCGATTGAGTGTAGCACTAATGTAAAGCTCTAGGATGTGACTCAGTTTATGCGACTGGAAGTCACACATTCATTTTGTGTGTGACCGAGTATTTGAGTTGGTGACTCTGGAAATGACTCAGGAAGACAAGTCATTTATTTACATGCTCAAAATGTGACTCGGTAAGTTATTTAGTCAGTGACTTGGTGTGTAATTAATTTTGACTAAGTAACTATGTATGTGCCTCTGGAAATGACTCGGTATGTGACTCAAGTAATTTACTGGGTCAGTCGGTACCTTACTTGGTATGTGACTTAGTATCTGATTTATTACATTCAGCAAGATCAGACTTTGATTAAATGAGTGACTCAAATTGTGACTCGGGAAGTGGCTGTGTTAGGGATTTGCTGTGTCGTTCATTTTAACTCAGTAATTATATATTTGACTCAGTTTGCGATTGAATTTACTCCTAATTAAAAGCTTTAGGATGTGACTCGGTTATGTTACGTGAAGTGACACATTCATTTTATGTGTGACTTTGTGTTTGATTTGTGACTCTGGAAATGACTCGGTATGTGAGTCATCAATGATTTCATATGTGACTTAGGTGGCTGAGTAAGTTACTTAGTGACTGGAAATCTCACATTTTTTGTGTGACTCTGGAAATGACTCGGTATGTGACTCCAAGTGATTTTCTGGGGAGTCTGTACCTAACTTGCTGTGTGACTTAGTAACTTATTTATTGCATATTCAGCAAGATAAAACATTGATTCAATGAGTGACTCAAAATGGGGCTCAGTAGGTGGCTGAGTTAGTGACTTGGTGTGTCGTTCATTCTGACTTGGTGACTGTATGTGACTCAGTTAGAGATTGAGTGTGGTACTAATGAAAAGCTTTAGGGTGTGACTCTGTTTCTGTGACTCACATTCATTTTGTGTGTGACCAAGTATTTGATTGAATTAGTGACTCTGGAAATGACTCTGTATATAACTAGGAAATTTACTGGGTGACTTAGTAACTGATTTATTGCATATTCGGGAAATTTCATTTAATGAGTGGCTCGAAATGTGACTCAGTGATTTATTTAGTCATTGACTCGGTGTGTCGTTCATTTTGACTCCGTAACTTATGTGACTCAGTTAGTGATTGAGTATGGTGCTGAAGAAAAGCTTTAGGATGTGAACTGGTTTATGTGGATGTTACACATTTATTTTGTGTTTGAGCCAGTTTGTGACTCTGGAAATGACTCCGTATGCGACGCAAAGTAATTTACTGGGTTACTCAGTACCTAACTTGGTATACAACATAGTA
The DNA here is from genome assembly GCF_030265065.1 of Corythoichthys intestinalis. Lineage (NCBI taxonomy): Eukaryota > Metazoa > Chordata > Actinopteri > Syngnathiformes > Syngnathidae > Corythoichthys > Corythoichthys intestinalis. The sequence continues at coordinate 5,478,404 of NC_080398.1, read as the reverse complement.
ACTGATTTATTACATATTGAAAAAGTTAAGTCTTTGGCTCAAAATCTGACTCAGTGCGTATATGACTATAAAATGACTCACTGAGGTTGTGTATGTGATGGATTCCGCAACTCAGTATGTGACACGTTGAGTGGCTCAAATGTGAGTTGGTATGCGATATACTCGGTGACTCGGTAACAGACTTGTTAGGTGACTTGGTAAGGTGTTTATTACCTATTCAGGATGTTAAATAATGGTGTTTGATTCAATGAGTGACTCAAAATGTGACTCACTATGTAACTGACCTGATTCAATGAATCAGGAAAAGACTCATTAAGTGATTTAGAAAGTGACTGAATGTATGTGAGTCTTTAAATAGATAATTATTCACTGCCATTGATGTAAAAACTAATTGGTTGGAGGGAGTATCGATCACTAGTTTATCGCTGGGAGACGTCCAATTCATTTGAAATGGGAGGGTGGCAGCAAATGAACTTTCGTTCATTCGCTGCCACCGCTCCCACTTCAGATGGATTGGACGTCTATTGCCGTCGATGGGTTAAGTGACTGATTTGGTGTGCGTGAGTGACACATCAACATGGAAGAACCCGATGAACTCAAAGCCGGTGTATCCGCATCCCGCTGCAGGAACCGGGCCGTTGCCGTGGAAACTGCATCCCTCTTTGAGCGCTGTCTAGTGCTGATGGAGTGAGCGCTGTGTTGGGAGTGGATTCCGTCATATCAACTAATCAGCTAATATTTTTGTAATAAGCTGACTTTTTGGCGTCAATGTGCATCATGTTATTTACGGTTCGATTACTTGAGTTTTTTTGCTAGAAATGTGCATTTGAACCATAAACGCTGCAATGAGAAAAGTTGATGATTATGTTACTCCGTAACTGGATCAGAGATTTGCAGATATTAGTTAATACATATAGGATCATCTGCTTTTATTGAGGACTAAAATCTATTAGAATACATCCAAAACAATATATTTACATAATTTTTATGCATCTTTTGAAAAGACTGATTAAAAAATTGAAAATAGCAGTTTTTTTTTTTTTTTTACAAAATCATACAAATTTATATATATTTTTTGGAAATATATATTTTTTAAATTAAGCATTTCTTTTTTCCCCTTTTTTGTTTCTGAGGAATTAAAAATAAATTTAAACAAAAATAATGCTGTTTATTTTTTTAATTATTATGATAATTTATGATTATTGCATTTTAAAAAAAAAATGAAAATATATAATACTATAATATATATAATATATATAATAATACTATAATACTAAAAATACATTATTAAAAAAAATTGAATATTTACAGTTTTTTTCTTATTTAGTTTTTGCAAAATTGAAAATAAAAACTTTTTTTTGCTGTTTGGTTTTAAAATGAAAAATGTATTGTTAAATATTTTTTTTAAAGTATTAAAATAAGATTTTTTTTTATTAAAACAAGAAATATGCAAATAAAAAGTGAATATTTACTGTTTTTTTTGCAAAATTAAAAATGAAAAAATATTATTTGCTCTTTTTTTATTTAAAATATAAATAATTTTTTAAAGTAGGAAAATAATATTTTTTAAATTAGGACAAAAATATGCAAATAAAGTGAATATTTACTGTTTTTTAATTAGTTTATGCACAAGTAAAAATAAATAAAAAATGATTATTTGCTGTTTATTTTTAAATTAAAAAAATAAAGACATTTTAAAAAGTAGTAAAGTTTTACTTTTTAATTATAACAAAAAATATGTGAAGAAAAAGTGAATATTTGCGGTTTTTTTTGCAGAAGAAGAATTTTTGCTGTTTTTAAATGTATAAAATAATTTTAAAAATACATATTTCTAAAAGTTTTTTTTAAATGCAAAAAGTTAATATTTACTGGTTTATCTTTTGTTGTGTTTTTACAAATTAAAATTAATTTAAAAAAATATTATTTTTTTTCTTGAAATAAGTACATAAATCATTTTTTTTTTCTATTCGTCCATTTTTAATTTTTTTTTACTCCTTAAAAAATACATCATATTGGTACATTAGCATCCAATATCAGTTTTCTTGTTTCCCATCTACTAGTGTTCATTTCACGCTTTCATGGTATTGTGGCTGCGCGTCGTGGATTCTGGGTCACGTGCGAGGATTTAACCCTCGAACGACCTCGACACGACAACTCGGCGTTCCCAAAGCCCGTCTGATACCGCCAAGCAGATGTCGCGCTCGACACGGTGGGAAGCCAAGGATGCGTTTCCAAGGCGACAGATGCCGCCTGATCGTCCAGATGGAAGAACGTCGCGTTCCTCTCCGTCTGCCGTTAAAAAAGCTTGACGACGATCTCGTTTCCGCCACATCAAAAGATTTCACACCCGACGAGGCATCCAAAGTGACGGAATCTCGTCAGAGCCGTAAAACTAAACACTTGTTCATTAAAATACAAAATACAAAACGTTTTAGCTTCATACTAATGTACAATGCAAGACATCAGCGACTTGCTAACAAAAATTAGCATTACGTCAAAATATCTTATTCAGGGACTGTGTTCCCTTTCCTCAGATGATGATAGATGTCCATTCACGTAGCGACCAATGAACCTTCTGCTGTGAATTTGAGTGAATTCATTGCAAGATGTCCAATCCATTTGGAGCGGAAAGTTTAACAGCAAATGAACGGAGCCGAAAATATCAGTAAATAGCGATGATAAAATAAATTGGTTGAAAAATAAGCTATTTATGACTTGATTTTAAAATGTCAATACATTGATTTTGATAGGAACGTTGCCTCAAGGCGGCCATATTGGTAGGGGCTATGAAAGCTCTTTTTATGCTTCCTGCCATGAATTAAAATGAGTTTTAGGTCTGCTCCATTTGATGCGGGATAAACAATAAATGCATGGTTACGTTTTTCTTGTTTGGACTTTTAAAAAATCGGTACAGCGTCGGTCATGTGTCGTAATCGGTATTGGGAGCGGTGCAACAGTATTTTTTTGCCAGATTGCCCAGCCCTAATCACTACTAGTATGTTTTTTTTTTTAGCCTACTCGTAGACATTTTGGTCCAAAGAACTGTGGAAGATAATGATGGGGTTTTGCTAATCTTTAATCTGGACTATTGAGTGCATTAGTCATCCACTCCTTTAATCCATCCCATAATGCCTCACGTCGCATCTTCACTTGCTATGTGATGTGCGTTTACAGGAGTCGTCATGGGGACCAACACCACCGAGCCGACCGCCGCCCTCAACGGGACCGCCCCGCTCGGCGACGCGGGCCCGGCGCTGGCCGCGACGCCCAGGGCGGGCCGCGTGCCCCGCGGCGGCGAGGAGGAGGAGCTCGGCAGCGGCGTCTTCGGCGACGTCCGGGCGGGCGGCGCTCCTCCGCCGTCTAAGATCATCCCCGATTCCGCCGAGGCGGAGCTGCTGTTGCCCGGCGGCCGCCTGTCGGAGGAGGAGCCGGCGCCCCGGAGCGACCCGCCGTGGATTCGCGCCGAAGAGGCGGGCGTGTTGGACCTGGACCGGCCGGCCACGGCGGCCCCGCCGGCCGCCACCGACGTCCTCCGCGTGGACTTTTTCGACCCCGCCTCCCGCGGACGGAAACTGGACTTGGCGCCGCCTCCCACCTCTTCGCTGGCCCACGAGCTCCAGGGCGGCGACCCGACGTCCTGGGCCATGCCGGACAGCTACGACTACCTGACCCCATACGAGGACGGCGTCTCGCCCACCGCCGACGAGTACTCCGACGCCACCTCCGACGACGGGCGCGCCCCGGCTCGCCCCGTCTCGTCCCCGCCCGACAAGCCCCGGCGGGCCCCGGCGGACGGCTCTGACGGAAAGGGCGGCTGTCGCCCGGGTTACCGGATGGTCAACGCCACTTGTCGCTCCCCTTGCGACTTTGACCCCAACTTCTGCTACAACGGAGGGCAGTGTTACCTGCTGGAGGACGCCGGAACTTTCTGCAGGTAACCCACGTGTTAAATTGTCTGTCTTGCATCAAGTCTGTATAGTTCCCATTCGACTTGAAAACACTCAAGGCGAGGAACTGTCAACAAATGAGAAAGCCTTGGAGGTGGAGTGCAAATTCAATGAGTCACAAATCTCCACGGCTGCCAGCGCGCTCGTCCTGCAGCTTGATGTAATTAAGTTTGCATGCAGAGTGGATCCTTTTTACAATTCATGGAAACACAAGCGCAATAATAAAAGCATCTGCCCTCACACACACACTCACACACCCCACCTATGTGTGTGTTACGGTTCACTTCCAGTCAATGAGGTCATAGGTCAAATACACGGGAGAGTTCCCGCCCGCCGACTGCCGGCAGGGTGGCGACAAAAGACGCGCTCGCAGAGAAATGCACACTTTGTTTTCGGGACAGGGTGTGTTCAAGTGTGTACAGTATGAAAAATATGTCAGCGTTTTTAACTCTTTGTAGGGCAAGTGACTACTTCTGGTCATTGAATTTAAAAAAAAAAACTTCAATAAATAAAATTGATAAATATCAGGTCACTTCCTGCTGATTTGGGGACATTTCAGGGACACTTCTTGTTCATTCAGGGACATTATGGGATACTTCCTGTTGATTTGGGGACACTTGCCGTCAATGGCATTGACTACCATAAGCGTCAATGGAAGCCAAGTACATTGGGACCAATAGAATGGACAAACATGGCCATAGATGGCATTAAACAAAGTAAATGCCATTGGAAATGAATGGGAAGTTCTGACATCCATGGACGTCAATGGCATCACCCTCTATAAGCGTCAATGCAATCGGGGACATTTGGGGTACACGTCCTATTGATATTTGGTCATTTCCTTTTGATTTAGAAACATTGTTTTTTCCATTGGAAATGAATGGGACATTTCGGGGACATGTCCTGTGGATATCGGATCACTTCCTGTTGATTTGGGGACTTTCGGGGACACTTCCTGTTGACTTGGGGACACTTCCTGTTGATTTGCCAACATTTCTGGGCCTACTCCTGACCTGTTGATTCGGGGACATGTCCTGTTGATATTAGGTCGCTTCCTGTTCATTTGGGGACATTTTGGGGACACTTCCTGACCTGTTGATTCATGGACATTTCGGGGACATGTCCTGTTGCTATCAGGTCAATTCCAGTTGATTTAGTGACATTTCGAGGACACTTCCTGTTGATATAAGGTCACTTCCTGTTGATTTGGGGGACATTTCGTGGACATGTCCTGTTGATATCAGGTCAATTCCTGTTGATTTGGGAACATTTGGGGACACTTCCTGTTGATATAAAGTCAATTCCTGTTGATTTAGGGACATTTCAGGGACACTTCCTGACCTGTTGATTCATGGACATTTCGGGGACATGTCCTGTTGATATCAGGTCAATTCCAGTTGATTTGGTGACATTTCGGGGACACTTCCTGTTGATATAATGTCACTTCCTGTTGATTTGGGGACATTTTGTGGACATGTCCTGTTGATATCAGGTCAATTCCTGTTGATTTGGGAACACTTCCTGTTGATATAAAGTCAATTCCTGTTGATTTAGGGACATTTCAGGGACACTTCCTGACCTGTTGATTCATGGACATTTCGGGGACATGTCCTGTTGATATCAGGTCAATTCCAGTTGATTTGGTGACATTTCGGGGACACTTCCTGTTGATATAATGTCACTTCCTGTTGATTTGGGGACATTTTGTGGACATGTCCTGTTGATATCAGGTCAATTCCTGTTGATTTGGGAACACTTCCTGTTGATATAAAGTCAATTCCTGTTGATTTGGCGAAATTTCGGGGACACCTCCTGACCTGTTGATTCATGGACATTTCGGGGACATTTCCTGTTGAGTTGGGGACAATGCAGGGACACGTCCTGTTGATATTAGGCCACTTCCTGTTAATTTAGGGACATTTCGGGGACACTTCCTGTTGATATCAGGTCACTTCCTTTTGATTTGGGGACATTTTGTGGACACTTCCTTTTGATATCAGGTCACTTCCTGTTGATTTGTGGAAAGTTAGGGGACATTTCCTGTTGATATCAGGTCACTTACCGTTGATTTGGGGACACGTTTTTTTTTTTGCCGTTGAAAATGAATGGGAAATTTGGACGTACATGGTCATCAATTGCATTGTCTTACAAATGCGTCGATGGAATCCAAGTAGATTGGGATCAATTGAATTGACATACATTGCCGTCAATGGCATCTGTATACACGACGTCAATGCAATGTAAATGTCATTGGAAATGAATGGGAAATTTGGACATACATGGCTGTCAATGGCATCGACTCACATATGCGTCAATGGAATCCAAGTACATTGGCATCAATAGAATCGACATACATGGGACACAGGTTTTTGCCATTGAAAATGAATGGGAAATTTGGTCGTACATGGCCGTCAATGGCATCGACTTACAAATGCCTCAATGGAATCCCAGTACATTGGCATCAATAGAATTGACATATATTGCCGCCAATGGCATCTGTATACACGACGTCAATGTAATGTAAATGTCATTGGAAATGAATGGGAAATTTGGACGTACATGGCCGTCAATGAAATCCAAGTACATTAACATCAACAGAATTGACGTACGTTTCTGTCAATGGCATCTGTATACACGGACGTCAATGCAATGTAAATGCCATTGGAAATGAGTGGGTAATTTGGACGTACATGGCTGCCAATGGAATGGATGTGCAAAGCCCTCATTGGCATCCGTGTAAATTGGCGTCAATGCAATGTAAATAGCGTTGGAAATAAATGGGAAATTTGGACATACATGGCCGTCAATGGCATAGACGTGCATGGCTGACAATGGCATAGACTTACTTTGGCGCCAGTTGAATGTAAATGCACTGTCATGGTAAATGGTCTGAAATCACAAGGACCTGTTTTCTTGCCATTAAAAATGAGGTGGGAAAGTTGGACGTACATGGCTGTCAATGGAATCCCATTACAAATGAATGTGACAGTTTTTGGCGAATTTTAGGGGAGCCGTAAATTTTTGGCAAATTCTGTTTACAATGTTTATAACCCTTACCGCCCTGGAATTTTTGATGTGTAATTCATGCAATTTGGTCAAAATTTTGAAGATTAAATACTAGAGATCGGGTCCGATCACGTCATTTTCAAAGTATTGGAATCGGCAAAAAAATATCGGACATGCCTTTTTAAATTTTTTTTTTTTTTTAATTAAATCGTTTTCTAATTGTATTTAGCGTTACAGACAATATGTTACACATCCAGAGTCTTTAGTTTTGGCTTATGGTAGGGTTATCAAATTTATCCCGATAATGCCGGTAATGAATTTTTTTTTTAAATGTATCACGTTAATTTAAATGCAATTAATGCATGCGCAGCACGACCCACTCACGCATTGTCGCGCTCAATCTGTGGCGCCGTTTTACCTATATAGAGAGCTAAAAGGCAGCGTAAAATGAGTAGAGTGAAATTGGAAGCCTTTGAAGCCTTTTTTTAATTGGCTAAAGCCTTACAATCCCTCTCGCTACGATTGGAAATATCGTGGGAAGCAACGTGGGGAAGCAAGGTAGTAATTGATCTTTTTCTTAACACCCTATGTTATTTCCCAACACAGAGAAAATATATCAATTGGTAGCACTACGCACAGTCATGGTTCCACTTCCCATCATGCATTGGGGAATGGCTACAGTATCATTTACTGAAAGCTCAACAAATACACTAGATGGCAATATTTAGTCACAGTATACAAAGTCTTTCTATCTGTGGATCCCTCTCACAGAAAGAATGTTAACAATGTAAATGCCATCTTGAGGATTTATTGTCATAGGAAACAAATACAGTACTTATGTACTGTATGTTGAATGTATATATTTGTCCGAGTTTTATTCCTTTTTTTCTCAATGCATTGCCAAAATGTATATGATTGGGAAAAATTATCGGGAATGATTGGAATTGAATCAGGAGTAAAAAATAAGCAATCGGTTCGGGAAATATCGGGATCGGCAGATACTCAAACTAAAACGATCGGGATCGGATCGGGAGGAAAAAAAAAACATGATCGGAACAACCCTACTAAATACATTAAAAACCTGCGTTTACGGACGAACGGAACATTTTCCTGCATGAGCAACGCCAGGATCGCAATTTCTCCATTGCACAAAGATTGTTTACAGTTTTTGCCAAAAACCTATGGTTTCCCCAAAATTGGACAAAAACCTGTCCATTCATTCCTAATGGCATTTACATTCTATTGACGCCCATGTACACAGATACCAATTGCACGTCCATGGCGTTGATGGCCATGTATGTCAATTCTATTGATGCCAATGTACTTGGATTCCATGAACGCATTTGTAAGTCGATGCCATTGACGGCTATGGACGTCCCAATTTTCCATTCATTTTCAATGGCAAAAAAACCTACAGTGGGGCAAATAAGTATTTAGTCAACCACCAATTGTGCAAGTTCTCCTACTTGTCAACATGGATAAACCTCAACCATGAGAGACAGAATGGGGAAAAAATAATCAGAAAATCACATTGTTTGATTTTTAAAGAATTCTAAATTAGAGTGGAAAATAAGTATTTGGTCACCTACAAACAAGCAAGGTTTCTGGCTGTCAAAGAGGTCTAACTTCTTCTAACGAGGTCTAATGAGGCTCCACTCAACTTGCACAATTAGTGGTTGACTAAATACTTATTTGCCCCACTGTATGTCCCCCAAATCAACAGGAAATGACATGATATCAATAGGACATGTCCCCTACATGTCCCCAAATCAACAGGAAGTGACCCGATATCAACATGACATGTCCCCGAAATGTCCCCAAATCAACCTGGGCGGGTCTTAGATCTGTATCTAGCACAGCAAAGCCCCATAGTAATTTCTCCAGTATTTACAGTGTCTAGTTCATATACATTTTATTATAAATTATTATTGTATTTTTTATATGGATATAAATATTTACGATTTAAACTATTATGATATAAATATACATTATATATATATTTCATGAAGAAAAACTATTTTTTCAATGATATAAAAAAGAAATTTGATTTTTTTTTTTGTTTTAATTTGATTTTTTTTTTTTTCCCCTCAAATTTCAAAGTTATATATATATATGTGTGTGTGTGTATATATATATATATATTTACATGTATGTTTTTTTCATGACGAAAAATATTTTTTCAATAATATAAAAAATTTTGATTTTTTTAAATTAGATTTTTTAAAGTTTTTTTAAAATTATATATAAATATAAAATGTTCATTTTATATAATTTTATATCTTATTTTTTAATTTTATTCAACAATTAAAAATAAATCTTTTCAAAAAAAAGAGAATATTTACTATGGAATAAGAACACACACACTCACACATATACTGTATTTATTCTGTATCAACTCAAGTTATTGTTGCAATAGCCTGTTTTTATTACTTTTAGTTGTGTTAATTTAGTTTTCTTAAATGTATTTATTTAAATATATATACATATATATATATATATATATATATATACATATATATATATATATATATATATATATACATATATATACATATATTAGGGCTGTCAAAATGATCGTGTTAACGGGTGGTAATTAATTTTTTTAATTAATCACGTTAAAACATTTGACGCAATTAACGCACATGCCCCGCTCAGACAGATTTCAATGACAGTACAGTGAACTGCCCACTTGTTAATTGTGTTTTATGGAGTTTTGCTGCCCTCTGCTGGCGCTTGGGTGCGACTGATTTTATAGGGTTCAGCACCCATGAGCATTGTGTAAGTAATTCTTTACATCAACAATGGTGGGCTACTAGTTTATTTTTTGATTGAAAATTTTACAAATTTATTCAAACGAAAACATTAAGAGGGGTTTTAATATAAAATTTCTATAACTTGTACTAACATTTATCTTTTAAGAACTACAAGTCTTTCTATCCATGGATCGCTTTAACAGAATGTTAATGCAATCTTGTTGATTTTTTGTTATAATAAACAAATACAGTACTTAGGTACCGTATGTTGAATGTATATATCCATCTTGTGTCTTATCTTTCCATTCCAACAATAATTTACAGTAAAATATGGCATATTTCATAGATGGTTTGAATTGCGATTAATTGCAATTAATTACGATTAATTTTTAAGCTGTAATTAACTCGATTAAAAATTTTAATCGTTTGACAGCCCTAATATATATATATGTATATATATATATATATATACACATATATATAGAGAGAGAGAGAGAGAGAGAGAGAAATAATATATATATATTTTTTTTTTAAGTTATGATTAATATAAATGAACATAAACAGAAATGCACTGGCCATTCCCCCTATTAGCACCCTAAAATTAATTTTGACTCACATTCAACTCCACCAAAAACGTTTTCCCAATCGCTCCTATTGATTTTCAACTCGCACCTTCAAAAAAATTTCCATTGATTGTCATTATTTTTGACCAAAAAATGAACAGCAAGTGAGCTGGAAACGCCTTAAATTTAACAGGAAATGACCCAGGAGTTCCCCAAAATCTTGAGTGCTGTTTGAGCTCCCAGTCAAAATGGATTTGGACGTCTAGCGCCGTCAATGGCAGCTACTAAGTTCAAACTGTGTGGGGGAGGCAGAAACGGGAGAACAGATGGCGATGCCTCGAGGAGCGGCGATCGTGTGGAAGAAAAACGTCAAATCTGGCTTTTTTCGCATGTGATGGAATGAGGAAGATTGCGCGTTGCCGGGACGACCGGCACATCCTCCCCCACCTCTCGCAAGTTGCGACCCCCCGCCGCCGCCACCGCTCTCTTACATAAACCTTCTTTGTCAGCGTCTCGGCGTCGGTCGTGTACGACCACGCACTGTCGTCGTGGTAACCAACCGTGCGACAGATTGATGTCCCGTCCGTTTTGCCTGGGAATGATTGAACGGTCGCTGCCGAAGAAAAATCAATTGGATTTCTGGCTAGGGTTGACCAGATTGATCGACTTACTTCATTATCTAATTATTGAGCTTTTTGTTGGACTAATAATTAGGAATAGTACATTTTGTTTATACAGCGCTAAGAAAAATATTTATTTATTAAGACCAACAAAACAGAAACAATAGTAAGAAAATAGAAGTATTGATAGGTCAAATTTGTCATATTTAAAAAAATAATAATTGTCAAAATTGTCTTTTTTGAGCGTCTTAACAAAAATATGATCTTTTTTTAATGTCTGATTTATTTTTGTTGTCACTGTGATTTTTTCAGTTACAAAATAAATGTTCCTTTTTTTTTAAGTGTTTAAAAAACTGTAATATTTACAAAAAAGGGAACGGAATCTAATATTTTTATTATTTTAATTGATATTGTTCTTTTATTTATGATTTGTTTATTTAAATTTTAAAAAGTTACATTTTTCTAATTATATGTATTTTTTATCTTATTTTATTTTATCTATCTTTTTATATATTTCATTATTATTTATTTGTATTATTTTTTAGTATTGTTATTTGATTTTTTAAATATATTATTTAATTTATTTTTGTTGTCACTGTGATTTTTTTCAATTAAAAAAGAAATGTTACTTTTTTTTAAGTTTTTAGTCCCCCCCCCCCAAAAAAAAAAAAATTTAATACTTTCAAAAAAGGAAACTGGTTCTATTTATTATTTTTATTATGTTAATTGATATATATATATATATATATATATATATATATATATATTTTTTTTTTAAATTATTATTTATTTAAATTTTAAAGAGTCAAATTTTTTTGCTTACATGTATTTTTTTATTTTTATCTTATTTTATTATTTTTACTTATGTTTTTAAATATATTTTTCGTTATTATTTATTTTTATTATTTCAATTATTATTTATTGTTTTTTAATTTTTATTTATTGGTATTTTATTTTTTTTTATTTAATTTTGTTGTCACTGTTATTTTTTTCAATTAAAAAATAAGTGTTCCTTTTTTATGCGTTTAGTTTAAAAAAAAAAAAAAAGTTAAAAAAAAAAAACGGAATCTAAAATTTTTATTGTGAAAGAATATTTTATTCATGCTTATAAAACACATAACTGCCTTATAAGTATATTCATTTGTGAATAAAATTACTCGGATCAGTTTTTAAACTCGAGTTGCTCGAGTATTCGTTTCAGCTCTACATTTATCCTTTAAGAATTACAAGTCTTTCTTTCCGTGGATCCCTTTCACAGAAAGTCTGTCAATAACGTTAATGTCATATTGTGGATTTATTGTTATAATAAATAAATACAGTACTTATGTACAGTATGTTTAATGTATATATCCGTCTTGTCTTATAATATGTTTCATATAAGAAAAATATGGCATATTTTAGAGATGGTTTGAATTGCGATTAATTACGATTAATTTTTAAGCTGTGATTAACTCAATTAAAAATTTTAATCGTTTGACAGCCCTAGTTAAATGTACACCTTATGCCTAATACATAACACAATAAAACAGAATTGTTGCGGAACTCAAAATGTTCACTGGACAGTTACGGACTATGCACATCAAATCATTAGTAACATCAAATATTACACAATACACCAAAGTATATCAGTAGCCGTGTCCTTAAGTCTTTCTGATTGTTTTTCCCTGACCTTTCTACTGCAATAATATAATGAAAACCTGAAATTATAGCTTTTAGTTTTGGCCACCCCAAGATTTGAAGTGACCCGATCTGGCCACCCCTATGAAAAATTTCTGGAGGCGCCACTGGTCACTTCCTGTACGTTTTGTCTCACTTCCTGTTAATGTTGGAGTATTGCTGTGTCTCTTCCCATCAGTGCCGGGTCACTTGTTCATTTTAGGGAAATGTCAGATAACTTCCTGTTCATTTTCAGTCACATCCATTTGATTTTGAGGTATTTCTTTCAATTTGAAGACCATTTTTTTTGTGGGAAGGGGGTATTGACCACCAAAGGAGATGTTTTTGCCAATGCGAGTTGAAAATATAAGGGTGTTGAGATAGACATTTTTGTGTTGCGGGGAAGTTCTTGTCAAAGAATGGCGGAATCATGTTTTTTGATAACTTTTTTTGATGTGCGAGTTATGTGAATGGGATAAAAAATTGTGGAACAAAATTTGAAATTGTTTTATTCTCAGACTCAAGCTAGCCAACGAGCTAACTTTGGCTACAAAGTTGGAATTCAGAATCGACGTTTAAAAACCGTCTCGTCCAGTGAATGACCTGCCGTCTTTCCACTAGGTGCAACGTTCAGGACTACATCTGGCACAAGGGCGCCCGCTGCGAGGCGGTGGTGACGGAGTTCCAGGTCATGTGTCTGGCGGTAGGCGCGTCGGCCGTGGTGCTCCTGCTGCTCTTCATGATGGTGGTGTGCTTCGCCAAGAAGCTCCACGTCCTCAAGACCGAGAACAAGAAGCTGCGCAGACGCAGGTGAGCCCCTTTAGTGGCACGATTGTGCCCAAACGTGATGGGCGTTTAGCGGGTAAGGCCTGTGCCGGGCTCCCTTGCGCTGACTGGTTCTTTTGTTGGAAATTTTATTTTCTCGGTCCATCATGTCAAACATTTGCACGGCCTAGCGTGGTCGTCACATTTATGTCGTACGTATCTGCAGAGTTTAGCTCAGTAATGGTCCAAGTCCAAACATCCATTAAATCATTGATAACAGAGCAAAAAGTAACATTCATTTTAGCTAACATGTAGATGTACTAGCACTCAAGCTAACAAAAAGCGCAACAATGGTTCAAGACCAAACAACATATATCAATACTTGATCAAAATGGAAAAAAGTAACATTCATTTCAGCTAAGTAGGGCTGCAGCTATCGATTATTTTAGTAGTAGTCGATTAATCGATGAACTAGTTAGTCAAATAATCGAGTAATCGGATAAAGAACATGAAAAATTCAAATACCAGAGCTGCGCCTCAAACAGTATTAAAAAAAATGAGGGCTGTCAAAATTATCGCGTTAACGAGCGGTAATTAATTTTTTAAATTAATCCCGTTAAAATATTTGACGCAATTAACGCACAAACGCCCCGCTCAAACAGATTAAAATGAGAGCACAGTGAAAGGTGTACTTGTTGTGTTTTTCGGAGTTTTGCCGCCCTCTGCTGGCGCTTGGGTGCGACTGATTTTATAGGCGTCAGCGCCCATGAGCATTGTGTAAGTAATTATTGACATCAATAATGGCGGGCTACTAGTTTATTTTTTGATTGAAAATTTTACAAATTTTATTAAAACGAAAACATGAAGAGGGGTTTTGATATAAAATTTCTATAACTTGTCTTTTAAGAGCTACAAGTCTTTCTATCCATGGATCGCTTTAACAGAATGTTAATGATGGTAATGCCATCGTGTTGATTTATTGTTATAATAAAGAAATACAGTACTTATGTACCGTGTGTTGAATGTATATATCCATCTTGTGTCTTATCTTTCCATTCGAGCAATAATTTACAGAAAAATATGGCATATTACGCCCATAAAATCAGTCGCACCCAAGCGCCAGCAGAGGGCGACAAAACTCCAAAAAACACAAGTAACAAGTTGGCATTGCACTGTGCTGTCATTTTAATCTGTTTGAGCGGGGCATGTGCATTAATTGCCTCAAATATTTTAACGTGATTAATTTTAAAAAATTAATTACCGCCCGTTAACGTGATAAAAATATATTTACATATTTTGTTATTTTAATTAGCCCCAAAAATAATTAGGCTGGCACCACACATTGCTTTTTAACTCTTTGCCAACAGCCATTTTTGAGTATTTCAGTACACTTTTCCAATTGTTGAACATAAGAACGCGCAGAAGTCGACGAGACGTCCATTTTGTCGAAGCGGGGACGACGTCCAGGTGCTAAAATGGCGTCTTTTCCTTCTACTTGACGTGAGGTGAGGAAGAGGATGGAGGGGGAGGAGCCGGACCGAATGTAAAATGCGGCGAGGTGACAGTCGGATGGGGGGAATCGAGGAGACGGCGGATGCCTGAACCGTTGTTTAAGCAGCCGTCTCCATGGCGACCGCGCGGCGGCTCGCCGGAATCGAACACGCAAATGCGGGACGGCCGAACGCGCTCCCGCTCCCACGCTAAGGGGGTATTTTTAGACCTGTGACAATGATGATGGCGAGCTAACGCGGGAGACGTTTTGACAAAGAGAAAAAGATGATGTCATGGCTTCGCCGCATCCAGCTGAAAGTAGGGCAGTGGAGAGAGAGAAAGGGGGGAGGCGAGGTGGGGTTGACCTACATGCAGCTGTGCAACTTGAGGGGAGGGAGGAAAGGGGCGATGCAGGGGGGGATGGAAGAGGGGTGGAGGATAGATGACAAAATCATCAAGAGGCGATCAGGTGACTCGGAAGTATAGAACTGACATTGGAATAAGTGTCATTGAGCAACACGCTGACTCCTAAAGTAAGAAAATAATCAGTGTTGTCATATTGTAATCTCATTACTTTGCTTCAGTAACGAGCAATCTAACACATTCATTTTTCCAAACCAGTCATCTGATTAGTTTCCTTAGTGTCTGTGTGTTTTATTGCCTCATAATGTATGTAGAATGAAGAATATTGTTGTCATGAAGGCAGTGGCGGACTTGGCAATTTTGGGGCCTAAGGTGAACATATCCATATTCTTTAAGCAAGACAATGACCCTAAACATATGGCCAAATCGACACAGAAATGGTTCACCAGACACAAAATCAAGCTCCTCCCATGGCCATCTCAGTCCCCAGACTTCAACCCCATTGAAAACCTGTGGGGTGAGCTGAAGAGGAGAGGACCCAGGTCTCTGGATGATAGAGAGATTCTGCAAAGAGGAATGGCTGAAGATTCCTCTTTCTGTCTTTTCCATCTCATTATAGGAGAAGATTAGGTGCTGTTTTGTTGGCAAAAGGGGGTGGTATAAAGTATTCACACCAGGGGTGCTAATAATTGTGACACACATTATTTGATGTCAAATAATTATTTCTTTATGTGGGATTTTTTCCCCACTGAATAAATGCACTTGTATTGAAGGTTGGATTTTTCTCTTTTTTTCCTTTAAAGAGCATATGACAGGAGAAAAAAATGTCTTAAATAGCATTATTATGTGAATTAGAATCATATTTTGAGACGATTCGACTATATACAACAATTTAGCAAAGCGGAGATGACGAGAAATTAGTCTTTTAATTTGCCGGTTAGCCACGCCTACCATTATGGGGCTCTAGCGTCCCCAAACAGGTGGATGACGTCAGCAGGAGACTGGGCTCATCGGTTTTACTATTCAGCCCATTGAGGGGGAATTATTCAGAACGAGGAAAACGCGACGAAGAGAGCTGCAAAATGTCATTGTTTCTGTATCTTTACTTCAATATTTTTACAGGATATTCTTTTTATCCAAATATTTTCCCCAATTGCTAAATAAATGGCATGGTCATGACAAATAACAGTCTTGTGCTAAATGGAATATGAAATAACAAAAATGCACTTATTCAGGACGACATGGCAAAATGACTCCATAATGGTCAAAACTGTCGACTTCACCTTTACTGTCGCACCTCCCGAACGATATTTTATGACACCTAAATCGGACATATGTCATTTCCCTTCCTCGGCTTCGGAGAATGTAAACAAACCAAGAGGCGTGACAGCTAGCCGACATGCTAACCCGAACCGAGTGATGTTTCAAAGTCTTCGAAGCGGAAAATCACACATAACTAGCCCGGATGTTTTGACATGACGACTGGGATATTGATTGTCTTCGCCGGAGAGCAATTTACAGCTCATTCCCCGGAAGAGGGCGGCTGCAGTTGTTGTGCAGCTAATGTGCATGAGGAGAGCTTTTTACGTGCCTATCAATGATCAAACGTAAGTAGTCCTTTATTTAAAGAAAGTTTGTCATGTTTACTTTGTAATGGCTGTATTCGTATTTGCCATAATACAAAACAAAATGTTTACTCACTTCCTCGTTAATCCAATGGTCCCACAGTAGTAGGGCTTGTTTTGGCCAATATCCACGTTGAATGGGAACTTTTTGAAACTTCAAAAAGGCGCACACGCCTCTCCCTCATACAGCAAGATTTTTCTGCAGCCGTTTGGCTGGCGTGATGTGAAAAATAAACGTATTAATCCACAAAATCAGCTGAATCCTTAGTCCTCATACACAACAGTACGGCTGTATAGTGAAGAGGACGCCTTCATCCGTACTCGAGCGCCCTCTTCCTCAATGCAAGACCGAAACCGGAAGTCACTCATTTTCATGGCGCGGGGTTAAAAAAAACTAAATAAATATAGCGATTGTTTCCACACACATCCAAGCGGTCCATATCATTGAGGAGCATAAAATACTGCATGTATTATGAAAGAAACATGCTTTTTTGTGTCACATGCACTTTAAGGTCCCATATTATTTAGAAAAAAAAATATTAGAAGCTAAAAAACACATACAGTTGTGGTCAAAAGTTTACATACACTTGCGAAGAACATAATGTCATGGCTCTCTTGAGTTTCCAGTTATTTCTTCAACTCTGATTTTTCTCCGATAGAGTGATTGAAACAGATACTTCTTTGTCACAAAAAACATTCATGAAGTTTGGTTCTTTTATGATTTAATTATGGCTTAACAGAAAAAGTGATCAAATCTGCTGGGTCAAAAATATACATACATGGATCTGAAAAAGCGAATCATTGACTTGAACAAGTCAGGAAAGTCACTTGGAGCCATTTCAAAGCAGCTGCAGGTCCCAAGAGCAACAGTGCAAACAATTGTTTGTAAGTATAAAGTGCATGGCACTGTTTTGTCACTGCCACGATCAGGAAGAAAACGCAAGCTATCCCCTGCTGCTGAGAGAAAATTGGTCAGGAGGGTGAAGATTCAACCGAGAATCACCAAAAAGCAGATCTGCCAAGAATTACAAGCTGCTGGAACACAGGTGTCAGTGTCCACAGTCAAGCGTGTTTTGCATCTCCATGGACTGAGAGGCTGCCGTGCAGGAAGGAAGCCCTTGCTCCAAAAGCGGCACCTGAAGTTTCCTGCTGATCACATGGACAAAGATAAGACCTTCTGGAGGAAAGTTCTGTGGTCAGACGAAACAAAAATCCAGCTGTTTAGATAATATGTTTAGAGGAGAAAAGGTGAGGCCTTTAACCCCAAGTACACCATGCCTACCGTCAAGCACGGAGGTGGTAGTATTATGCTGTGGGGCTGTTTTGCTGCCAATGGAACTGGTGCTTTACAGAGAGTAAATGGGATAATGAAGAAGGAGGATTACCTTCAAATTCTTCAAGATAACCTAAAGTCATCAGCCCGAAGATTGGCTCTTGGGTGCAGTTGGGTGTTCCAACAGGACAATGACCCCAAACACACATCAAAAGTGGTAATGGAATGGCTAAATCAGGCTAGAATTAAGGTTTTCGAATGGCCTTCCCAAAGTCCTGACTTAAACCCCATTGGGAACTTGTGGACAATGCTGAAGAAACAAGTCCATGTCAGAAAGCCATCAAATTTAACTAAACTGCACCAATTCTGTCAAGAGGAGTGGTCAAAGATTCCACCAGAAGCTTGTGGATGGCTACCAAAAGCGCCTAATTGAAGTGAAAATGGCCAAGGGACATGTTACCAAATATTAGCGCTGCTGTATGTATATTTTTGACCCAGCAGATTTGATCACTTTTTTCTGTTCACCCATAATAAAGTCATAAAAGAAGCAAACTTCATGAATGTTTTTTGTGACAAAGAAGTATCTGTTCCAATCACTCAATCAGAGAAAAATCAGAGTTGTAGAAATAACTGGAAACTCAAGAGAGCCATGACATTATGTTCTTCACAAGCGTATGTAAATTTTTGACCATAACTGTAATTATTCTAAATCCAATAATTATGGAGGGCACTGTAAGTAAGAGTATTAAGTAGTGTTGCATCGAGACCGATGCAAATTCCAGGACCAATACGACGCTAAAATGATGTCATCGGTATCAGGAAGTTCGATGAAATGAGGTGCTAACGCTGCACAGCATGCCCTACCCAAGATGGCTGCTGGCTGCTCCTGTTGCTATAAAAAAGGGCTCATGATTTCTCCAAGAATTGCATTTTCTGTGTTACTTTCAACTCATTGACCGCCATGGACAGCGATAGACGTCCGATCGGATGTCTATCGGCGTCAACTACACTAAAATGACCTCACTAGAAGTTCTTTGAATGTTGTTTGCATCTCAGCTGAAACGTTTGCTTCCTGCTCTCTTTCCTTCTTCTTCTTCTATTTCTTGTTCTTCCTGGCCCCGCAGTAAGTACCGGCCCACATCGGAGGCTCACAATGATAATTTCTCGCTGTCCACCATCGCTGAGGGCTCCCACCCAAACGTAAGGAAACTGTGCGACACCCCTCCTAACGCCCCCCATGCCCGTGCATTGGCTTACTATGATAACATTATCTGTCAGGTAACGTGCTCCCGCCGCTCTTTTTTTCCCTTTTTTCTGCATTTGACTCCTCCCCCTTTTCCTACCGACCCCCCCAAATCCCCTTGACGCATGGGCATGAGTACCCCAAGTAGAGAGAGGTCGGCGGGGGGAGCTCATTTTGAGAGTTTTTCATTGGACGACACTGACGTTGTTGAAATGTTGAGTAATCAGTGGTTTGTGTTCCATGAAAATGACAAAAGTAGGGCTGCCGTAATTAATCGACTAATAAATGATCAAAGTAATCGGTTTTTTTAATGGGTCGGTTGATTGCTGAGATGAATTGATGACCCCAATATGGGCAAAAAAAATTGTGCCTAACAATAGTAGTTTTGGGTCGTTTTTTTTTTTTTTTTTTTTTTTTTACACAACAAAAATGTAAATAAGCTAGGAATTTTTCTATTCATTTGATATATATTTACATTTAACATTTGTTATATATTTACATTTAATGAAATAAATAAATAATAAATGGATAAAATATTCCATGATATATCAATAACATTAATACTAATAAAAATAATAATGATAAATAAATAAAACTACATTTTTATGATTAAATATTTTTAATGTTTTGAAGCTTTTTCTTTTGATATATTTTTTGTGTTTTAAAAAAAGGATTTTTTAAATCAACTATTAATAGTAACTATGTTTAAAAAGAAACATTTAAATAAAAGAACAAAAAATAGAAACAACCTAACCATTTTTTTTTTCAAAATTTCAAGTATTTCCTTCATTCTTCAAAATAACCAATTTTTTTTTCTGTAATTTTGATTTTTTTTTTTTTAAATACATAACAATTTTTGTGAATGAAGGCTAATAATTGATAAAAGAAATGAATGTTATGAATATGAATTTGGCATGAAAAATAAAGAAAAATGTCTATTAAAAGAAATGTATATTTACGGAAATATATTTAAGTGATTATTTTTCAAAATAAAAGAACAGAAATCATGTTAACAACCCAGGACTTTTTGTAATAATTCTTCAATTTTTTTGAATAATTCATGAATGAAAATAAAATTAAATTGTAAATATAATTTGCTTTAATTTGTTATAATTTTTGTATCAATAAAACAAAAGATTCTGTTTGAATGAAAGCTAATAATTACCCAAAACTTTATTATCAAATAAAGGTACCGTAGCTAATTATTTTTCCTTCATTTTTATTTAAAAGTAAAAGAACAAAAAAACATGTAAACAACACTTTTCTATTTATTTTTCATTTTTTTATTTGATTTCTAAAAATGAGTAATTTTTTGATTTTCATAATAATTATTATAATTTACTTATTTATTAATAATAATTAATATTTAACATATTTATTTTATAATTTAATAATTTAATTTATTAAATTATAAATGTTATAAAAAATATTTTAATTTCAACAAAATAATTATCTATTATATAATCTAATGAGTCTTTTTTATATTATTTCATATTTAATTATTAATTAATTAATTTGGTAATTTTTAATTTAAACTGAATATTAATGATGATTAATAGTTTTTTTTTTTTTCCAAAGTAAAAGCAAAAACAAAAATGTAAACAACTCAGCAACTTTTTAATTTTAAAATTGAAATATTTTAAAATTTCATACATTCCAAAATCCTCATCATAGAATATGGAAAAAGCGAGACTTAATTTTTCTTTAATTATAATTAAAGAAATACTTAATACTTAATAATAATAAAATTCTAATTAATAAAAATGAAAGATTAATTAATAATAAACCATTTTTTAAAATACATTTTTAAAAATGTGACTTATAGACCAGAAAATACAGTTATTGACTTATCCCGAAAATAATCGGCATATAATAATTACGGCAGCCCTATGACGCTACCTTTCATGTCTAAATTCAAGCCCCGCCTCCTTCCTAGCCTCTCTGCTCGGTAAGTCACGGCCGGACAGGCGCCACCCGGTGGCCGTTCCGCCGTTGCGGCTCTGCTACGCTAACAAACTGTTTTGTTTATCCTGAGAGTGGGCGGGGAGGGGGTGGTGGGGGTATCAGGATAAACATCTGAGATGCAAGACCTCTCTTAACTCATTGGCTGCCATTGACGGATATAGACATTAGCTAGCTTTGACGTTAATGTTTCGCTATCATTGACGGCGTGAGACGTCCAATCCAGGTTGGACGCCTTGCGCCGTTAATGGCACTCAAAGAGCTAACTCACATTTTCCTCTTCAAATTGGACATCTATGGCCGTCAATGGCACAGAAACTTATGTCGCCGCCAATCCCTCCGAGTCAAAACGAATCAGGCGTCCATCTCCGCTAACGGCAGTCAATGAGTTAACAGTCCACTAACAGTTAGCATGGTTAGCTGCTAGCCTAGCGTTAGCCTAGCATGATGGGCGTGGATAAAAAAACAAGTCATGCTAACTTGTTTGCCGCTCTATTGGGAATGTTTTTTTAAATTATTATATGCTTTTTTGGGGTAAAAGTGTTAGCTAACTGTGCTAACAGCTAAAAGCAAACTCAACAAAGAACATTTTGCAAACTTGAGCTTTACACACACAAAACAAATTTTAAAAAACAAACATTCAAATCATCTTCATCACCATCTTGACTGCACGACATTTCCCCAAAACGTGATTTATTCCCATAAAAGTGTGTTTGTTAAAAATTCGGAGTGTAAAAATGAGAAAAAGTGTTTTAGCTAGGACTGTTAGGAGCTAAAAAATGCATTACAGATGGCTATTGCTGCCACCCGCCCAAAAAGTCCAGTGTCATGTTTTACATGATTGTATCATGTAAATACGTGATAACTATTATCTAAAAAGGTGATAGCGAAAATGTAAAAATGTGCTAATTATGTAAAATCGTGATAATCATCATATAAAAACGTGCCATCTGCTATGTAAAAATGTGATAAACATGTAAAAAGGTGAACAATCATGTAAAAATGTGATGATTATGTAAAGACATAAAATATTATCATGTAATAACGTGTTAACTATCAAGTAAAAACGTGATAAATATTATCTAAAAAGGTAAAAACTATCTTGTTAAAAGTAAAAACATGATAGCTAATATGTAAAACTGAGAATTGTGTAAAATTGTGAAAATTATCATGTAAAAACGTGATAACACATTGTAGCTATTATGTAAAAAGGTGAACAATCATGTAAAAATGTGATAATTATGTAAAGACGTAAAATATTATTATGTAATAACGTGTTAACTATCATGTAAAAACGTGATAATTGTCATGTGAAAATGTTAACTTTCAAGTAAAAATGTAATAAATATAAACATGTTATAAATATAAAAGAACTTGATATCATATAAAAATGTTATAATTATGTAATAAAGCATTAACTACCTTGTGAAAATGTGATAGTTATGTAAAGACGTGAAAAATTATTTTGTAATAACGTGTCAAGTATCAAGTAAAAACGTGTAAAATATCTAAAAAGTTCAAAAACATCTTGTTAAAAAACGTGATAGCTAATATGTAAAAATGTGATAATTGTGTAAAATCGTGATAATTATGTAAAAACGTAAAAATTATGTAAACGCATGGTAGTTATTATGTAATAAGGTGAACAATCATGTAAGAATGTGATCGCTAATATGTAAAAATGTGGTAATTATGTAAAGATGTGAAATTATAATATAATGTTAGCTATCATGTAAAAACGTGATCATTATCGTGTGAAAATGTAATAAATATGTCATAACGCGATAACTATCATGTAAAAATGTGATAATTATGTAATAACGCATTAACTGCCATGTTAAAATGTGATAGTTATGTACAGACTTCAAAAATTATCATGAAATAACGTGTAAACTATCATGTTTAAACGTGATAACTTATCTTAAAAGGGGAAAACTGTTTTTAATAAATGTCATAATTGTGTAAAATGATGATAATTCTCATGTAAAAACGCGCAAACTGTCATGTTAAAATGTGCTAATTATGTAATAAGGTAAACAATCATGTAAGAATGTGACAGCTAATATGTAAAAATGTAATTATGTAAAGACGTGAAATTATAATATGTGTTAGCTATCATTTAAAAACGTGATCATTATCATGTGAAAATGTAATAAAAATGTAATAATGTGATAACATGTAAAAATGTGATAATTTTGTAATAACGCGTTAACTACCATGTTAAAATGTGATAGTTATGTAGAAACTTAAAAAATTATCATGAAATAACGTGTAAACTATCATGTATAATCGTGATAACTATTATCTTAAAAGGGGAAAACTGTTTTTTAAAAAATGTGTCATAATTGTGTAAAATGATGAAAATTCTCATGTAAAAACGTGCAAACTGTCATGTTAAAATGTGCTAATTATGTTAACACGTGATAACTACTGTGTAAAAAGGTAAACAATCATGTAAAAATGTGATTGCTAATAAGTAAAAAATTATGTAAAGACGTGAAAATTATCATATAATAATGTGTTAACTTTCATGTTAAAAACGTGAAAATGATCATGTGAAAATGTTAACTTTAGTGTAAAAATGTAATAAATATCTGAAAATGTTGTAAAAATGTAATAGCTAGTATGTAAAAATGTGATAATTATTGCAGACGCGTTGTAATATATAAAAATGAGAACAATCATGTAGAAACCTGATAATTGTCATGTGAAAATGTAACAAACCTGTAAAAACATGATAACTATCATGCAATAACTTAAACTATCATTTAAAATTGTGATAAGTGTCTAAAATCGTCATACATATTGGAAATTTTATTTTTTATTTTTAGCTAGTTGTCTATAGTTGTATATTTTTTTTCTACTCATTTTGGATTATAAAGATGGATTAAGATAAAGATGGAAGATAATCTATCATATAAAAAAGGATGAATTTATGATTAACTGAAGTGTTTTCTATCTGTGAAAAAATACAAATTTTTAAAATGTATTTCAAATCATTTTAATAATTTTTTAAAAATGTTTTTCATTTTTAAATAATTTAATAATTTTTTAAATATTTTTATAATATATAGTTATAATTTATTATTTGTAATATATTTCTAATTTTATTTTTTTTTATTTTAAATATTTGTGTATACTTTTTGTCAATTCATTTTTTTTTTTAAACTTGTGATTTTTAGCTTTACCGTTCAATGTAATTTTCTATATTATTTATTATTATTATTATTATGTTAAATATAAATTCGGGCATCAATCAATAACAACAAAAAAATCCCGTGACCCTTATCCCATTAAGCATCCCATTTTATTTTTTTAATTTGAACACAAAATTCAGCTAAACCCTAAACCCATATTATTCGTTTCATTGAAAATCGGTCAACGTCCAAATATTAACCAACCTGACAGTTGATCTAACCCCTAATTAGCTTAGCATTAGCGTCTCCTCCTTCGCTTCCTGTCGGTCAAGCTACAAACGTCGCCTCTTTTGTCTCTTTCGCTCTCTCCGTCGCCGTGACGACGATGCCTTTGAGGAGTGTAACCTTTGACCCCCCCCCCCCCCTCCCCTCAGAAAACCATGAGCAGATACACGTGGGAGTGTAAGACCAAAGAGGAGTCCGACTGCGAGGTAAGACCATAAACCTGGCCCCCGAATCCCTCGTCCCGCCCGCCACGCTGTCAGTTAGCCCCGCCCCCTGCACCTTCCCGAACCGACCTGTCGACCAATCAATCAATCCATAAACAGCCTCCGTTTACAGTCTTATAAGAAAAATGACAGTGAATGATTTGAATTTAATGTGTTAACTCATTGGCCGCCATTGACGGCGCTAGACGTCCAATCCGTGTTGACTGGGAGGGAATTATAATAACATCAATTTTATTGTGTAACTTTTGAAAAATATATATTTTTTAACTCTTTCATGCATAAAATATGTATCTTTTAACTCTTTCATACATAAATTATGATTATTCAGTATAGGACTCAAATTTGCGGTCCGAGGGCCAATTCCAGCCCACGGGACAATATTACATGGCCCCCGTTTGACATACAATTGTAATATTTTGTATTTTATGTGTCAGTATTTTGCAATTAGCAATAAAATAATAACCATTTAAACAATAATAATTAAAGATTTTTAAAATTTCAATAATTTGAAATAAATTGAAGGATAGATTTTGACAAATATTGTTTTTTAAATGTAATACTTAAAAAATAAAATTATATAATGAAATAACAATTAAAAAATTATGAATAATAATTCCAGGTGGAAACTTAAAAAAAAAAAAAAAAAACATATACCCAATTTAAAAAAAAGGAAATATCTATTTTGGAAAGAAAAAAAGAAAGTGTAAAGTTCAAAATAAATAAATAAATATGATTATTCTTTTAAAAAAAAAAAAAAAAAAAAAAGTTATATATCTGAATAAGTAAACATTAATTAAAAATTAACAAATAAAATAATATATTTCTAAAGAATTATAATAATTTTAAATACTTAGAAATTAATAAAAATAAATAATTCAAAGAATTTTAATAATTCTAAAAATGTTGAAATTTATCAAAAACTTAAAAAAACAACAACTATATACAAATTTTTAATTAAAATGAAATACCTACTTTGGAAACAAAAAAGAAATTAAATTTCAAATAGATAATCAATTCCCAAAAAAATTTAAATTTAATGAGTTTACAATAATCGAAAATTAAAAACTAATATCCTTATTCTAAAGAATTATAATATTATAATTACACAGAAATTGATAAAAATATATAATTAAAAACTTACAACTCTAAAAAATGTCGAAATTTGTCAAAAACTTAAATAATAGTAAATAAATAATAAATCATTTTAAATAAAATGAAATATTTTGGAAAGAAATGATAATAAGTGTACATTAATAAAAAAACTACAAAAATAAAATATAATTCTAAAGAATTATAACAATTCTAAATAAATAGAAATTTATCAAACATTTTAAAAGAATAAGTCAAAAGAAAGATTTCTCAATAAAAAGAAATAAATACAAAATTAATGCTAAACAATTTTTGAAAAAAATAGAATTCTAAATAAATAGTAACAAATCTAAAGAAATAGTAACAAATAAGAATCAATCAAATAATACAAGAAAACTATAATCATTCTAAATAAATTCTAATAGTTTTGCCTGCACATAATTTGCAATGATCAATTAAAAATAAACTATATAAATACTTGTAAATACAAGACAATAAATTGAAGGATCTATCGTCAAAGAAAAAAAAATACATTTTTTTTTTTTAAATCTCATGACTCAAAAAATACAAATAATTCTAAATAAATTAATATAAATGAATAAATAAATTACATTTCTCAAAAATAAATTCGACAAAGAATAAAGACTTTTATTCATTTTGTTTCGTGACCTAATATAGCATAACTCTTAGCCCACCATCGACGACAATCGACGTCCAATCTAATATCATCTCTGGAAGCGACTGGTTGAAACATATTGGACGTGTATTGCCGTCAATAGCCATTTCCAATCTAAATCATCCCCTTTTTTCTAAAACATACTCTCTGACCTCAACTATCACTGAATAAGCTAAGCTAACGACAACATTTTTGAACCTCTAGTATTAAAGTACTACCCCTGAAAGGGTTTAAACAAAAAAAAAAAAAAAAAAGTGGGGTGTCAACGGGGGCGCGGGCGTCCTTGCTCAGCCTAAAATGTCCGTGTGCCTTCATCATCATCACCATCAAAACGTTGTTTTTATCTCTGTTCCCCCACCGGAAAAAAAAAAAACACACAAAAAACACTGCTGGACACGCCCCTTGATTCTGTTGCCCCTCCTACCCTTCCGCCAAACCCCGCCCCTTGCCACCACCACCTTACATGCACCGCAACAAACCCCTCCCTCCCCTCAAAACGTTTTCCAGTTTCACGCCGACGGGAGGAAAGAAGGGCCCTACCCCGTAACCATGGAAGTCACGTACCCGCACGTCCTGCCCGAAGTTACGATCTAGCCGGTAAATTTTGTCACACGACACACAGAAATTTCACCCCAAAAAAAAAAAATCGCGGCGACGTGTGTGTGCACGAGAGTGCGAGTCGGAATGAGAGTATCGCACGATCCGATGGTGGCAGTAGCCGAAAATGACCCACAGAGGGTGCTATTGGTCACTCGGGCTTGTGCACGAAGGAGTGATGGTCTCATTCCGCCACGATTAATCGATTGTGTTACTCGATTTTCAAATGAAACTGTTTTGATAAATATGTGTTGATCTGAAAATCCTCCATTTCAATAGAAATAATTTCTAATTTTATGGGATTTTCTTGTATTTGTCTTTTTCATTTAAAACAAATAGGAGAAGAGTGTATTTAATATGTATATATGTATGTATATATATATATTGATTTTTATGTTTTTATTTATTTTTTCTCATTAAAATGAAAAAGGGGGGACATAGAAAATATTGGATTTATTTTATTTCAGTATTATTTTTCTCATTTTTTTTCAATTTTATTTATTTGCATTTCAGAGATTGTTTTAGATTGCAAAATCTAAAACAGTAAATATTCTATTTATCATTTTTTAATATTGTTCTTTATTTTATTTTTTTATTAGTTTTTTTTTTTTAATGTTTTTTATTATATTTTTACATAAAAATCAATACAGGGAAACCTGAACATTATTTTTTTTTTGTTTTGTTTTGTTTTAATTTTAATTTAGAAAACAAAGGGAAAAAAAGTTTTGTTTTTGTTTCGTTTATTTGCCTTTATAGTACAAAAATAAAAAATATTAAAACAGTCAATACTTAAAAATAATAATAAAGCTAAAAACAGTATTTTTTAAATTATTTAATATTTTCCAATTTTTATATTTTGGGGGGGGGCTATTTATTCAAATTTAAAACCAAGCATAACTTTTTTTTTTTAAATCATAAATCAAATTAATAAAATTATTTAATTTTATTTATTATTTATTAAATTAAAAATGTACTTTCAAATTATTTGAAAAATAAATTAATATTTTTTTTAATTTGATTGTATGTCTTTTTAATTAGAAAAACCAAAAAACAATATTATTAGAATTATACAGTATTTTCCCCCAAAATTTTTTTGCTTATTTATTTTCAAATTGAAAAACCAAACATAAATTAAGAATTAATTTAGTCGGTTTAAAATTAATTTCATTATTTAAATTATTTATTAAATCATAACATTGTCTGTTTAAATTATTTTTTTAAAAAATAACTTTTTTTGTTCATTTTTTTTAATTCGAAAGTTCCAAAAACTTTTTTTAAATTTTTTTTTTTTAAATTATTAAATACCCCTCCACATTTTTTTTTTGGGCGTATTTCAATAAACTATAAATTATCATTTAGATGTATTCATTTATTTATTATTTTAAATAATCAAGGTGGGAAAAGTTTTTAAAATATTTAATTGCTCATTTACTTCAATTTTTTTTTTTTTTTTTTTTTTTTTTACCGTTCTCTCTGAATAGAAATGTAAAACAATTCCTGTAGTCCTCAAAACAAAAAAAAAAGTTATAAAAATTGTATATAAATTTAATTTTAGCTAGAAACATGATGATTTAATATACAGGCCAAACGTCACGATGTGACGGGCCACATCATGCACGCGGGCCTTGAGTTTGACACCTGTGATGTAATTGGTGAGTATTAAAAAGCAGCTCGTTACTGCATGTGAATGTGCATGTGGGTTACATGAACTAAATGCTTAATGACCACGGCGGTAAACGCCCCGTCCGTTAGGAGTGGGCGTGGCTAGCGGCGAATAATTTGCCGCTAGCCCCGCCCATTCCTAACGAACGGGCCGCCTACCGTGACCGTCGAAGTGACGATCCGTCGACCTAACTCCGCCTTCTACCCGGCTTCCTCCCGATTGGTCAGGATGATCCCAATTCCCAGAACAAGCTGGAGGAGGCGGTGAAGGCCCCGCCCAAGGAAGACGACGCCCTCAACATCCACAACGCGCTGACGCCCAAACACGACAACCACAAGCTGCTGGGCGACGACGACTCAGAGGTCAACTCCCTGCAGAACAACATGATGTGAAAAAATAAAGAAAAGGAAAAAAAAAATCACCGAAGCCCCGCCCCCTTCCTCTCACTCCGCCCTCGTCGCTGTCACATGACCTCTTTTCGCACACTTTTCCCTGCCTGCATCGTTGTATTTTGTAAAAAGATTTCCAGCGTGTGTAAACGTGGTTTTAAAACAAAAAAGAAGCTACTGAAAGGTTTTGATGTTTGTTGACTAATCCAGTGAGTGTTTCTTAATATTGCAAACAAATCAGACGGGCAACACGACGTGTCTTGTTTTCTTTGATGTGATTTCTAATCCTTTGATGTACTTTTACTGTTTTTATTTTCTACTCTTTCGACCGGCGAGAACAACAAACGCGATTCCGACACTTGTTGAAATAAAACCTTTTTAACATGAGCTTTTTGACTCCGCGCCTTCTCTCGGTTTCGCTTTCATCGGTCGGTCGTGCGTGCCGTCGGACTCGTTTACGGCCGTCGATGGCGATGGAACGACCGATTCTGACCGGGAAAAACTAACAGGAAGTGATTGGAGTTGCCCTAAAATCAACAGGAATTGACCTGTAATTGGGCCAAAGTCATCAGGGAATGACCGGAAATCAACCAGCGACTAAAAAAATCTACGGGAAGTGCCCAAAATCAACAAGAAGTCACCAAAGTATACAGGAAATGCTCCAATGTTAGCAGGAAGAGACATATAATCAACAATTAGTCACCAGAACATGCAGGAAGTGCTCCAAAATCAACAGGAAGTGACCCAAAATCAACAAGAATTCACCAAAGTGTACAGGAAGTGCTCCAAAGTCAACAGGGAGTGCTTCAAAATCAACAGTAAATGACACAAATTCAATAAAAAGTCACTGAAATATACAGAAAGTTCTTCAAAATCAAGCAGAAGTGCTCCAAAATTAACAAGTTAGTCAAAATCAAGCAGAAGTGCTCCGATATTAGCAGGAAGTGACCCAAAATTAACAAGCAGTCACTGAAATATCCAGGAAGTGCTCCAAAGTGAAAAGGAAGTGACCCAAATTCAACACAAAGTCACCTAAATATACAGGAAGTGCTTCAAAATCAATAGGAAGTCACCCAAAATCAACAGAAACTGCTCCAATTTTAACAAAAGTCACCCAACATCAACAAGCAGTCCCTAAAATATACAGACATCGCTCCAAAATCAACAGGAAGTGACCCATATTCAACAAAAAGTCAATACAATGTATAGGAAGTGCTTCAAAATCAACAGGAAGACCTCCAAAATGAACAACTCAGTAAAAACCAAGAGGAAGTGCTCCAGAATTTCAAGGAAGTGACCCGAAATCAACAGGAACTACTCCAATATTAACAAAAGTCACGCAAAATCAACAGGCAGTCACTAAAATTGACAGGAAGTGCTCCAAAAGCAATAGGAAGTGAACCAAATTCAACAAAAAAAATCGCTCAGATATACAGGAAATGCTCCAAAATTAAAAGGAAGTCACCCAAAATTAAAAGAGACTGCTCCAATTTTAACAAAAGTCACCCAAAATTAACAAGCAGTCACTAAAATATACAGGAAGTGCTCCAAAATCAACAGGAAATGACCGAAATTCAACAAAAAGTCACTCAAATATACAGGAAGTGCTCCAAAATCAAGCAAGTCAGTCAAAATCAAGAGGAAGTGCGCCAGAATTTTAAGGAAGTGACCCAAAATTAACAGGAAGCCACCTAAAATCTACAGGAAGTGCTCCAATATTAGCAGCAAGTCACCCAAAATAAACAAGAGACTCAGAATCAGCAGGAGGTCACCCAAACTCAACAGGAAGTGCTCAGGTATTAACAGGAAATCACCCAAAATCAACAAGAAGTGCTCCAAAATGTACAGGAAGTGACCCAAAATCAACAACAAGTGACCCAAATTCAACAAAAACTCACAAAAAATACAGGAAGTGCTCAGAAATCAACAGGAAGGGACCGACACCAAAAGAAAATGAACCAAAAATGCCCCAAAATCAATAGGAAGTGCTCCAATCTTAACAGGAAGTGACGTTAAAAAAATTAATAGGAAGTTCCTCAACATCAATAGTCACCCAAATCAACAGGACGTATGCGAATATTAATAGGAAGTGACCCAAAATCAACAGAAATTGGCCTAACACCAATAAGAAATTGACCAAAATCAACATAACGTGACCCAAAATCAGCAGGAAGTGACCCAAATCAACAGGAAGTGACCCAGATTCAACTGGAAGTACCCCAAAATTAGAAAGTGACCTAACACCAAAAGGAAATGAACAAAAAAATGCCCCAAAATCAACAGGAGGTGCCCCAAAATTAGCAAGTGACTTAAAACCAAATAGGAAGTCACCTATAATCAATAGGAAGTGCACCAATATAAACAGGAAGCGACCCAAAATCAACAGAAAGTGACCTAACACCAAAAGTAAATGAACCAAAAATGCCCCAAAAATCAACAGTAACTCACCCAAATCAACAGGGCATGCACCAATATCAACAGGAAGTGAGCCGAAATCAACAGAAAGTGACCTAACCCCAAATAAAATAAACCAAAAATGTCCGAAAATCAACGGGAAGTGACCCAAATTTAACAGGAAGTGCCCCGAAATTAGCAAGTGACTCAAAATCTACAGGAAGTCACCCAAATCAAATAGGAAGTGCGCCAGTTTTAACCGGAAGTGCCCCAAAATAAATAGGAAGTAACCCAAAATCAACAGAAAGTGCCCCAAAATCAACAAGGTGCACCAATATTAACAGGAAGTTACTACAAAATCAACAGGAAGTGACCAAAAATTAACAGTGACCTGACAGCAAAAGGAAATGAAGCAAAAATGCCCAAAATAAAAAGGAAGTGCTCCAATATTAACATGAAGTGCGCCAAAATCTCCAGGAAGTGTGCCAATGTAAACAGGAAGTCATCCAAATCAACAGGAAGTGTGCCAACATTAAAAAGGAAGTGACCCAAAATCAACAGAAAGTGACCTAACGCCAAAAGAAAATGAACCGGAAATGTGCTAAAAATCAACAGGAAGTGACCCAAATTCAACAGGAAGTGCCCCGAAATTAGCAAGTGACTCAAAATCTACAGGAAGTCACCTAAAATCAACAGGGAGCTATCCAATATCAACAGGAAGTGACCCAAAATTAACAGTGACCTGACAGCAAAAGGAAATGAGCCAAAAATGCCCAAAATAAAAAGGAAGTGCACCAAAAGCAACAGGAAGTGACCCAAATTCAACAGGAAGTGCGCCAGTTTTAACCGGAAGTGCCCCAAAATAAATAGGAAGTAACCCAAAATCAACAGAAAGTGCCCCAAAATCAACAGGAAGCCTGCCAAAATCAACAAGGTGCACCAATATTAACAGGAAGTTACTACAAAATCAACAGGAAGTGACCAAAAATTAACAGTGACCTGACAGCAAAAGGAAATGAAGCAAAAATGCCCAAAATAAAAAGGAAGTGCTCCAATATTAACATGAAGTGCGCCAAAATCTCCAGGAAGTGTGCCAATGTAAAGAGGAAGTCATCCAAATCACCAGGAAGTGTGCCAACATTAAAAAGGAAGTGACCCAAAATCAACAGAAAGTGACCTAACGCCAAAAGAAAATGAACCGGAAATGTGCCAAAAATCAACAGGAAGTGACCCAAATTCAACAGGAAGTGCCCCGAAATTAGCAAGTGACTCAAAATCTACAGGAAGTCACCTAAAATCAACAGGGAGCTATCCAATATCAACAGGAAGTGACCCAAAATTAACAGTGACCTGACAGCAAAAGGAAATGAGCCAAAAATGCCCAAAATCAAAAGGAAGTGCACCAAAATCAACAGGAAGTGTGCCAATGTAAACAGGAAGTCACCCAAATCAACAGGAAGTGTCCCATTGTTAACAGGAAGTGACCCAAGATAACCTGAAAGTGACTTCACACCAATACGAAATGAAACAAAAATGCCCCAAAAATCAACCACATGTGACCAAAATCAACAGGAAGTGACCCAAATTCAACAAGAAGTGCCCAAATCAACAGGAAGTGTGCCAACTATAACAGGAAGTGACCCAAAATCAACAGAGAGTGACCCGAAATTAGCAAGTGACTCAAAATCTACAGAAAGTCACCTAAAATCAACGGGGAGCTATCCAATATCAACAGGAAGTGACCCAAAATTAACAAAGAAGTCATCAAAACCAACAGGAAGTCACCCAAAATCAACAGAAAGTGACCAAAAAATAACAGTGACCTGACAGCAAAAGGAAATGAGTCAAAAATGCCCAAAATCAAAAGGAAGTGCTCCAGTATTAACATGAAGTGCGCCAAAATCACCAGGAAGTGTGCCAATGTAAACAGGAAGTCACCCAAATCAACAGGAAGTGTGCCATTGTTAACAGGAAGTGACCCAAAATAACCTGAAAGTGACTTCACACCAATACGAAATGAAAAAAAAATGCCCCAAAAATCAACCTGATGTGACCAAAATCAACAGGAAGTGACCCAAATTCAACAAGAAGTCCCCAAATCAACAGGAAGTGTGCCAATATTAACAAGATGTGACCCAAAATCAACAGAAAGTGACCTAACGCCAAAAGAAAATGAACCGGAAATGTGCCAAAAATCAACAGGAAGTGACCCAAATTCCACAGGAAGTGCCCCGAAATTAGCAAGTGACTCAAAATCTACAGATAGTCACCTAAAATCAACAGGGAGCTATCCAATATCAACAGGAAGTGACCCAAAATTAACAAAGAAGTCATCAAAACTAACAGGAAGTCACCCAAAATCAACAGAAAGTGACCAAAAAATAACAGTGACCTGACAGCAAAAGGAAATGAGCCAAAAATGCCCAAAATCAAAAGGAAGTGCTCCAGTATTAACATGAAGTGTGCCAAAATCACCAGGAAGTGTGCCAATGTAAACAGGAAGTCACCCAAATCAACAGGAAGTGTGCCAATGTTAACAGGAAGTGACCCCAAATAACCTGAAAGTGACTTCACACCAATACGAAATGAAACAAAAATGCCCCAAAAATCAACCACATGTGACCAAAATCAACAGGAAGTGACCCAAATTCAACAAGAAGTCCCCAAATCAACAGGAAGTGTGCCAACTATAACAGGAAGTGACCCAAAATCAACAGAGAGTGACCCAACACCAAAAGAAAATGAACCGGAAATGTGCCAAAAATCAACGGGAAGTGACCCAAATTCAACAGGAAGTGACCCAAAATTAACAAAGAAGTCATCGAAACCAACAGGAACTCACCCAAAATCAACAGAAGGTGACCAAAACACTTGCAGAACACTTTTGTCCCGTTGTCTAACGAGACGAACCCCTTTCAAATTAAAACGCTCCGACTGACGCCAAAGCGCTTTCGAGCGTCACGTAGCTTCTATGCCGACGTTATTAGCATACGGAGACGCGCGCCGCATACAGAGCGGCGCCCGAGTGCTATAAAAGTCCTCACTGAAAGCATCTGGCCGCTTCACACGCTCTTTTCAAGACGCACAATGACGCGCGCGCACACGAGTTCTGTGCAAAAAGAAAGGGTTAAAACGCACTATTGTCGCCAGTGGGAAGGTTTTGGGGGTGCGAAATGAAGAAGGGGGAGGGGCCTCCTTTGGAATCTAAAGAAGAAGAAGAAAAGACTTTTGTAGCGTGAAGGAAACAAACACAACAGTTCATCACGAAACAAGTCAAGCAAACTAGCGGCCTCCATGGCAACCGGTGGCCATCACGTGAGCAAGAGAAAGGGGCGGGGCCCAATATTTGTGTGTTCTACATTGACTGTTGGCGAATGACCCACTGACATCTTCACCAGGTGACAGAAAGAGAACCTAACCCGAGTTTGTAATTCTCATTTTAAACCCTGAGTTTGAAACCCTAAATTGGGTTTTAACCCTGCTTTGATACCCTAACACTAGCCCCAGTTTTAAAAACTGCTTTGAAACCCTGAACTGGGTTTTAAACCCTACTTTGAGACCCCTACACAGTGCCAGTTCTGCTTACCAAGAGTGGCCCACTGGGCGGCTCTCATTCCACGCCCAGCTCCAAGCCAGGGAGCCGGGCTTTTTACCCATTTAAAGTTTGAGAATAGGTTGAGGTCCTTTCGACCCCAAGGTCTCTAGTCATTCGCTTTACCGGATAAAACTGTCGGTGAGCGCCAGCTGTCCTCAGGGAGACTGCGGAAGGAACCAGCTTCTAGATGGTTCGATTAGTCTTTTGTCCCTATACCCAGATTGGACTACCGATTTGCTGACTGTTGCGGGCCTCCGACAGAGTTTCCGACCAGAGGGGGGCGCCAGGAGGGAGAGGGGTGGGGTCAATCCCTTACTCCCACCCAGTCCCATCTACTGGGGCCCCTCCGATGCTTCCGCACCCCTGGCTGGACCCCGTGACTGGTAACCGCCTGAGTACAAGCCCTGAAAGTGGGGCCTCACGATCCTTCTGACTTATTGGGTTTCAACCAGGAGGTGTCAGAAAAGCCGTTGGTGTCAAGGCCCTGGGGGTCGATGAGATCCGCCCAGAGTTCCTGAAGGCTCTGGATGTTGTGGGGCTGTCATGGCTGACACGCCTCTACAACATCGCGTGGACATTGAGGACAGTGCTTCTGGATTGGCAGACTGGGGTGGTGGTCTCCCTTTTTAAGAAGGTGGGACTGGAGGGTGTGTTCCAATTTTAGAAGGCTCACACTCCTCAGCCTCCCTGGTAAGGTCTATTGAGGGGTGCTGGAGAGGAGAGTCCTTCAGGAAGTCGAGTCAGGAGGAGCAGTGTGGTTTTCGTCCCAGCTGTGGAACAGTGGACCAGGTCTACACCCTCGGCAGGGTCCTCAAGGGTGTGTGGGAGTTCGCCCAACCAGTCTACATGTGTTTTGTGGATTTGGCGAAGGCGTTCGACCATGTGCCTCGAGGAGTCTTGTGGAGGGTGCTCTGGGAGTACAGTGTACCGAGCCCGGGCTGTTTGGTCCCTTTCCGACCGGTGTCAAAATTTGGTCAGCATTGCCGGCAGTAAGTCTAATTTGTTTCCAGTGAAGGCTGACTCCGCCAAGGCTGCCTTTTGTCACCGATTCTGTTCATAATTTTTATGGACAGAATTTCTTGGCGCAGGCGAAGCGTTAAGGGGGTCCGGTTTGGTGGCCTCGGCATTGCGTTTCTGCTTTTTTGCTGATTAAATTCAATTTTATTTGTATAGCCCTATATCACATCAAGGTTGTCTCAAAGGACTTTGCAGAGGCAATATGATACACAGTCAAAAACAGTAGATGAATTAAATGAAATTCTAGTCCAAGTCCTGGGCATCCCTCATCCATGTCAGCAAGGAAAAACTCCAAAAACTCTTTGGAAAAAATGAGAAACCTTGGGGAGAACCACAGTCAGGAGAGATCCACTCCCAGGACGGATAGACAAGATGCACCAGGACTGCTAATGGGAATTAACAGATGTAGTTAGTTTATAGAGATGCAATAGAGTGAGGGAACAAAAGGAGGTCCATCTAGCCAGATGAGAGGGGAAGGGCCAATGAGGACGTCTGTCCAGCCAGGGGTCAGGATGGAGAGATGGTGTGGTGCTGTCGGCTTCATTGAGCCGTGACCTCCAACTTTCACTGGAGCGGTTCGCAGCCGAGTGTGAAGCGGCCGGGATGAAGATCAGCACCACCAAATCCGAGACCATGGTCCTCAGTCGTTAAAGGGTGGTGTGCCCTCTGCGGGTCGGGGATGAGATTCTGTCCCAAGTGGAGGAGTTCAAGTATCTTGGAGTCTTGTTCACGAGTGAGGGTAGGAAGGAGCGGCAGATCAACAGGCAGATCGGTGCAGCGTCTGCAGTGATGCGGACTCTGCACCGGTCCGTCATGGTGAAGAAGGAGCTGAGCCGAAAGGCCAATCGATCTAAGTTCTTACCCTCACCTGTGGTCACGAGCTGTGGGTCGTGA
This sequence comes from Corythoichthys intestinalis, assembly GCF_030265065.1. Lineage (NCBI taxonomy): Eukaryota > Metazoa > Chordata > Actinopteri > Syngnathiformes > Syngnathidae > Corythoichthys > Corythoichthys intestinalis. The sequence continues at coordinate 5,441,177 of NC_080398.1, read as the reverse complement.
CCGAAAGAACAAGATTTCAGGTATGAACGGCCGAAATGAGTTCCCCCAGCAGGGTGTCCGGGCTCTCCTTTAGAAATACGTTGGGTGAGAAGCTTGGTCATCATGGAGGGACCCGGTGTCAAGCCGCTACTCCTCAGTATTGAGAGGAGCCAGTTGAAGTGGCTCGGATATCTGGTTCGAATGCCGACCTGGAGAGGTGTTCCAGGCATGTCCCACTGGCGGGAGGCCCCGGGGCCGACCCAGGACACACTGGGGAGACAATGGCTAGGTTCATACTGCAGGTCTTAATGCACGAATCCGATTTTTTCGTGTTTTTCCGACCCGAGTAAGGCATTAACTTGATGGTCTAAACGGGACAAGTCATGTAGAAGTGGACCGTTTAAATTCCGATCTGGGTCACTTTCGTATGTGGTTTCAATGTTCCAGAATGTGCTGGCAGTCTGAACTGTCAAGTCTTCCAAATCAGAATTCATGCAGCAATTACGTCAGCAAAGAGCGAGAGCGACACGCAAGACGGCAGCGATGTAGCTGTTCATTAGCGTTAGCGCCTAGCTTGAACTTGGCAGAAAGCAGGCTTGACCACTGTCATACAGTGCACATAGAATATGTGTGCGAATAGAAGGGAAGTAGCAGCAGTTTCACAGTGAAGGCGTTGCATATTGCACGTGAGTAAATATTGCACATAGAATTTTGCATGTAAATGAATATTAGACATTGGGTGATGTGGTGTTACCAGGATACACATAGCCTCTTTCTATGTCTTTTGTTTTACGGTTAACTTCCTCGACTTGTACAAGTCCTTGTTCCTCGCAATCTCCTTTCTGCTCTCCTCGACTCTGCTCGGCCACTCCAAGGCCTTGTTCTTCCTCACTTCGGAAGTCACATCCTTGGAGAAGTTCGCACCAAAACAGTTAAAAAGCGACCGCCAGGAACTCCAGCAGGCCTGAAGCCCAACCCTGCGCTCCTTCTTGTGCTTCCTGCACATCAGGGAGTCCCACAGCGACATTCCGAAGGACGCCATGTGGGGCATGGGGAGAGATGGCCGCTTGAGGACCGCCTGGCCCGTCTCCAGCTCCCCCATGTCCTTTGGAACATCTCCAGGATGTCGGCCATGTCCCTGTGTTCCTCCTTGCCCGTGGTCATGGCGAGGAGCCTCAGCCCGGTGACCGTGTTGGGGTTGACGACCGCCATGATGAGCCCGACGCTCTGCTTCTCGATCGAAGAGCACGCCAGCACCTTCTAGGTCAATTTTTAGCTGGCCTTGACAGACTTGTAGCTCTCCCACCTGGCCAACACCTTCTTAGTTAAAAGAGCATACGACAGGAGAAAAAAAGTCTCAAATGGCATTATTATGTGAATTAGAATCATATTTTGAGACGATTCGACTATATACAACAATTTAGCAAAGCGCAGATGACGAGAAATTAGTCTTTCAATCTGCTGGTTAGCCACGCCTACCATTATAGGGCTCTAGCGTCCCCAACAGGTGGATGACGTCACCGGGAGACTGGGCTGATCGGTTTTACTATTCAGCCCATTGAGCGGGAATTATTCAGAACGAGGGAAACGCGACGAAGAGAGCCGCAAAATGTCACTGTTTCAGTCTCTCCAATATTTTTACAGGATATTCTTTTTATCCAAGTATTTTTCCCCAATAGCTAAATAAATGGCTTGAAAAGGACCAGTCAGCCCGTCGAGGGGAAGTATTCACAACGAGGAAAACGCGACGAAGAGAACTGCAAAATGTCATTGTTTCTGTCTCTTTACTTCAATATTTTTACAGGATATTCTTTTTATCCAATTATTTTCCCAAATTGCTAAATAAATGGCATGGTCATGACAAATAAGTCTTGTGCTAAATGGAATATGAAATAATAAAAATGCACTTATTCAGGACGACATGGCAAAATTACTCCATAATGGTCAAAACTGTCGCCTTCACCTGTACTGTCGCACCTCCCGGACGTTATTTTATGACACCTAAATCGGACATATGTCATTTCCCTTCCCCGGCTTCGGAGAATGTAAACAAACCAAGAGGCGTGACAGCTAGCCGACATGCTAACCCGAAGCGAGTGATGTTTCAAAGTCTTCGAAGCGGAAAATCACACATAACTAGCCCGGATTACTTGACATGACGACTGGGTTGTCGATTGTCTTCGTGGATCGGCAAACCGCCCGACGGAGAGCAATTTACAGTCCGTTCCCCGGAGGAGGGCGGCTGCAGTTGTTGTGCAACTAACGTGCAGCTAATGTACATGAGGAGAGCTTTTTATATGCTTATCAATGATCAAACGTAAGTAGTCCTTTACTTAAAGAAAGTTTGTAGTGTTTACTTTGTAATCGCTGGATTAATATTTGACATAATACAAAACAAGATGTTTACTCACTTCCTCGTAAGTCCAATGGTCCCACAGTAGTAGGGGTTGTTTTGGCCAAAATCCACGGTGAATGGGAACCTTTTGAAACTCCAAAAAGGTGCACACGCCTCTCCCTCATACAGCAAGATTTTTCTGCAGCCGTTTGGCTGGCGTGATGCGAAAAAATAAACGTATTAATCAGCAAAATCAGCTGAATCCTTAGTCCTCATACGCAACAGTACGGCTGTTTAGTGAAGAGGACGCCTTCACCCGTACACGTCACAGCGCCCTCCTCCTCAATGCAAGACCGAAGCCGGAAGTCACTCATTTTCATGGCGCGGGATTCAAAAAACTAAATGAATATAGCGATCGCTTCCACACACATGTCCAAGCGGTCCATATCATTCAGGAGCATAAAATACCGTGTGTATTATGAAATAGAGCTGTCAAACGATGAAAATTTTTAATCAAGTTAATTACAGCTTAAAAATTAATTAATCGCAATTAATCGCAATTCAAACCATCTATAAAATATGCCATATTTTTCTGTAAATTATATATACTGTAAAATAAATTGTTAAAACGGAAAGATAAGACACAAGATGGATATATACATTCAACATACGGTACATAAGGACTGTAGTGGGCATTTCACTCTACTGTCATTTAAATCTGTCTATGCTGTCCTCACTCCGAAGCGTCTACTTTTTCCAAAGCTAGACGGCTAGTGAACGACGCCTTAATAATCAGACTTCTTGCTTTTTCATCTGATTTATTAATAAAATGGCCTCAAACCATTGTCCTCTTTAGACCGTTGTAAAACTACAAAAAAAAAGTACACGAGCATTGCATTAGCAACAACGTTAGCTTAGCACGCTATACAGATTCACTAAACATAGACAAAAAGCGTCTCATACAAAAAATATAACATTTCGCTTACTAACATAATATGTACATTCTTTACAACAACCATATTTACGAACAAATCTTGTCCAAGGATCATATAAGCACAACATTACAACGTAGGCGTCAGCCCGAGACGTCGTGCAGCCATATTGAACTGGCAAGAAAACAATAAACCATGTCGCAAAGCGACCACAAGAGTTCGCTATTAGACAGCACAAAAAGCCTTGCTGTAAAACTTACCAAAAGGCAGAATACTGTCTGAGCGGGACATGTGCGTTAATTGCGTCAAATATTTTAACGTGATTGATTTAAAAAATTAATTACCGCCCGTTAACACGATAATTCTGACAGCCCTAGAAATAAACATGCTTTTTTGTGTCACATGCACTTTAAGTCACTGTGGCGGCCCCCTTAGTACAACAAAGAGCTTTTTCTGCTAAAAATTCTTTTGAATAAATGCTTAAATCCCTGAATTCTTTATAGATATGGGCGTAAAAGAGTCTCAATTCTTGTTTAAACCCTACTTTGAAACCCTAACCTATTGCCCAAAACCCTACTTTGAAACCCTAACATATTGCCCAAAATACCCCGTCCCACACCCCATACGCATAGAATTTAACTCATTAGCTGCCATTGACGCCGCTAGCCGTCCAATCCATTTTGTCCATTTTGACTGAGAGGGAACTCCTCTTAATCTACTTTCCTGAGATGAATGTCTAGTTCCTTTTAACATTTTCATATGCAAATATGTCATGTTTTAATCTCCATTTTTTTTGCATGAAATACTGACAACTGAAAAGCACCAAAAAATGAACCTGAGTCAGCACTGATGAATATTGGTCTTCTGCACATATGCATGCATCCCTGAATACCGCATCCGCGCGTGTGTGTGTAGTAGCCAGCCAATCAGAGAGCTCCCTCCCGCACGCTAACAACATCATTCCACCACATGGACAGCCAATCACCGGCTGACTGAATCCCGGCAGAGCGCAGATGAAGAGAAAGGAACGTTTTAACATGCCATGCACACGCTTGCATGCATTTGTATACATAGAGTATTATTAAACACAGGTCAAAAAAAGCTCAATTTGAAGCACCGAAGCATCGCTCGTCGCAAAGGCCCGATTGTCGGATGTCGCTAAAGATGATCCAGAGCGATTATCCTGCAGTGTCAAGAATCACTTTGCTTGGAAAACACGTACAATAATGTACATAAAAAAGTATAGAAGTACATTAAACAAGTAGTGGAATAAATAAATAATAATGTAATAATATTTAAATAATTTAAATTGTTTTTATTTTTAAAATTTTATTCTAAAATTATATATATATTTTTTAAATTAAATAATAGGAAAATAGGATAGTAATTGGGTAATTTTATATTAAAATTAAAAAATAAATAGAAAAACTGAACATTAATAATTCAAATTAAAATAAGGTTCTAAATCCTTGTTTAATTTTGAAATTTATATTGCATTACTATCATTTTTAATTATAACTTTTATTGTTAATTAATTTACGATGATTCCTTTCCCCCCTTCCAATTCATTATTTTTTAAATTGTTGTGATTTTAGAATTTTCACATTTTCAGCAGAATATTTCAATTTTTTCATTATTTTTCCCCTTATTAATTTTTTTAATTGTTTTTTTTTTTTGTTGCTCTTATGTATTTTCCCAATGCTTTATGTCTATGTATAGCTATTTTTAAATGTTAATATTACGCATCAAGGGGTTACTATTCAAAAGTGAAAAACCTCCATTTTATGCCCGATTTTTTTTTGTAAAGATATTTATGCAAATAAATGCAATAAACATTTACGATGTACACTCTATTTTTTGCCTTGCGTTTTGATTAAAAAAACAAACAAAAAAAAAACTCATGACCAGTCATTGACCCCAAGCAATATCCTGTTACGCGTTTTTTAGCTAACATACCTTTACACCTAAAATTCTTTTACACATTTACTGCTATGTAATGAAAAAAAAAAGTGTCAGACTTTAATGGATAAATCATAAAAGTTATAAAGGATTCACATGAATGCATTCAGAAGTTTGCGTTTGAGGCGAGAGTTCACCACTGCCATCTGCTGACTCTTTTCAGATTGCACATAGCTGCTTCTGTAATGATATTATTTATCGACAAATAAAATAGTGATATCCAGCAAAAAATAAAGTATACTAGATGTCAATGTGTAGTTTGTTTTTAAATATGCTTTTAAATCTATATATGTTCTCTTTTTTTATCATTATTATTTACGAAGAACAGATATGCTTTATCTGTCATTTTTTAAAATCATTTTTAGTAAAATCATGTTCAATGAGTAACACACGAACAGATGTAATAAAAAGTGAGTTTAAAAAATATATTTTGTAAGTGAGCGACGGGGGAAGTTACAGCCTTCCTGTTTTACGGACATATCTTTGGTGGCACTCTGCTACTTCCGGTTAGCTTAGATATTAGCATGTTGAATCCTCTTCTAGTCATTAAATTAATGAAAAAGTTCTTTTTATTACGACGTGAAGGCTAAACGAATGCTTTATGAGTGTTGGTTAATGTGTTGTTTGGAGTTCTTTTTTTAACGAAACGCTGAGCTAGTTTGTGTATGTTTATGACGTGTAGTTGCAGGGTAGTTAGCCGCTAGTGTGGCTAACGATGTTTACAGAACTCAACAGCATCTTGAACGAGAGCCCGGAAAACTTCAGCACGGTAAGAAAGTACGACGGGAAGTAAGTTTATATATTTTGTATGATAGACGTCCTATTCATTTAACCTGGGAAGATCGACTGTCAATACTGATTTATTTATTATTTTAAATTTTATTTTGTATTTATTTTTGCAAACAATTGATGGCGATAGACGTTTAATCAATTTTGACAGGGAGAATGAACCTTTCTCCCTGTTAATAGTTCTCATTTTTCGTTTATAAAATGTGTTTGTTTACATATTTTTAAGATATATGGGGGTGGGGGTGGGGTTTAAATATTTGAAAAAATGTTTTTTTGTTAAATTAAAAATGTTAATTTACTCTTTCGTATTAAAAATTGAGTTTTTTTCTTCAAAAAAGGGGAAGAAACAGTATTGTCTTATTTATTTTAGGGCTTTTGTTTTACAATTTATGTATTTTTTCATTTTGAAAGACAGAAAAAAGGAGGGAACAGTAAATATTTTTATTAATTATACATATATATATATTAAATTTAAAGAACAATGAAAAATGTCAGTTTACTATTTTTTTTTTTATATTTACATTTAGTAAAAAAATGATAGAGATCATAAGTCTTCTCTTATTTTTATTATTATTATTATTATTATTATTATTTAAGTTTACATTTTTGTTGTTGTCGTCAGGGCGAGTTTGTGCTGCTGTCCGACAGGCAGAGTGATGCCTCCTTCCTCATCCATCACTTTCTGGGATTCTACCTCAGAGGTGAGCATGATTTCTCAACCGACATGAATACTGAGGTTTACAACAATAATTATATACGATCATAATCGTGTTTTGTTTTCTTTTAGCTGGCTGTCAAGTCTGTTTTGTAGGTCTGGCGCAGTCATTGAGTCACTACAGCGCAGTCAGCCAGAGATTGGTACTTCACAAAACTGTTTACTTTGTGTGAAAATGCCGTTTTGTGATGCGTAAAAATGGCTAACATTTTTTGTGTGTTGAGGGTGTGAGTCTGTCTCAGGCTAAAGAAAAAGGTCAGCTGGTGTTCCTGGAAGGACTCAATGAATCCTTGTCCATCCTCAATCCTGATGGCGCCAGACCAGGAAGTCAGGCCATGGACTTCCTCAGGTGAAATTTTGAAGTGTTTTGCTAATGCGGGCAACGCTAGCTGTTCAATCCATTTGTACATGTACATAGCAGCCAATGAACTCACCCCCAAGGGGCGGAGTCCTGTAGATTCTGGGTCATCTGTTAATTTGGGTCACTCTGTTTATTTTGTTTACTTCTAATTTATTTATGTCACTTATTGTTGATTTTGGGGGTACTTCCAGGTAATTTCCGGTTGATTTTGGTCTAATCTAGTTGATTTGGGGCACTTGTGGGTCATTTCCAATTAATTTTGGTCACTTCCTTTGAGAGACTGCGAGAATGAAAAGTGGTGTTTGGTATGTGGGATAATGGCTTTTGGTATGTGGCAAAATGGATTTCGGTAAGTGGCATTTTTTTCCCCGTATGTGGCAAAATGAATTTTGATATGTGGCAAAATGGATTTTGGTTTGTGGCATTTTTTTGGTATGTGGCATTTTTTGGTAAATGGCAAAGTGGCTTTTGACATGTGGCAAAATGGACTTAGGTATGTGGCATTTGTTTGGGTATGTGGCAAAATGGATTTCGGTATGTGGCATTTTTTTTTTGTATGCGGCAAAATGGATTTTGGCATGTGGCTTTTTTTGATATGTGGCAAAATGGATTTTGGCATGTGGCATTTTTTGGTATGTGGCATTTTTTGGTATAGGTATGGCAAAGTGGCTTTTGACATGTGGCAAAATGGATTTCGATACGTGGCATTTTTTTGGGGTGTGTGGCAAAACGGATTTCGGTATGTGGCATTTTTTTTTGTATGTTGCAAAATGGATTTTGGCACGTGGCATTTTTTTTTTTAGTACGTGGCAAAATGGCTTTTGGTATGCAGCATTTTTTTGGTATGTGGCATTTTTTGGTATATGGCAAAGTTGCTTTTGACATGTGGCAAAATGGATTTCGATACGTGGCATTTTTTTGGGTGTGTGGCAAAACAGATTTCGGTATGTGGCATTTTTTTTCTCTATGTGGCAAAATGGATTTTGGCATGTGGCTTTTTTTTTAGTATGTGGCAAAATGGATTTTAGTCTGCGGCATTTTTTTGGGTATGTGGCATTTTCTTTTTGTATATGGCAAAGTGGCTTTTGACATATACCATTTGTTTTGTATGTGTCAAAATTACTTTTGGTATACGGCTTTTTTTTCTATATAGCATTTTTTTATATGGCATTTTTGCAGGCCGTGCACGTCCATGCCATTGAAGGCTATGCACGTCCAAATTTTCTATTCATTTTGGTATGCCAAATACAAAAAATGTTAAATATCAAAAGCCACTTTGCCACATACCAAACAAATACTACATACCAAATATAAAAATGTCACATACCAAAATCCATTTTGCCACATACCAAATACCACTTTTCGTTCTCGGCCCTACTGCTTTTGATATAGGTCACTTCCTGTTGACTTTTAGGACCGTTCAGGTCACTTTTGTTGATTTTTTTTTTCTCACCTTGTTTTTGGGGGGTTTTCTGGGTCATTTCCAATTGACTTTGGGGCACCTCTGGGCCTTTTCCTATTGATTTTGGTCATTTTTCTGTTAATATGTGTCACTTTGTTTATTTTTGTCACTTCCAATTGATTTAGATCACTTCTTGTTGATACTTCTCGGTCATTTCCTGTTGATTTTGGGGCACTTTCAGGTTACTTCCTGTTATTTTGATCTCACCTTGTTGATTTCGGCAGCACTTCTGGATCATTTCCTATTGATTTTGGGTCACTTCTGTGTCATTTCCTGTTGATTTTGGTGCACATTCAGGCCAATTCCTGTTGATTTTAGGGCACTTCTTGATCCTTTACTGTTAACTTTGGACACTTCTTGATGATTTTGGTTACTTCTTGTTGTTTTTGGGTTGTTTCTGGGTCAATTTCTGTTTATTTTGATCACTTCTTTTCTGATTTGGAGACTTTCTGTTAATTTGGGGAGGGGGACTTGGATTGGACGTCTATCGCTCTCAGTTGCAGCTAACAAGTATAAACAAAACACTTTTGATTCTTTGAGCAGGAATCCCGGGGCAGGCCTGCGAAGTCTCTTCCAATCTGTACACTCCAGCCTCACCTCACAGGGGGCGGAGTCCGGCTCGCTCCGCCCACCCGCGCTGCTGGTGGACGACGTCAGCGTGCTGCAGAGTCTCGGCGTCAGCGTGGACTCCGTGCTGGATTTCAGCCATTACTGCCGAGCCCTGGTCTGCTCGCAACTGAAGGTGAGCTGACCCCAAAACGTGAAAATCCCCTAACGTGACTCCCGGTGGATATCGGCGGCAGGGCAACGTGGTGATGCTGCTGCGCTGCGACGGAGAAGACGACGACGATGATACGGGAAGTGAGGAGAGCTCGGAGAGGTTATTGAGAGGACTGACTCACCAATGTAGCCTATCGCTTAGCGTACAAGGTCTTCCAACGGGTTATTGCCGGGACATCCACGGTCAGGTACTGATAGATATGTATTTAAACAGCATGGCTAATACCGTTTCTCAATCTTTTATCATTGCTTTTTGCTGTGACAAGATGCCGATTTCAATGAGTTTATCCCTAGTAGACGTCCAATCCATTTGAACTGGGAGGATGGCAGCGAATGAACATTCGTTCATTCGCTGCCAACCCTCCCACTTCAAATGCATTGGACGTCTAGCACCGTCAATGGCAGACAAAGAGTAAGTAACAGAGGCTTTGACATTGATAATCTTTTAAAAATCGGTTGAGAAATAAGCCAGTAATGACTATTTTAATGTCATTGCATTGACTTTGATAGGAATGTCGCCCCTACCAACATGGCCGCCCTAAAGGCCAATTTGGAATGGCCAATGAAAGGTCTTTTTGTAGACGATGAGTGATGCTTTGACAATGATAAAACACATCTTTTAAAAATTGGTGTAGAAATAAGCCAGCAGTGACTTTATTTGAATGTAGGGCTGCAGCTATCGATTATTTTAGTAGTCGATTAGTCAAATAATCGAGTAATCGGATAAGGAACATGAAAAATTAAAATACCTGAGCTGAACCTGAAACAGTATAAGAAAATAATTAATGAGGATCTATGTTTAAAACAATTGGCTAACTTAGCAAAATCCCGCTAGCTTAAATGCTATAAAATGCTAACTTTTTTTTTTTTGTTTTTTTTGTTTTACAATGCTCTTAACAAATGGTTCAGACACATATTCCCACAAAAAAATGACTAAATATACCTGTAAAATAAATTACAAATGCATGAAAAAAAGATAAGGTCAAACAAAATCTTATCTTATGTTGGTCTTAACAGGGAGCAGATGGATAAAACCATCTGAAATTAGGCAGATTAGAGGGCAGTGTATCCACCCAAATCAATAAAACTAAATGCAAACAGTTTCAAAATAAACCATTACAACGCCACTTTAATTAAATGAATACTCGAAGCAGCAAAATTTAATTCGAATCTTTTTTTCTAATCGAATACTCGAGTTAATCGATTAATCGTTGCAGCACTATTTGAATGTCAACTAGGGTTGTTCCGATCATGTTTTTTTGCTCCCGATCCGATTGTTTTAGTTTGAGTATCTGCCGATCCCGATATTTCCCGATCCGATTGCTTTTTTTTGTCCCGATTCAATTCCAATCATTCCCGATAAATTTTCCCGATCATATACATTTTGGCAATGCGTTAAGAAAAAAATGAATAAAACTCGGACGAATATATACATTCAACATACAGTACATTAGTACTGTATTTGTTTATTATGACAATAAATCCTCAAGATGGCATTTACATTATTAACATTCTTTCTGTGAGAGGGATCCACGGATAGAAAGACTTGTAATTCTTAAAGGATAAATGTGACTTTGTATATTGTGACTAAATATTGCCATCTAGTGTATTTGTTGAGGTTTCAGTAAATGATACTGTAGCCATGTAACTTCTGCCCAAATGCATGATGGGAAGTGCAACCATGACTGCGTCGTGGTACCAATTGATATATCTTCTCTGCGTTGGGAAATAACATGGGGTGTTAAGAAAATGATCAAATACTACCTTTCTTCCCCACATTGCTTCCCACGATTATTCTAATCGTTGGGAGAGAGATTGCAAGGCTTTAGCCATTTAAAAGAAGGCTCCACAGGTTGCCAAAATTCACTCTACTCATTTTACGCTGCCTTTTAGCTCTATATACTGTATTGGTAAAACGGCGCCATTATAGATTGAACACGACAATGCGTAAGTGGGTTGTGCAGCGCATGCGTTAATTGCGTTAAATATTGTAACGTGATAAATGTAAAAAATATTCATTCTCACCGTTAACGCAATAAATTTGATAACCCTACCTTAAGCTTAAACTAAAGACTCTGGAAGAGTGTAACACATTATGTCTGTAACGTCAAATACAATTAGAAAACAATTTAATTAAAATATATATATATGTATATCAGAGGTTGCGCTAGACATTTTCGTAGTCTGCCATTTTGACTGACAGGGTCATAAAAATCCGGTCATAATCTATTTTTACCCGTCACTTAAATTTTTAAAATGATAATGATGACATATTCAATAGTATTTAGTTTTCATTCATTTTTAATTAATATTGTAACGCTTGCTCGGCGGCGAAAAATTAGACACGGAAGTCGTGGTATTTTCCTCCCTCTTTTTACTCTGCGCTTACCGCCAACAACACCAACAAAACGACAACTCCATCCCCAAAGAAAAAGAGGCAACTATATAGACCCCAATCACCAACATCACACAATGATCTTAATTGTGGTTGTCAGCCCAAAATCTTCTAAATATATATTAAATGCATCTTACCTGATATAAAATGACTACCACATCGTCTGTGGTGATCGTTTGGTGCCCAGATTTCTTGTCGAATTACAGCAGTCCATCTCGCTCTCCTCTTCGGGTCTCTCAGAATACGGTAGAACTTCAAGTCTCTCCGTCTATCTTCTCTGTTACTGCAACCAACCGCCACACACGCCTTCACCATTTTGATTATTAATGTTAACGAGCAGAAAAACATGCCCTAATAGGAGGCATGTATGTAGCGGTAATGTGTAAACGCGACAAGCTGATACACAATATGGCGGCTCCAGTCAGGGGGGCGGAGTTGTAACGTCATGTGATTGGGGTCTATACACAGGCGGCAATCTAGTCCACCAATTGGATGACGCGCTGACACACTAGGTGCACCAATAAGAACCTTGCGTTGATGTGTCAATCATGGTGCCGCCGCCAGACCCCGGTGACGCTACAATATTCTGACAGAATAGCAAACGACGTCATGCATTAAGAGAGACAATAGCTAATTTATATGCTCACTCGCCACCCTGTGGTCTGGGGTGTGAATTGCAACCTGTCAAAATGACGGACGGACTTCAGTTTTTTCCGTCACCGTTTTAAAAAAACGGTCAACGACGGAAAATATTCGGTTAACGCGACTCCTGATATATATATTAGGGCTGTCAAACGATTTAAATTTTTATTGGAGTTAATTACAGCTTAAAAATTAACTAATCGTAATTAATCGCAATTAATCGCAATTCAAACCATCTATAAAATATGCCATATTTTTTTGTAAATTATTGTTGTAATGGAAAGATAAGACAAAAGATGGATATATACATTCAACATACGGTACATAAGGACTATTTTTTTATTATAACAATAAATCAACAAGATGGCATTAACATTATGAACATTCTGTTAAAGCGATCCATGGATAGAAAGACTTGTAGTTCTTAAAAGAAAAATGTTAGTACAAGTTATATAAATTTTATATTAAAACCCCTCTTAACGTTTTCGTTTTAATAAAATTTGTAAAATTTTCAATCAAAAAATAAACTAGTAGCCCGCCATTGTTGATGTCAATAATTACTTACACAATGCTCATGGATGCTGAAGCCTATAAAATCAGTCGCACCCAAGCGCCAGCAGAGGCAGGAAAACTCACACACAACAAGTGAGCGTTTCACTGTGTACTGTCATTTAAATCACTCTGAGCGGGGCATCTGCGTTAATTGCGTCAAATATTTTAACGTGATTAATTTTAAAAATTAACGCCCGTTAACGTGATAATTTTGACAGCCCTAATATATATTTAAAAAAGGCATGTCCGATATTTTTTTGCGATTCCAATACTTTGAAAATGACGTGATCAGACCCGATCGATCGGCATCCCGATCGATCGGGTCTGATCACGTCATCTCTAATGTCAACGCATTGACCCTATTGGGAATGTCGCCCCTACCAATATGGCCAACAGGGCGGTAGAGGAGTTCCAAAAAATTGATTATTACGTGCATCGGCACGTGATGGTTCGATTACGATTCATAAAGGTTCAAAAACGATTTTCAATCATAACTTTATGACAGCCGCTCGTAGCGGAACGAAATTTAAGACACGTCTGCCGCTCTGACACCGTTAACGGTCGCACGCACAACATTATGATGGATGCTCCCAGTTACTAGGAGAGAGATTTACTCCTTTTTAAAAGACTGGAAAATAAATTTGTGTATGAGACAGGCAGGAACAGAAGGGGTCGCAAGTTATTTTTTAGAGCGAGAGAGGACGAGAGATAGCTCGTTGCTCCTTGTCTTTCAGATGTCCAGCAGTAGTTTTAAGGCATTTCAATTGAAAAATGTCCAGAGTGTGTTGCTAAGACCTGTGTGCGTCTATAAGAGGTGAGTACACGAACCCTCTTGTACTGTTTAGCCTTTATCGTTGTTGTTTTTGAGATGGTAATAGTTAGCGCAGAGCGCGAAGCTAATTAGCTAATTCGCTAACGTGTATTTCATATGCAGAACGTGTAAAACCATGATTAAGCGGTAACACTACAAACATTTGAAATAGCATAGAAAGTTGTTGCAAGTGCTGCCTGGGAGCCGACAGGCATGTGTGCGCATGGGCGGGCAGGGAGAGAAGAAAGTGCGTGCGGTGTAATGAGTGTGCGTGTGGCGGTGTTTTTTTTTTTTTATGTGCTCGGCAATAAACGCCACAAGTTAAAAGTGATCAAGAGCAGTTGTGATTTCCACCTGTCACTCAGAGTTACACAAGGGAGGTAACACGGTGAAAACAAAGTATATTGTTTAAAGGAAGTCTTATTTCTAAAGACACTTTGTTTGTGTCCAGAAAATGTGGAATTCATTCCACCAGTGTAAATTTTATGGTATTGTTGAGAGAAATACGTACTCCCTTTAAAGTGGTTACGTTTTTGCACTTTCTTGTAAAAAAAAATAAATAAATAAAAAAGCAGATTAAGGGCAGCTTTTTGCTGTATGGGCATGTTTCCATCGTTCCTGTTGAATCATAAGGACATTTTCAATAAATAAGGGACATAAATTTGTTTGGCTACTTTATTAATGAGTAATGTACGATGCATCGATAATCGTGATAATCGCGATCACCGTCAATACCGTGATCATCGTTCAAAAATCGAATGGTGGCATCCTGAATCGTAATCGAATCGAATCGTGGGGTGGCCAAGATGGCACACCCCTACAGGTCGGCCATTTTGGTAGGGGCGATGAAAGGTCTTTTCATGCTTCTGCCATCAGTTGAAATGAGTTTATTACTCGTAGACGTCCAATCCATTTGAAGCAAAGGGATTGGGTGCCAACCCTCCAAGTTCAAATGGATTGGACGCCTAGCATTGCAAATGGCAAATTTAAAAATTAGCTAGTGTTGACATTAATGGGAACTTTAATAAAAAAATAACTTGAGAAATAAGCTAGTTATTACTTCATTTTAAATGTAATTCCTTGCTATTTACATGCCTCTAAAGGCTACCAAATCACTACTTTTGTCAAAATGAAGCTTCTCTGCAGCCTTCAACGTAATTAGGAGTACACCAAGATACCACATGGTGGCGGCAAACGACTATTTTTGTCTGAAAGAAGCTCTTTAACTGACCTAAACGTAATTCCTTGGCACTTATATGCCACTAAATCACTACTTTTGTCTAAAGGGAGCTCTAAACTCACTTTAACATAGTTTGTTTTGGACCCAGATGCCAATTGATAGCAAGATGACAATATTAGTAGTTCATATCAATAAAGAAGAAACATTGGTTCTATTTTTTTGTGTGTGTTTAGTTGGAGGTATGGGACAGAAGAAGACAAGCTGATGGTCAGGACCAGAAGAAGACGACCTTTCAGTACAAAGTCCATGACAAAGGAGCCTCCTTCTTCGCTCCGGGGACATCAAGTGCCGTTCTCTAGTATTACCAAGTCATATGAGAAATGTACTCTGTTGCTTCATCATTTTTACAATGTGTCTTATTGTAATTTTATTGAGTTTATTTGAAATATAAATAAAACAAATGGATTTATTATTTGTTTCTGCTGTGTTTGTGTGATGTGATGCCAGAGAGGGCGCCCTAAGCACTGGCGGATTAGCAGGGAAGAAGAATTGTGTATCGCTCTGACCGTAGATATCATATGTTTAGCCAGTTAGATGTGTAATGCACGCTGCGTTCAAAACGGGACGGCAGTAATCAGTTGTCGGCCATTTTGTGTCAGTGCCATTTGATTAACAGTCAATGGAGAGTGTACTTTAGTTTGAAATGGTTATAAATGGCACAATTTTCAACCGATTATCTCACGATAATAGGTTGAATGTTCGTTTTGAGCCAATTGGTTAACAAAAATTCCCCAAAATCATCAGAAAGTGACCTGGAAATGCCCCAAAATCAGCCATAACAGACCAAGAATAGGAAGTGACCCCAGAGTGGTCCTAAAATATATAGGAAGTGACCCAAAATTTACAGGAAATGATCCAGGAATTCCCTAAAATCATCAGATGAGTGACTCAAAACCATCAGAAAGTGACCTGGAAATGCCCCCAAATCAGCCACAACAGACCAATAAACAAGAAAGGACTCCAGAATGCCGAAAAATCAACAGGAAGTGAACCAAAATGTACAGGAAGTGACCCAGGAATTCCCGAAATCATCAGTAAGTGACTCAAAATCATCAGAAAGTGACCTGGAAACCTCCAAAATCAGCCATAATACACCAATAAACATGAGGTGACCCAAAATGGACAGGAAGTTATCCAGAAAGTCCCCAAAATCATTAGAAACTATCAAAACCAACAGAAAGTGACCTGAAAATGCCCCAAAATCAGCCATAACAGACCAAGAAACAGGAAGTGACCCCAGAATGCCCTTAAACCAACAGGAAGTGACCCAAAATGTACAGGAAGCGATGAAGGAATTCCTCCAAATAATCAGAAACTGACTCAAAATCAACAGAAAGTGACCAGGATATGCCCCCCAAATCAGCCAGAACAGACCAATTAAAAGGAAGTGACCCCGAATGGCCCCAAATAAACAGGAAATGACTCAAGAATGCCCCAAAAACCATCAGAAAGTGAATCAAAACCAACAGAAGGTGACCTGGAAATGCCCCAAAATCAGCCATAACAGACCAATAAACAGGAAGTGACCCCACAATGCCCTAAAATCAACAGGAAGTAACTCAAGAATTCCCCAAAAACCATTAGAAATGGACCCAAAACCAATAGAAAGTGATCTAAAATCAACAAGAAGTGACTGGAAATGCCTTAAAATCAACAGGAATTGACCAACAAACAGGAAGTGACCCAGAAATGCCTTAAAATAAACTGGAAACTATACAAAATGTACAGGAAATGAATTGGTTCTTGTGGAAAATTTTGCTATCAACACGTGAAATCATTCTTTGACAGCTGATTAATATCATTTAAACTTGGGAGCCTAAACAAAAAAATGCCAGCATAATTTTTCATACATTTGGGTCACATTTAAATGTTTTTTTAAGCTGATAAAAATATCACATTGCTCTAAATTCATGTATCAAATATCACATATAGCCACATCGAGTCACTGCAGTAGAGCCCGCCAAAGAAGTCCACTGCTTCAAGATGGCCGCTGCTTTACTGACGCCGGCGACTCAGACTTTCGCATCAAATGCGATTATATGCGATATCTATGGCTCTGACAACCTCGCGTGAAGCTTTTGTGGACTCTCAGGTAGAACAGGTCAGCCTTGTGGACCACTTAAAATGAAAAAAAGGAAAATGCCAAGGAATATTTAGCCGCCTCTCCCGACCATTTGACACTATTCCAGGCATCCAGGAGGAGGAGCACCGCAGAGGTTGCTGCGGGGAAACCGTGACGTTTTTCCAGGCAAGTGCTGCAGCTTCGAGCCGCTCGCTGCTTGGTGACCAGTTTTGTTTTTGTTTTTGTTGTACTTTACGGAGGAACACTGTTCATTAAGTGATGTGATGATGTTGCACGATAATTACAAGATAATTAAAGTCGTATTATATAGTGATTGGTGAAAGTTTGACTTCAGTTGATTTGTTCATGTATTATTCGTGCAATTGATGGATAAATGTGTCAACTTCAGTATCCAATCGTTTTGTATTGCGTTTCACACGTTTTCAAATTAATTTGCTTTTTAAAAATTGTTTTAAAAAAAAAAAAACATTTAAAGACACTTTCTACGCACTTTATAATGCTTCAATGCCTGAAAGTAAATACGTTTAACCGCATTAAAACATTATGTAATATAAGGAACGTGAAATAATCTCGAATTTATTCGCTATATTTTATTTTATTTTTATGCCGTGATTTATGACAGTATTTTTTTGTATTTTTTTTTGTGGTTGAAGATGTTTGTACATGCTTACTATGCTTCGCCCATGTGATGAGTTGATGCTAAAGATGCGGCTAACCGCTTCTTAGCGTTCAAATGCTAACGTAGCTGGCAAATATTAATGTTGTAAAGCCGTGGAATGTAACGAAATGGATTTTCCTGTCACGCAACCTCACTTAATGTGACTTTAAGGGATATTGTGGTCCTGCTTTCCGGCCAGATTAAGCGTGGTGTCCTCTGACGAGCTAACATGCTAATGCTAAGGCTTGTCAAGAGACAAACTTTCCTACTCGACGCTCAGTCTTTCAAACATTTTTTCGGAATTAGGTTCGGCGTTTTTGTTATTATTTGCGTCAAGGTTTTCCTGTTTACGTCTGATTTAACAGTTTTGACGGGGAATTCGTTACATACTGGTTTATAACGTTACAGTAGCATGACGGAAGGTTCATAAAATCGAATTGCTGGTGGAATTTAAGGAAATAATAATGACAAAAAAGCATACGATAACAAGACATTTTACACATTATTACACATAAAGACATGGTTGCAGAATAGTTTGGTTAAACTTCTGGTTTGCTTTGCATGATTCGCATCAGCACAGTGGCGGTTCTAGGATTTTTCGGAAACAGGGGCCTAGAGGGGGCCACATGTAACCCTCAGGGGCCAAGTGTCGCTGCCATTTTTGTTCAGTGTTTGTTTTCGACAAGGCAATACGTAGATTATCCAATATGTGTTCAGGCAGAACAACCCTGCAGACCGAATTCGACCCACAGACGGGCCGCTTCCGGCTCACGGGCTATACATTTGACACCGTTCGAGTCTCGAAACAACATGATTTCATTTTCTCTCACTTCAGAAAAGAAGGATTTGCCGATTGTTGTGCTTTGTACTAAAATGGGATTAGGGGCTATTCAAATTAGAGGTGGGGCCAGTGCCCCTGTGGTCCCACCCCTAAAATCGCCACTGCCTCTGCATGAAAACCGATATTTTAACTCATCGTGTGTCATTGACAGCGTTAGACGTCTAAATCCATAGCGCCGTCAATGGCAGGCGATAAGTTAATAAAAACACATTTTATCGTAGTATAACGTAGAATGATTTCCTGACATGTGTATCGGTAATTGATGTATCAACATATTGTGAGAGAATCAGTTTTGTGATCCTATCGCAAATCGTATCGGGAGGTACCATCCCGATAGCACCTCAACGATTAATCGAGTTACAGTGGCGTTGGAATGTTTTGTTTTGAAAGTGTTTGTATTTTATTGCATTTTATTGATATGGGCGGAAACACTGCCCTTTAGTGGCGACAGTGAATGTGACACAACTCATTTCACATGGCTGAGTCCACCTGCTCCCTGTTAGGACCAATATAAGCTAAGTTTTTGTTTGAGCTAATGTTTTTTTTAATGTATTTGTAATTTAGTCCATAGGTATATTTAGCCGTTTTTTGTGGGAATATGTGTTTAAACCATTTGCTAAGAGCATTGTTAAAAAAAAAAAAAAAAAAAGTTAACATTTTATAGCATTTAAGCTAGCAAACTTTTGCTATGTAAGTTAGCCAATTGATCTTTTGTTGTACTTAGATCCTTGTTTATTTATTTATTTTTTATACCGTTTGAGACTCCGCGCAGGTATTTTAATGTATGTTACTTATCCGATTACTCGATTATTCGAACTAACTAGTCCATCGATTAATCAACCACTAAAATAATCGAGAGCTGAAGCCCTACACCCCGAATACTCGGTATTGGCAGATCTTATTAGGTGACTCGGACTTAAAACCGGCTGCTGGTATATATGATCGGGACAATGCTAGTTATAATATCGTTAATAATTTTTTAACGAAATGTATTGTCTGTGTTAAGTGTGAAATATGTGTTGCTATTCACAATTGTCTCACATGCATTACTCGCGCACGGTAGGCCAAGATAGGGACATCTTGAGGTCTATTGGTGGTACTACTACGGAATATGGAATCCCTAGCAATGTTGAAAGTTAGCGCAACTTTGGGCCTATCTGCTGGCCAAAATGTGCATTGCAGCAACAGGTCAATTTACAGCGATGATAGTTTTTTTTAATCGTTTTGGCGATATTTATTGTCATATTGTGCAGCACTTGGTGAGAGTGTTGAAATGTCGGTGAACTCATTGTACAGTCAGTCAGTCGAGCGTGCCGTGGGAGTGTTTAATGATTAATAGACGGAAATAAATCACTGTCAAGTATTGCAGGGTGGCCTCGCTCGCCGCAGAACATCCGACGAGGCTCACAAACGCACAACAGCCATAGATTACTTAATGACGCTCATGATTACGTGAATAGTCATGCTGCTGAAACCTGGACATGACTTCAGGGCTGCCATTTTAGGAAGCGTGGTTGACAGGAGGTAAGGTTGTTGTTGTTTTATGTAAATTATGTAATGTTCATGCAATGTTAGTGTTCATATTTCAAGTAATTTTCGAAATTGTTTTATGAAGTTGATGTACCAGAGCAGTTGCGTTAGATTGAGGAGATTTGTAGACTAATTCACTAGCGATTGATTGACACATCGGCTGTTATTAACGGCGATAGACGATGGTAACGATTAGAGGCGTGCAAAATTTCCGATTCTCAGATTATTCGCGATTCGGCCGTGGAAGATTCGAGAACGGTTCACAAATATCCAAATTCCGATTATTGAATTATACCAGGTAAATCGGAAGTAAAACACAGTCAGCGCGGTCTTTGGGACGCAATGAGGAACGGACCGAGAGTAAATACCATGTTCAACTCATGCCGCTAGATAAAAAAAAAAACAGTCATACCTGACTGCGGCTGACAGCCGCTACAAAGAACGCCCAGTTGCTAGTGGCTACAAACATACAGCTACAGTAGATGTCATATATATGTAGAACTAGATGCAAAATGACAGAGGACTTCGGTGTTAGACCATGTATTATTGAAGAGAGATGTGAAATGACAGACTTTCCGGCGTAAGTAAACAGCCGCCATCTTAAAGCAGTAGACCTCTCTAGAAAGCTCTGTTGTAGCGAACCTAATTAAGTTTTTATCTAAAATACTCCTAAATCAGCAGAATCTTGTCTTGAATCTATCTTTAAATGATGAAATAGTGTTAAAACGTTGACAAAAGTAGTCAGAAGGGAAATTATGGAATAACGGGAGCAATTTTAACAACTGTAACAGTTGATTCACAACATTAATTAAATGTAGTTTAAAGCTGCTGATACAGAATGGGGACTGGAGTTTTTTATTTACTGTTATTTTTGTATATTTGTTTACTGTTATATGTTAGCTTGATACTGAAATAGTAGTTTGGTTTAGCCTGCGAGGATTTTTGAACAGTTTTGGAACTAATGTACAAAACATTAAAAAAAAAAAAGGAGGGGGTGCATCAATAATCGTTTTATAATCGAATCGGAGCCTCTGAATCGTAATCGTAATCGAATCGTTAGGTGCCCAAAGATTCCCAGCTCTAGTAACGATTGTTATTGGCACCCAATGAGTGCCCTATAAAGGCTAAAAGGGTATCAATGGTGTTTTGATTTTTCGCGTTGTTTCTTTTAGTTTTTTCCCCGTAATTTTGCTTTTCATTTTTTGGCAATTTTTTTTACGTTGTTTTTATGCAGGACTATTAGTTGCCCCCCCCCCTTTTTGTAAGGGATTTTGCATTTTCCATGATATTTCGCGATTTTTTTTTTGTTGTTGTTTTTTTTTTGTTTTTTGTTTTTGTTTTTTGTTTTTTTTTTTGAGGTTTTTGAGTTTTTGCGTCAGTTTTTTTTGTGTTCTTTGGAGTTTTTTGCAGTTTTGCATGATATTTTGCAGTTTTGCGGTTATTTTGGGTTTCTTGTTTTTGCTGTTTTTCAGTTTTGTTTTTTTACCTTCCTACCTTTTTCATGGTATTTCGATTTTTTTTTTTCTTTTGCAATAATTTTGTATCTTTTTTCATGTTTCTTGAAATACAGTTTTTGTGTTTTGGCAGTTTTTCACAGTTATGAGTATTTTTTTCAGTTTTAGCAGGATTTTTTTTTTTTACCTTTTGTCACTTTTGCATTTTCCATGGTTTTTGATTTTTCGCAAAAATACTGTTTTTTTTTTTTTTTTACCATTTTTGTTTTTTGATTTTTCACAAAAGTATTGTTTTTTATTTATTTATTTATTTATTTTACTGTTTTTGCAGTTTTGTGTTTTTTCTTGCAGTTTTTTTGCATTGTTTATACGCAGGACTTTTTTTTATCACGTGTTTTTGAGTCATAAATGTTTTTTTTTTTAA
Source organism: Corythoichthys intestinalis (assembly GCF_030265065.1). NCBI lineage: Eukaryota > Metazoa > Chordata > Actinopteri > Syngnathiformes > Syngnathidae > Corythoichthys > Corythoichthys intestinalis. Next base: position 5,419,235 of record NC_080398.1, on the reverse strand, counting down.
ATTAATTTATGTATTTGTTTATTTATTCATTTATTTTGTTTTTTTTTTAATGGTTTTTCAGTTTTTGTATCCTTTGGAGTTTTATGGTGGTTTTGCATTTTATTCTTCAGTTTTGTTTTTTGTTCCTGCTGTTTTTCAGGACTTTTTTTTTTTTTTTTTAACCTTTTTCCACATTTCCCATGTTTTGTGTCTTTTTTTCTCCATGTTTTTTTTCAATTGCAGTTTTTGTGTTTTGGCAGTTTTTTGCATTTTTGTTGTTTTTGTTGTTGTTTTCGCCAGATTTTTTACCTTTTGTCACTTTTTTTTTTTTTTTTTTTTTTTTTTTACATTTTCCATGTTTTTTTTGTTTTTGTTTTTAATTACAGTTTTTGTGTTTTTTTCCCTTGATTATATTACGCTTTTATCACTTTTTCTTTTCATTTTCCTATCATTTTTCAACACTTGTGGTTTTTGTGCATTCCTGGGTCACTTCCTCTAGTATTTGGCGCTTTTTCAGGGCATGTTTTGTTGATATTGGCTCATTTTTTTTCCCGGTAGAAATGAAAGGGTTCATTAGATATGAATGATATTTTGGTAGAACTGTAGGTTTTTGGCAAAAAATGTGTACAGCTTTTGTACGCCTTGATTTTGTGGATTTAAAAAAAAAAAAAAAAAAGGTAGTACTATTGAAACGCATTGTGATGTAGTTTATATGTGTTGCTATTTGTCTTACATGCATTACTCATGTACGGTTAGCAGCGGGAGCCAATTGGATATCTAAAATGTCGATAGAGAGTTTTATATCGTACAAATATTGTCATATGGTACAACACAGGTACCGGTATACCATTTCATTGTCTCTCTGCATTGTGACACTGATGCTATTGTTAGCTCCTTTATGGGGTTTTCATTGATTGTTAGCATTGAGCTAATCAGCGTTGACTACCATTTTATATCACCCAGCCCTAGTGTTTTAATAGTTTTCAGTTTGAGTGGTTGTGTGACAATGTTGTCCATATTTATTTGTGTTGCTAGCTTTAGCACAGGTGATTCAACAAATACCATTATAACACAGTTCCTCACTTGCCAAGAAACCACAAACCTAGCATGATCTTGTACCGACAACATCCACAAAAATAATATTAGTGCTCAACCCTAAGCGATTGTCTTCTCTGTTCGCCGTCACGTTGTTAGCATAAGCAGTGAAAGTCAGCGGGGACACGCTTTGAACGACAAGAAACCTCAGCAGGCCATCAAACTCACACTGGTGATGAAAGTTCATTCTCACGCTCTTTTGTCTAATCAGGAATGCGGACACGGGCATGCCGCGCCCCACGTGTACGCCGAGCAAATACACACCTCAAAGGAGGCCATTGTGGCGGTCGCGTTGTTTACTGTGCCGGCTATTAATAGCGACACGCTAACTTGAAATCAAAATCGGCCACTGACAACGAATGACTGGGAGGGGCTGGCAGAAATCTTTCGAGTAACAGGAAGTGACCTGGAAATGCCCCAGAATGAATTGGAAGGGATCAATAAATTGGAAATTTCCCAGAAATGCCCTGAAATCAACAGGAAACGATCCAAAATAAACAATAAGTGACCCATAAGTACTTTAAAATGAGAGGACTGGCAGTGTTTTTCTACTAAAAAATTGCACTTTGAAATTAACAGGAAGTAACCCAAAATGTACCGGAAGTGATCATGAAATGCCCCCAAATCATCAGAATATAAGAGACACAGGAAATGATCAAATGTACAGTAAGTAACTAAAAATAAACAGGAAGTGACCCTTAAATACCCCAAATCAACAGGAAGTGAACCGATAGAAATGTGAAGTTAACCAAAATGCCTGAAAATCAACAGGAAGTGACCGTTAAATACCCCAGATCAACAGGAAGTGACCCTGGAATATAACCATATAAAAAGGAAGTGACCCAACATAAACAGGAAATGGCCTCTAAATACCCAAAGATCAACAGGAAGTGACCCTTAAATACCCCAAATCAACAGGAAGTCACCTGATAGAAGTGGGAAGTTACCCAAAATGCCGGAAAAATCAACAGGAAATGACCCTTAGATACCCCAGATCAACAGGAAGTGCCCCCAAAGTATCCCCATATTAAAAGGAAGTGACCCATCATAAACAAGAAGTGACCTCAATGCCCAAAGATAAACAGGAAGTGACCCCGAAAAATCCCCATCTAAAAAGGAAGTGACACAATATCAACAGTGAGTGACCTCTAAATGCCCAAACAGCAACAGGAAGTGACCCGAGATCAAGAGGAAGTAATCCTGAAATGCCTGAAAATCAACAGGAAGTGACCTTTAAATACCCCAAATCAACTGGAGGTGACCGCGGAATATCCCCATATTGAAAGGAAGTGACGCCAATATATACAGGAAGTGACCTCTAAATGCTCAAAGTGACCCGATAACAACAGGAAATGGCCCCGAAATGCTTGAAAATCGACAGGAAGTGACTAAAAATAAGCAGAAAATGACCCCTAAATGCCCAAAAATCAACAGGAAGTGATCCTAAAATACTCGATCAACAGGAAGTGACCTGATAACAACAGGAAGTGGCCCAGAAATGCTTGAAAATCGCAGGAAGTGACCCAAATAAACTGACGATGACCCCCTAAATGCCCAAAACTCAAGTAGAAGTAATTCTATAATAACACAGATCAACAGGAAGTGACCAGATACCAAGAGGAAGTGGCCTTGAAATGCCTCAAAATAAACAGGTGACTCAAACAGAAAATGACCCCTAAATGCCCAAAAATCAACAGGAAGTAATTCTATAATACACCAGATCAACAGGAAGTGACCCGATAACAACAGGAGGTGGCCCTGAAATCCCTGAAAATCAACAGGAAGTGTCCCAAAATAAACACTTAATGATCCCTAAATGCCCAAAATTCAACAGGAAGTAATCCTAAAATACTCCAGACCAACAGGAAGTGACCCCATAATAAGAGGAAGTGGCCCCAAAATGACTCGAAATAAACAGGAAGTTACTCAAACTAAACAAAAAATGACCCCTAAATGCCCAAAAATCAACAGGAAGTGACACGGTACCAACAGGAAGTGGCACAAAATGCCTAAAAATCAACAGGAAGTGAGCCAAATAAACAGGTGACCCATACATCCCCAAAAATCTACAGGAAGTGATCTTAAAACACCCCATATCAACAGGAAATGACCAGATAACAAAAGGAAGTGGCCCTGAAATGCTTCAAAATAAATAGGAAGTGACTCAAAATAAAAAGAAAATGACCCCTTAATGCCCAAAACTCAACTAGAAGTAATTCGACAATAACCCAGATCAACAGGAAGTAACCCAATACCAACAGGAAGTGGCCCAGAAATGTCTGAAAATCAACAGGAAGTGGCCCAAATAAACAGAAGATGACCCCTAAATGCCCCACAATCAACAGGAAGTGACCCAAATAAACAGAAGATGACCCCTAAATGCCCCAAAATCAACAGGAAGTGATCCTAAAATACCCCAGATCAACAGGAAGTGACCCAATAACAACAGGAAGTGGCTCTGAAATGACTCTACATAAACAGGAAGTGACCCGATACACCAACCATTGCAGCAAAGCTACTATTGCAGTTCCTTCAGAAATAGTATCTTAGCAGGCTCCTCCCCGATACCGATCATGTTACTTTAGTGCCGTATCGGTACCGATACGTCGGTATCGGTTGCAACACAAACTGCAATATCGCTTTCAATGATGATTGTCACTTTAAATGTCTGCTCATCCGTTTGAATTTTCTCACGCAGGACCGTTAATGTCCCGCGGCGCCTGCTCGGCCGCCGCCCCGCCCACTCCGATGGCCGGGAGTTGACGCCGCCCACCGCCGCGATGCTGCGCGAGCGGCTGAGGGAGAAGATCTCGGCGGCTTTCTACCGCCACGGACTGTTGTGCGCAACCTACCCGGTGCCCATCATCCTCTTCACCTCAGTCAGCATCCTCACCTGCTGGTGCGTACTAGGCTAACTCACTGGCGGCCATTCCGTGACTAGTCAAAATGGATTGGACGTCGGGCGCCGTCAATGGCATTGGAAGATGAGCGTTCACATCCAGCCATTGTTTTCTCAATAAGAAGTAGACATAGAATTCTCAACTCTTTAGGCCTCTTGGTCTTCTAGACCACTTGAGAGCAAATGAACCACCGTGAAGCTTTGAATCAATTGGCTGCAAAAGCTTCAACAAGCTTCATTTGACCATTACTGCTCAGACCGACAACCTCTGCCACAACACTAGGTGTGGGACATAATATCAAAATAGCGATGTATCTTGATACTTAGTATCGCAAAACGTTACTGATATGCTCCCACCAAGAATCGATATATCGGTTTAAAAAGGTGTCACTGTTTAAAAACGAAAAAATTCCAACAAGTTGCCACAAAATCAACAGGAAGTGACTCATTAATGCCCCAAAACTGACCGGATTCACCCATTAATGCCCAAAAATTGACAGGAAGTGACACACCAATGACACAAAATTGACAGGAAGTGACCTACTAATGCCCAGATTCTATTGAGAGTGACCCACTAATGCCCCAAATTGACAGGAAGTGACTCATTAATGCCCCGAAATTGACAGGAAGTGACCAAAGAATGGCCCAAAATCGACAAGTGACCAAGGAATGCCCCGAAATTGACAGGAAGTGACCAAAGAATGGCCCAAAATCGACAGGAAGTGACCCAGGAATGGCCCAAAATCGACAGGAAGTGACCCAGGAATGTCCCAAAATCAACAGAAAGTGACCCAGGAATGGCCCAAAATCGACAGAAAGTGACCCAGGAATGGCCCAAAATCAACAGGAAGTCACCTACAAATGGCCCAAAATCAACAGGAAGTGACCTACAAATGACCCAAAATTGACAGGAAGTGACACACAAATGGCCCAAAATTGACAGGAAGTGAGCCACAAATGACCCAAAATCGATAGGAAGTGACGAAGTAATGGTCCAAAATCAATAGGAAGTGATCCACAGACGGCCCAAAATTGACAGAAAGTGATCAAGGAATGGCCCAAAATTGACAGGAATTGACCCACAAATGTTCAGCATGGACAAAAAATGATGCACAAAGGCCCCAAAATCGACAGGAAGTGATCCACAAACGGCCCAAAATCGACAGGAAGTGATCCCCAAACGGCCCAAAATCAACAGGAATGGAATGGCCCAAAATTGACAGGAAGTGACCCACAAATGCCCCAAAATCGACAGGAAGTGACCTAGGAATGGCCCAAAATCGACAGGAAGTGACCCAGGAATGGCCCAAAATCGACAGGAAGTGACCCAGGAATGCCCCAAAATCGACAGGAGGTGACCCACGAATGCCCCAAAATTGACAAGAAGTTACCCTAACATGCCCCAAAATCGACAGGATGTGACCCAGGAATGGCCCAAAATCGACAGGAAGTGACCTAGGAATGGCCCAAAATCGACAGGAGGTGTACCCTCACATGCCCCAAAATCGACAGGATGTGACCCAGGAATGGCCCAAAATCGACAGAAAGTGACCCAGGAATGGCCCAAAATCGACAGGAAGTGACCAAGGACTGGCCCAAAATTGACAGGAAGTGACCCACAAATGGCCCAAAATTCACAAGAAGTGACCCAAAAATGGCCCAAAATTGACAGGAAGTGACCCACAAATGACCCAAAATTGACAGGAACAGATGTAAATAACATTGAAACTTCATGTTCTGTGATTTTTTTTCAGTTACTGTTCCAGTTGTTTCCTGAATTGCTAGTGATGCCATTTATTTTCTTTTTATTTGAAAATTTTACTTTTGTTTTGAAACCGTTTTGTGTGTGACATGATGTTTTATCCCAAATCCAGTGCAAACATGTATTTAGTCAGGCTATTAGAGAAGTAGTGCTTTGGCGTGAGCTGGTCACATCAATTAAAGTATGTATCACCTCTCTTTATGACAGCTATCCGCTACTTAGGCTTCCCCTGCCCGGGACGGGTCCCGTAGAGTTCAGCACCAATGTGCGAGACTACAGTGTTCCCAGCCACGAACTTGATGGAGACCTTGGAGAACAGCCTGACTGGGTAGCTGAAGTTTATTTTCAAATTTTTGTGTGACCTATCAGGGTTTCCATCAGTGCTTTATGAGCCTGGTAGGTTGCATTCACTTCCTATGACACATACAGTGAAGAAAATAAGTATTTGAACACCCTGCTATTTTGCAAGTTCTCCCACTTAGAAATATTGGAGGGTTCTGAAATTTTCATCGCAGCTGTCATCATAACATTTATCCAATTATATCGGCCGACAGCCAACCTAGAAAATGTTCATACATTGGCCCGATATATTGATCGACCTTTGATTTTAGGTGTTTAACAATTGCCGTTGACGTTGCTAGTACCAGGGACCGCCGGTGGCCTACATTCAGCAAGTGTTGGTGAAGGCGGCGGTGTCGCCGTGGGACAGCAGCCTGGTGCCGGTGGACGTGTTTCGCTCGCCGCTGGGGCGAGTCTTCGCCCTGCTGGACGACATCCGCAACCACGTCCACGGCGACAGGTGGGAGATGCAGTTCCATAGTTGACAAGTGACTTAAATAATAAAGCAATGTGGTCTTCCCGGCGTTTAGCGGGTCTGGGCTTCGCAGTCTGGAGTCGCTGTGTTTGAGGGTGGCGGACCTGTTGCCGAGTTTGCGGCGAATGCGGTCGGTGCTGCCGGAGCACGGATGCCTGCTGGTGTCGCCCGGCAACTATTGGAAGAACCAACGCGAGCTCTTCGACGCCGATCCCGACCCGTTAAAGAGCATCCAGAAGCACGAGCCTAAAGGACTGCACACTTCGGCGACGCTCAGAGGTTGGTGTTGTATTGTGTGTTTTTGTTTTATGTGCTTTAACACTGGAAGTCCCGGGTTTTTTTTGGGCTATAAAGAAAGACCAGAAAGGCGTCAAATGACCCTGATACCAAAGTGACTACTGTATTTTTCGGACTATAAGTGGCACCTGAGTATAAGTCGCACTAGCCCAAAAATGAAGAGGGAAAAATAAGACTGTCATAACACCGTCATAGTTATGACATGAGACTATCATGGGCATTACTGAATGCTTATGACAGATGTCATTAAGTGTCATCCAGAAAATTATGTTACCAACTCCATTTATGTCCAGCTTGGATCTTTTAAATCCATTCAAAGTGAGATAATTTGCCGAATAAAACTAAATGATAACTATTATAAGCATTTGTTAATGCTCATGACAGCGTCATGTCGTAATTATGTCTAATTGTCTAATGACAGTCTTATGGCGCCACCGTCAAATAAAGTGTTTCCAAATACCGTAACTAGCAATTAATTAAAGAACAGGAACGGTAATTGAAAAATAATTAGTACAGAACATTTAAGAACGTATTTTGTTTGTTATTTACATCTGTTGCACTGCAGTGCATGCTAGGAGGCATGTTGGACAACAACAGTGTTGACAACAGGTGGCATAAAAGATTGACTGTCTCCCCCAAGGGAGCAGTGATTGCCAAATGAAGCTTCTCGAAGCAATGAAGCTTTGCAAACAATTGGTTCAAAGCTTCATGGTGGTTCATTTGGTCTTCTGACCATCGTATGATGCCTCTATCTAATGAAGTGTTACCGGTTATTATCTTTTGGTGTAAATATCCCATAATACAGTGAGGACAGCTGCGGCTTATAGTCCAGTGCGGCTTATCTGTGAACAAATGCCGTTTTCCTGTCACATTTGGTGGGTGGCGGCTTATAATCAGGTGCGCCTTATAGTGCGAAAATTACGGCACTAACTGTATACTTTAAATTTAATTTTATTCTATTTTTAGTTTTATCGAAAAAAGTTTTTTTGCGTTATTATTTTTCGAAATTTGAAACTTTCTATATTTTCTCTTTTTTATCATTTCGGATTTAATTATATGTTCAATGTTTAATTTTCCTTTCTTTTTTTCTTTTTGAATTATTGTTTTTACAAGTTTTTACAAGATTTATGGTTGTACTTTTCAGTTTCATTTCCTGTATTTTATTTTTAATTCTTATTTTCATGTATCTAATCCCTAACGCCTTTGGAATGTACCGTATTGGCCCGAATATAAGACGGCCCTGATTATAAGACGACCCCTTCTTTTTCAAGACTCAAGTTTAAAAAAAGACTTTTTGAACACCAAATTTTTATACAGAAAATAATTACAGTACATCCGAAACAAATGATTATAACAATATATTTTAGAGAAAAAGCATGTTATTTTGCCTCATTCAAATCTTAATATCTGAACATTTAAATATGTAAAGTGCAAACACATTCGTAAATGAATGACTTCTGGTTTTTGAGATGTAAATAAACCAATCTGTTGTGATAAAACAACAAAATTGCAATAACTGCATTACCCATCAAAGTGAAATCTAACTGTAACTGTAGTCGTGAAACAAATCTGAATAAGGAAAAACATTGCAATAAAATAATGCAAACTGGTTAAACTAAAAAGAGTAGCTGAGATCTATCATGACAGAACATCGCTTGCTTCAATGATATCTGGCGCCATCTAGCGTCGTGAATGGGGAGAGTAGCTGAGATCTGTCATGACAGAACATTGCTTCAATGATATCTGGCGCCATCTAGCGTCGTGAATGGGTATAATGTCTAGACCGCGAATATAAGACGACCCCCTCTTTTTCACTCTTATTTCAATGCAAAAAAACACCGTTTTATATTCGGGCCAATACGTTATTTCATTTTTAACTATTAATATAACACTAAAAACACTCAAAACTAAACTCTGGGGGGAAAAAAGAAATTAAAAAAATAACTAGGGCTGTCAAAATTACCGCGTTAACGCTTGGTAATTAATTTTTTAAATTAATCACGTTAAAATATTTGACGCAATTAACGCACATGTCCCGCTCAGAAAGTATTCTGCCTTTTGGTAAGTTTTACAGCAAGGCTTTTTATGCTGTCCAACAGCGAACTCTTGTGGTCGCTTTGCGACATGGTTTATTGTTTTCTTACCAGTTCATTATGGCTGCACGACGTCTCGGGCTGATAATGTTGTGCTTATATGATCCTTGGACAAGATTTGTCCGTAAGTATGGTTGTTGTAAAGAATGTACATATTATGTTAGTAAGCGAAATGTTATATTTTTTGTATGAGACGCTTTTTGTTTATGTTTAGTGAACCTGTATAGCGTGCTAAGCTAACGTTGTTGCTAATGCAATGCTTGTGTACTTTTATTTTGTAGTTTTACGACGGTCTAAAGAGGACAATGGTTTGAGGCCATTTTATTAATAAATCAGATGAAAAAGGAAGAAGAATTATTAAGGCGTCGTTCACTAGCTGTCTAGCTTTGGAAAAAGTAGACGCTTCGGAGTGAGGACCGCATAGACAGATTTAAATGACAGTAGAGTGAAATGCCCACTACAGTCCTTATGTACCGTATGTTGAATGTATATATCCATCTTGTGTCTTATCTTTCCATTTCAACAATTTATTTTACAGAATATATATATAATTTACAGAAAAATATGGCATATTTTATAGACGGTTTGAATTGCGATTAATTGCGATTAATTACGATTAATTAATTTTTAAGCTGTAATTAACTCGATTAAAAATTTTAATCGTTTGACAGCCCTAAAAATAACACTAAAAGATTAAAATTTTGATTTTTTTTTTTTTTTGTGTGTGTTTGTGTGTTGTTTGTTGTGTGCATGTCTGCTTCAATGTTCATGTATTTTGTGTTTTCTTTTCATGTAGTATATGCATGTGCGTATTGTTTTTGTGAGTTTGTAATTACATTTGTAAGTATTTGTGTTCCAGACCTGTTGTTTGGAGTTCCAGGAAAGCTCACGGGCGTGAGTCACTACAATAAGAAGAGGGTAGTGACGTACACTATCAGCATGGTGCTTTCCAGCTACGACGCAAGGTGTTTTGTCGCCGCAATACATCTACACTACTATTAGCTCCAGTGTTGTTTTCGGCAGCCCTTTTAATTAATTAATTGAATGAATTTTCGCTAGCTTAAATGCTACGAATGTTTAGCCTGGCTCTGCCAGACTATTCTCCATGTATTTTTCAAACACTGAGAGAAATAGTCTGGGAACCATCCCATTAACGGCCTTTTCGAGCAGATACAAAATCAATCGACAAATCAGATTCGTTTATTTGCGTGACGTGTTCTTCACGAGCAACGTCACTCTTGCGCGTCGAAAGTCGTCTCTTCAGCAGCACAGATGGTGAACGGCAGAGCCGAGAATATGTTCCAATCCACGGTAAAATCAGTTTTAAATGACCAAAAACACATCGACACGAGTCATTGACAACAGTCTGTCTCGCGCTAGCCATGTCGAATAAACTCCGCTCTCTTCGTATGTTTACTTCCGCGCGCAAGTCCATCGTCCTGCGGTCGCCATTTTACTAACGTCACGTCTGCCCGTCGCTGATTGGTCCACTCCGCTGTCTGTTTGCTGTGGCTTGCTCCGCCCTGGAAATTGTTTCCGTGGGAATGGTGGCCAGACTCAATAGCTGGAACAGCGTTGAGTCTGGTGTACCAGGCTAACGAATGTTAACTTATTTTAAATTCTCAGAGCAAATCGCTCATATGTAATTCCACAAACTAGCAGTCAGGCATGAAAATCACTCACCTTTCGGCGAAATTCGCCGTTTTGGAGTCAAAAAGGGGTGACCTACGTGAATTGTGTAGATCCGATGAGAAAATTTTTAGGGGGGGGGGGTCGTAAATCCATCTAACTGACTAACAGATGTTTTCTTGCAGTTGCTAAGCCTGTCGCGATATGCAATGAATCCATTTATCGCAAGGTAAATAAAAATGAAGGCGGTAATTTTGACGGCTGCGTTTTATCACCGCGTGCGTGCATACATTTGCGCGTGCGTGTAAATGACATATGAGACTCCAGTTGTTGTGTCCAGATGTTTATTGGTCAACAACACGCCGTAGAATTACAGTTCACACATACAAAATAAGGAAACACATCTGTATTAAACACTGTAAACTAGGGGTGTGACAAAATATTGAAATGGTGATGTATAGTGATACTTTGTATCCCAAAAGGTTATCGATATGTGCCTGCTAAGAATCGAGATATCGTTTTAAAAAGTGGTCAATGTCTAAAAAACAAAAAGGAACCAACAAGTTGCTACCAAAATCTTCCACCAAAATAGTGTCTCAGTTAACTCTATGGCAGCATTAACAGTGCTCAACGCCCAATCTACAGTGCCTTGCAAAAGTATTCGGCCCCCTTGAATCTTGCAACCTTTCGCCACATTTCAGGCTTCAAACATAAAGATATGAAATTTAATTTTTTTGTCAAGAATCAACAACAAGTGGGACACAATCGTGAAGTGGAACAACATTTTTTGGGATAATTTTAACTTTTTTAACAAATAAAAAACTGAAAAGTGGGGCGTGCAATATTATTCGGCCCCTTTACTTTCAGTGCAGCAAACTCATTCCAGAAGTTCAGCGAGGATCTCTGAATGAGCCAATGTTGTCCTAAATGACCGATGATGATAAATAGAATCCACCTGTGTGTAATCAAGTCTCCGTATAAATGCACCTGCTCTGTGATAGTCCCAGGGTTCTGTTTAAAGTGCAGAGAGCATTATGAAAACCAAGGAACACACCAGGGAGGTCCGAGATACTGTTGTGGAGAAGTTTAAAGCCGGATTTGGATACAAAAAGATTTCCCAAGCTTTAAACATCTCAAGGAGCACTGTGCAAGCCATCATATTGAAATGGGAGGAGCATCAGACCACTGCAAATCTACCAAGACCCGGCCGTCCTTCCAAACTTTCTTCTCAAACAAGGAGAAAACTGATCAGAGATGCAGCCAAGAGGCCAATGATCACTCTGGATGAACTGCAGAGATCTACAGATGAGGTGGGAGAGTCTGTCCATAGGACAACAATCAGTCGTACACTGCACAAATCTGGCCTTTATGGAAGAGTGGCAAGAAGAAAGCCATTTCTCAAAGATATCCATAAAAAGTCTCGTTTAAAGTTTGCCACAAGCCACCTGGGAGACACACCAAACATGTGGAAGAAGGTGCTCTGGTCAGATGAAACCAAAATTGAACTTTTTGGCCACAATGCAAAACGATATGTTTGGCGTAAAAGCAACACAGCTCATCACCCTGAACACACCATCCCCACTGTCAAACATGGTGGTGGCAGCATCATGGTTTGGGCCTGCTTTTCTTCAGCAGGGACAGGGAAGATGGTCAAAATTGACGGGAAGATGGATGCAGCCAAATACAGGAACATTCTGGAAGAAAACCTGTTGGTATCTGCACAAGACCTGAGACTTGGACGGAGATTTATCTTCCAACAGGACAATGATCCAAAACATAAAGCCAAATCTACAATGGAATGGTTAAAAAATAAACGTATCCAGGTGTTAGAATGGCCAAGTCAAAGTCCAGACCTGAATCCAATCGAGAATCTGTGGAAAGAGCTGAAGACTGCTGTTCACAAACACTCTCCATCCAACCTCACTGAGCTCGAGCTGTTTTGCAAGGAAGAATGGGCAAAACTCTCGATCAGTCTCTCGATGTGCAAAACTGATAGAAACATACCCCAAGCGACTTGCAGCTGTAATTGGAGCAAAAGGTGGCGCTACAAAGTATTAACGTAAGGGGGCCGAATAATATTGCACGCCCCACTTTTCAGTTTTTTATTTGTTAAAAAAGTTTAAATTATCCAATAAATTTTGTTCCACTTCACGATTGTGTCCCACTTGTTGTTGATTCTTGACAAAAAAATTAAAATTTTATATCTTTATGTTTGAAGCCTGAAATGTGGCGAAAGGTTGCTAGGTTCAAGGGGGCCGAATACTTTTGCAAGGCACTGTATTTAGACTGGGAACGTTCGTTCATTCGAAACCAGAGCATTCGCAGTCATTCTGTCCGGTTTTCGGGGCATTTACAGTTCACTTGATGTTCATTTAAGCCAGAAATGTCCAAAGTCCGGCCCGGGGGCCAAATGCGGCCCGTGGTCAAATTTCATCCGGCTCCCAGCCTCTGTCATAAAATCAATAACGTCTGGCTCGCACACAGACTTAATAAATTGGTCAGCAGTACTGCTACCAGAATATGAAGTATCTTACACACTAAATGCTGCTCCTCATTTACCCACGAAAAAGCAGCAGCACTCTAAGCAACATTCCCCCGTGTTACCCTTTACTCCCAATTTTCTAAAATGGCGACAATCAACAAAAAAAGAAAGTCGACTGCGACGGCTGGCGCTTCAAGGATAGGTGGAAATTGGACTATTTCTTCACTAAAATACGCAACAACTGTCTACAGTCGCCGTTTTTAAAGAGTAAAATGTGAGGCGATGTTCCCGAACAAGACACGCTGACATGTACCACAAGATTACAGGGAAGATGCGTAGCGATTAGCAAGAAATTGAAGCAAGTTGAAGCTAGTTTAATTTCACAGCAGCAGTATTTCGCAAGAGCCCGAGAGTCGAAAGAGAACGCCACAAAGGCTAGATATACTGCCAAACGATTCCGTGGAATTGAGATTCCGTGGAACTGAGATTGTTGAAATGTATTCATTTAAAAAAAAATAATAAAGCATATGTGACACACAGAATGGCTTGCTAAAATTTGCTTAAATATATTGTTCTACGTAAAGGACGTCAGCCAAGGTCGGCCCCCCACATTTTTACCACACCAAATTTGGCCCTTTTTGCAAAAAGTTTGGACACCCCTGATTTAAGGGCATTTACAGGTCATTTCCTGTTTAGTTTGAGTCACTGCTTATTTATTTGGGTGATTCCCAGGTTCCCTGTTCTGTAACTCAAAATAAACATAAAGTGACCCATAAAATACCCCAAAATCAACAAGGCAAGGCAAGGCAAGGCAAATTTATTTATATAGCACAATTCAACACAAGGCAATTCAAAGTGCTTTACATCACATGAAGATCATAAAAATCACATTTAAATCAACACAACGTAAAAACCAAGACAAAAGATCGCATTTAATCACAGAATAAAAAATAAATAAATAAAAATAAAACACAAATAAAAATAAAACAAAAACTACTACTACTAATAATAAATGAAATCAGCAATGGAGATAAGCACAAGAGGAATAGAAAGCAGGTAGATTAAAATATATAGACAGTTATGGATATGCAGTGCTAAACAAAAGCGTTTTTAGCCCTGATTTAAAAGAGCTAACAGTTTGAGCATACTTCAGACGTTCGGGTAACTTGTTCCAGAGGTGACTGAATGCTGCCTCACCCTGCTTGGTTCTTGTTCTTGGAACATGCAGAAGACCGGTTCCAGACGACCTTAGGGGTCTAGATGTCTCATAGGAATCTAACAAGTCAAGCATGTATTTTGGTCCAAGGCCATTAAGTGTTTTGTAGACGAGCAGTAGTATTTTACAGTCTATCCTTTGACTCACTGGAAGCCAGTGTAGCGATTTCAAAACAGGTGTAATGTGGTCCAGTTTCCTTGTATTTGTGAGGACTAGAGCTGAAACGAATACTCGAGCAATTCGAGTAACTCGAGTTTAAAAACTGATCCGAGTAATTTTATTCACCTCGAGTAATCGTTTATTTTGACAGCTCTAAGCATCACGTTTTGCTCGGACTACTTTTAATGCGGGACAACGCGCTGATGTCACGTGCGGAGAGGAGGAAGTGGAAAAAAAACAAACAAAAACAAAAACTGCAGCCGACAGCCGCTACAAACGACGCTGACGTTGCTAAATACTAGCCAATATGATGCTAGTTGATAGCAGGTAGCGTCTGATGAGTCTCACAGAGATCACATGTATGTTGAACTAGATCCGAATTGACAGACTAGGCCGCGTCTGGGCAGTGTTGGTAAACAGCCGCCATCTTAAAGCAGTAGAGCGCTAAGCGCTAATAAATAAGATTAACGTTACTGTCACTAGCTCACGCAACGTTAGCCCTGCGGAGGGCTAGGTTTCTATTAATTATGACCACTGTCGATGCGTGGCTAACGTGTCTTACATACAGGCTTTAACATAACATAGCGTTGTGGAGTGATGAGGGTGTAAAATAAAAACTCAATAATGCTAACTATCAATTTTAGCTCAGTAGTCATTGCTGGATAAAACACCAAGTAGCACTGGTCCCTAATGTGCTCCAATACAGCCTGTATCATACATTTATTTGGAACACTGGAAAAACTCAAAATCCTATCAGGACTTACAGTTTAGACTAAATGGCTTGACACAAATAGAAATTCAAATGAAACACTTGGGAAAAAATCCAAACTTTACAGTGATGTGTGTTATCAAGCGTAATGGCATTTTTAGGTACACACACATATATATATATATATATATATATATATATATATATATATATATATATATATATATATATATATATATATATAAAATCTAAAGGCTTTTTGAGTGAAAGCAGTGAATTACTTTTTTTTTTTTTTTTTTTTTTTTTTTTTTTTTTCTAGTTACATCTGAGATGCAATTGTTGGCTGTTGTCAACAATATACATAAAAAATAAAGACATTGATTGACTGAAAATGGTTCAAGATTAGATGAAATGTCTTGTTTTCTCATGTATATTTATAATTGCTCTTCACCTAAAAATATATTGGGTTTATCCGATTACTCGATTAATCGGTAGAATTTTCAGTCAATTACTCGATTACTAAAATATTCAATAGCTGCAGCCCTCGTGAGGACTCTGGCTGCAGCATTCTGTACTAGCTGCAGCTTCCTGACTGATTTTTTATCAAGACCTGTAAATATACCGTTGCAATAGTCCAATCTGCTGAAAATGAATGCATGCATAAGTTTTTCCATGTCTTGTTGAGTCAGAAGCCCCTTAATTCTGGTTATATTTTTTAGGTGGTAATAAGCGGATTTAGTGACGGACTTTAGATGGCTATCAAATTTTAGGTCTGAGTCAATAATTACGCCAAGGTTTCTGACTTGATTTGTAGCTGTAAGTGACATTGTGCTAAGTTGGCTGCTTATCTTTGACCTCTCCTTTTTTGGCCCAAAAATGATCACCTCTGTCTTCTCCACATTTAACTGGAGAAAATTCCGGCACATCCATTCATTGATTTGATGAATGCATTTGCTCAGGGAGACTAAGGGACTATAATCATGTGGGGACACAGAAATGTACAGTTGTGTGTCATCTGCATAGGTGTGATAGGAGATGTCATACTGTTCCATTATCTGAGCTAACGGAAGCATATAGATGTTAAATAAGAGTGGTCCAAGAATTGACCCTTGAGGGACTCCACACGTGAATTTAGTTTGGTTCTGACTGATAGTTTCCAATTGACACAAAGAAATCCC
Source organism: Corythoichthys intestinalis (assembly GCF_030265065.1). Classification (NCBI taxonomy): domain Eukaryota; kingdom Metazoa; phylum Chordata; class Actinopteri; order Syngnathiformes; family Syngnathidae; genus Corythoichthys; species Corythoichthys intestinalis. Next base: position 5,402,923 of record NC_080398.1, on the reverse strand, counting down.
AATCATGTAAATAGGATGTGAACCACTGAAGAATAGTGTCAGTAAGCCCTACCCACTGTTCCAATCTGCTGAGTAGTATGTTGTGATCAACCGTGTCAAATGCGGCGCTGAGATCCAATAGTAGCAGGACAGATGATTTGCCTGCATCGGTATTCCGACGAATATCATATAGCACTTTGATAAGCACGGTCTCGGTGCTGTGTTGTGGCCGAAATCCAGACTGAAATGAGTTAAAAAGATTGTTTTGCATCATAAAAGTCTGGATCTGTTCAAACACAACCCTTTCGATAATTTTCCCCAGGAATGTCAGATTTGATATTGGCCTGTAATTACTAATGGTTGAGGCATCCAGATTAGGTTTTTTTTAGGAGAGGTTTTATTACTGCAGTTTTTAAAGTCTGAGGGAACTCTCCTGTTTGGAGAGAAGTATTTATAATCTGAAGTATGTCTGGGGCTATGCAATGAAAAACAGTCTTGAAAAAGTTTGAAGGGAGGATGTCAAGGCAGCATGTTGTGGGCTTTAATTTCGACACAATTTCTGTTAAAGTGGCATAGTCCAAGAGGCTAAACTGTCTAAGATTGACGTGGGGGACATTTTGGGAGGCATTTAGTGTAACATTTGTTAATCTGGAGTGAGCTGAAACGAATACTCGAGTAACTCGAGTTTAAAAACTGATCCGAGTAATTTTATTCACCTCGAGTAATCGTTTATTTTGACAGCTCTAAGCATCACGTTTTGCTTGGGCTACTTATAATGCGGGACAACGCGCTGTCACGTGCGGAGAGGAAGAAGGGGAAAAAAAAACTTACTGCAGCCGACAGCCGCCACAAACGACGCCGACGTTGCTAATACTAGCCCGCACTATGCTACGTTGGTAGCAGGTAGCGTCTGATGAGTCTCATAGAGATCACATGTATGTTGAACTAGATGCAAAATGACAGACTCGGCCGCGTCTGGACAGCGTTAGTAAACAGGCGCCATCTTAAAGCAGTAGAGCGCTAAGCGCTAATAAAGAGCGCTAAGCGCTAATAAAGAGCGCTAAGCGCTAATAAATAAGATTAACGATACTTTCACTAGCTCAAGTAACGTTAGCCCTGCGGAGGGCTAGGTCTCTATTAAATATGACCACTTTCGATGCGTGGCTAACGTGTCTTACATACAGGCTTTAACATAACATAGCGTTGTGGAGTGATGAGGGTGTAAAATAAAAACTCAATAATGCTAACTATCAATTTTAGCTCAGTAGTATTTGCTGGATAAAACAAGTAGCACTGGTCCCTAATGTGCTCCAATACAGCCTGTATCATACATTTATTTTGAACACTGCAAAACTCAAAATCCTATCAGGACCTAAAGTTTAGACTAATTTAAAACTTAATTGAACTTAAAAATGGCTTGACACAAATAGAAATTCAATTGAAACACGTGGGAAAAAAATCCTAACTTTTAAGTGATGTGTGTTATCAAGCGTAACAGCATTTTTAGGTATATTATATATATTCATAAGATCTAAAGGTTTTTTGAGTGAAAGCAGTGAATTAGTCTTTTTTTATTCTAGTTACATCTGAGATGCAATTGTTGGCTGTTTTCAACAATATACATCAAAAATAAAGACATTGATTGACTGAAAATGGTTCAAGATTAGATGAAATGTCTTGTTTTCTCATGTATATTTATAATTGCTCTTCACCTAAAAATATATTGGGTTTATCCGATTACTCGATTAATCGATAGCATTTTCAGTCGATTACTCGATTACTGAAATATTCGATAGTTGCAGCCCTAATCTGGAGTTGCAGGACAACAGGAAGTAACTGAAAATTAACAGGTAAATGACTTTAAATGGGCCAAAATTACCTCATTGCCTGGCGTTGGCTGCCACTGACGGCCATAGACGTTCAATCCGTTTGAAGTGGGAGGGATGGCCGCCCTCCCACTTCAAACGGATTGGACGTCTACTAGTGATAAACTCATTCCAATTCACAGCAGAAGCTTGTTTTTCTGTTTATTAGTTGTTTGTAGAATATCCTAGAATGATTTCCTGACCAATGTATCGATAATCGTTTTATCGTCAGATCATCGTTATCGTGAGCTCTGTATCGCAAATCGTATCGTATCGTGAGGTACCAAGAAGTTCCCACTCCTACTGTAAACGTTAGCATCGCTACACTGAGACTAACGGGGAAAAAAGACAACTTGCGTTAGCCTGCTATAAAAACAGTCTTTTCCAAAACGCAAACTTGCGGTTAAAAGGTGACACTTCAAACATGAAAAATCGCTGGTTAACAGCATTTGCAAACGAAAAAATGACGAAAAAAATCTATTAGTGACACCATAAGCCAGGGGTGTCCAAACTTTTTGCAAAGATGGCCAAATTTGGTGTGGTAAAAATGTGGGGGGCCGACCTTGGCTGACGTCCTTTATGTAGAACAATATATTTAAGCAAATTTTAGCAAGCCATTCTGTGTGTCACATATGCTTTATTATTTTTTTTAAATGAATACATTTCAACAATCTCAGTTACACGGAATCTCAATTCCACGGAATCTCAATTCCACGGAATCGTTTGGCAGTATATCTAGCCTTTGTGACGTTCTCTTTCGACTCTCGGGCTCTTGCGAAATACTGCTGCTGTGAAATTAAACTAGCTTCAACTTGCTTCAATTTCTCGCTAATCGCTACGCATCTTCCCTGTAATCTTGTGGTACATGTCAGCGTGTCTTGTTCGGGAACATCGCCTCACATTTACCTCTTTAAAAACAGCGACTGTAGACAGTTGTTGCGTATTTTAGTGAAGAAATAGTCCAATTTCCACCTATCCTTGAAGCGCCAGCCGTCGCAGTCGACTTTCTTTTTTTGTTGATTGTTGCCATTTTAGAAAATTGGGAGTAAAGGGTCACACGGGGGAATGTTGCTTAGAGTGCTGCTGCCTTTTCGTGGGTAAATGAGGAGCAGCATTTAGTGTGTAAGATACTTCATATTCTGGTAGCAGTACTGCTGACCAATTTATTAAGTCTGTGTGCTGGCCAGACGTTATTGATTTTATGACAGAGGCTGGGGGCCGGATTAAATTTGACCACGGGCCGCATTTGGCCCCCGGGCCGGACTTTGGACATGTCTGCCATAAGCAATGACGAAAAGTGCTTTTTGCGGAGTGTAAAGTTGTTAGCGGTTTGGCGAACGTACTTCCGGTGAACATTTCAAAATAAAGGCACGTCACGTTTGTCATAAATAACCAGTGACGTGCGGTGAGGTTCATGGTTGGTGAGGCACTGACTCCTTTAGTGTCAGATTTCCTAATATATAAACCAAAAAGGGTAGCTTATTCAATTGGCTATTGGTTATTTCATATCTCATCAGCATTCTTCACAAAACACTCACACACGGTACATATTATCGATACGTAAAAGTAAGAAAATAACATGCATTTGCTCTACACCCTCAATGTGTTGGCCGTCACAATTCTATAATTCATGCAACATACAGTGCCTTGCAAAAGTATTCGGCCCCTTTGAACCTTGCAACCTTTCGCCACATTTCAGGCTTCAAACATAAAGATATAAAATTTTAATTTTTTGTCAAGAATCAACAACAAGTGGGACACAATCGTGAAGTGGAACAACATTTATTGGATAATTTAAACTTTTTTAACAAATAAAAAACTGAAAAGTGGGGCGTGCAATATTATTCGGCCCCCTTGCGTTAATACTTTGTAGCGCCATCTTTTGCTCCAATTACAGCTGCAAGTCGCTTGGGGTATGTTTCTATCAGTTTTGCACATCGAGAGACTGACATTCTTGCCCATTCTTCCTTGCAAAACAACAGCTCGAGCTCAGTGAGGTTGGATGGAGAGTGTTTGTGAACAGCAGTCTTCAGCTCTTTCCACAGATTCTCCATTGGATTCAGGTCTGGACTTTGACTTGGCCATTCTAACACCTGGATACGTTTATTTTTTAACCATTCCATTGTAGATTTGGCTTTATGTTTTGGATCATTGTCCTGTTGGAAGATAAATCTCCGTCCAAGTTTCAGGTCTTGTGCAGATACCAACAGGTTTTCTTCCAGAATGTTCCTGTATTTGGCTGCATCCATCTTCCCGTCAATTTTGACCATCTTCCCTGTCCCTGCTGAAGAAAAGCAGGCCCAAACCATGATGCTGCCACCACCATGTTTGACAGTGGGGATGGTGTGTTCAGGGTGATGAGCTGTGTTGCTTTTACGCCAAACATATCGTTTTGCATTGTGGCCAAAAAGTTCAATTTTGGTTTCATCTGACCAGAGCACCTTCTTCCACATGTTTGGTGTGTCTCCCAGGTGGCTTGTGGCAAACTTTAAACGAGACTTTTTATGGATATCTTTGAGAAATGGCTTTCTTCTTGCCACTCTTCCACAAAGGCCAGATTTGTGCAGTGTACGACTGATTGTTGTCCTATGGACAGACTCTCCCACCTCATCTGTAGATCTCTGCAGTTCATCCAGAGTGATCTTGGGCCTCTTGGCTGCATCTCTGATCAGTTTTCTCCTTGTTTGAGAAGAAAGTTTGGAAGGACGGCCCGGTCTTGGTAGATTTGCAGTGGTCTGATGCTCCTTCCATTTCAATATGATGGCTTGCACAGTGCTCCTTGAGATGTTTAAAGCTTGGGAAATCTTTTTGTATCCAAATCCGGCCTTAAACTTCTCCACAACAGTATCTCGGACCTGCCTGGTGTGTTCCTTGGTTTTCATAATGCTCTCTGCACTTTAAACAGAACCCTGAGACTATCACAGAGCAGGTGCATTTATACGGAGACTTGATTATACACAGGTGGATTCTATTTATCATCATCAGTCATTTAGGACAGCATTGGATCATTCAGAGATCTTCACTGAACTTCTGGAGTGAGTTTGCTGCACTGAAAGTAAAGGGGCCGAATAATATTGCACGCCCCACTTTTCAGTTTTTTATATATTAAAAAAGTTAAAATTATCCAATAAATGTTGTTCCACTTCACGATTGTGTCCCACTTGTTGTTGATTCTTGACAAAAAAAAAAAATTCATATCTTTATGTTTGAAGCCTGAAATGTGGCGAAAGGTTGCAAGATTCAAGGGGGCCGAATACTTTTGCAAGGCACTGTAAATGAGAGTAAGTCGTGGTGTACAAAACCACAGAATTCAATTCTGACCTTTAGTGAAATATTCAGTTGTTTTTAAAACTTTTAATTCTGATACTTTAATCAATTTGTTACAGATTGCTAAACAAAAAGTGTGAAAAGAAAAACAAAGAATATTTTATTTAAGGTTTTTAAATATTCTATTGTATTTTTCATAGTCTAAGCTCTTTTCTTTTTCTTTTTTTTTTTTTTAATAAGATTGAAATGAAAACTGTTTGTGGTCTTGCGGCTGTCCTTCACCACAAAAACCGGCGTAACTTTGGAAGGGCATAGGTTTGGTCTCAACATTCGTAGAGACGATATAACAGCATAACCTGCATGTAGGTACACTTTTTGCTGGGGACGGGACATTAATAAGACCAAATAGATTGGATGAAGGGGGCAAAGGGCCACATTTTTCATGTATATGAACCGAATTAATTAATAGGCAAAATGATCAATGCAAAATAAATCCTTATCTACTGATAATAACTTTTACGTGCATTGGTTCAGCCACGCCAACAAGCTGTTTGGGAGGCATGCACGGAGAAAACCTTTCCTCACTCACAATCATAAACGCAAACGTCTGGAGTTCGCCAAGCGGAATTGGGGCTTCAACTGGGACCGTGTGCTTTGGTCAGATAAGACCGAGATTGCGCTTTTTGGCAACAAACACTCATAAGTGGGTCTGGCGTGCCACGAAAGATGCGCATGCTGAAAAGCACCTCATACCCACTGTGAAGTATGGGGGTGGGTCAGTGATGCTGTGGGGCTGTTTCGCTTCCAAAGGCCCTGGGAACCTTGTTAGGGTCCATGACATCATGAATGCTTTGAAATACCAGGACATTTTAAATCAAAATCTGTTGCCCTCTGCCCGAAAGCTGAAGATGGGTCGTCACTGGGTCTTTCAGCAAGACAATGACCCTAAACATATGGCCAAATCTACACAGAAATGGTTCACCAGACACTAAATCAAGCTCCTCCCATGACCTTCTCACTCTCCAGACCTCAACCCCATTGAAAACCTGTGGGGTGAGCTGAAGAGGAGAGTACAAAGGAGAGGACCCGGGTCTCTGGATGATTTAGAGAGATTCTGCAAAGAGGAATGGCTGAAGATCCCTCTTTCTGTCTTTTCCCATCTTGTGAAACATTATTGGTAGAGATGCATCCCGATCGATCGGGTCCAATCACGTCATTTTCAAAGTATCGGAATCGGCAAAAAAATATTGGCCGTGCCTTTTAAAAAAAAAATATATATATATTTATATATATATATATATTAATTAAATCGTATTCTAATTGTATTTAACGTTACAGACATAATATGTTACACTCATCCAGAGTCTTTAGTTTAGGCTTAACGTAGGGTTATCAAAAATATCCCGATAATGGCGGCAATTAATTTATTAAAAAATGTGTCACATTAAAATATTATAGCTATTAATATATACGCTGCACGACCCTCTCACTCATTGCCGCGCTCAGTGTGTTATGACGCCGTTTTACCTATGTAGAGAGATTATAGGCAGCGCTAAATGAGTGGAGTGAATTTTGGCATCCTTTGAAGCTAATCTTCAATTGGCTAAAACCTTGCAATCCCTCTCCCTATGATTAGAAATATCAAGGGAAGCAAGGTGGGGAAACAAGGTGGCAATAGATCTTTGTCTTAACACCTTAATTTCCCAAAGCAGAGAAGATATATCCATTGGTAGCACGACGCACAGTAATGGTTTTACTTCCCATCATGGTTCCACTTCCCATCATGCATTGGGGCATGCTGCAGTATCGTTTACTGAAAGCTCAACAAATACACTAAATGGCAATATTTAGTCACAATACACAAAGTCACAAGTCTTCCTCTCACAGAAAGAATGTTAATAATGTAAATGCCATCTTGAGGATTTATTGTCATAATAAACAAATACAGTACTTATGCACTGTATGTTGAATGTATATATTCGTCCGAGTTTTATTCATTTTTTTCTTAACGCATTGCCATAATGTATATGATCGGGAAAAATTATCGGGAATGATTGGAATTGAATCGGGAGAAAAAAAAGCAATCTGATCGGGAAATATCGGGATCGGCAGATACTCAAACTAAAACAATCGGGATCGGATTGAGAGCAAAAAAACATGATCGGAACAACCCTAATTATAAGAGAAGATTAGGTGCTGTTTTGTTGGCAAGAGGGGGTTGTACAAAGTATTAACACCAGGGGGTGCTAATAATTGTGACACTCACTATTTGATGTCAAATAATTATTTCTTTATGTGGGATTTTTTTCCCACTGAATAAATGCACTTGTATTGAAGGTTGGATTTTTCTCTTTTTTTCCATTAAGGTCCCATATTATTTCGGAAAAAAAAATATTAGAAGCTAAAAAGCACATAATTATTATAAATCCAATAATTATGGAGGGCACTGTATTCACCCTGGCCGAGATAAGGAAACAAATCTTACCGTGTGTGCAAACCTGGACACTGGAGACAACACTGGTGAATCAACCAGACGCTGCTACGATGCAGGCTAACTATACATAAAATACCACAGATTGTGAACGTGTGACGGAAACTATTTGATATTCGTCTCGTTATGTTTTAGTCTGCCAAAACACGTTTTTAACTCGTTATCGTCATGTCATCGCCATTAAAAAAAGTGTTCGTTGACGAAATATTTGCGTTATCGTTGACGAAATTAACACTGCTTTCATGCATTACTCGTGTACGGTTGGCAAGGGCAGCCAAATGGCTAAATATTGAGTGGAGATTGGGACATCTGGAGGCCGATTGGTGGTACTGCCACAACATAGAAGCAATGTACTGTAGATAGTCGGAGCTAATTAGCGCTTTCTTTGGTGATGCTTTGTGTCGCCATACTACTATTGACAACGGCTGCGGTGTGTTTAGGTTCCTGGGAAGCCTCCGCGCTCGTCTGAAGCAGCTACACCCATCCACCAACTGCAGCCTGAAGAACGAGCGCATGGTCCACGTGCACTTCAAGGAGGAGATCGGCGTGGCCGAGCTCATCCCGCTGGTCACCACGTACATCATCCTCTTCGCTTACATCTACTTCTCCACACGTCAGTGTCTGCTTCACTTTTTCCTCTTGCCTTTCTTGGTAGCCGTCCGTCGTGGAAGCTTTTAACATTATATTTGAGCGCCGAGCTTTTCCCGGCGTGTGTAAATTCCCGCAATCGGCCGACACGCCTATAGCTTCCAGGACGAATGTCGTCGCTAAGTATTACATCAAGTAAAAGTACACAACATGAAGCTGATTAACATGGATGACGTTTGAAGAGGAACGCGTTCAAGTTATAACATTTTATAGCGTTCTTACTTCCAAACATTCAAATTATGCGATGTAGGCTATTGATTTCGCCACTTATGTTCATAGTTGTGACAATTGTGTGTTTTTGGGTTAAAAAAACAAATAAGAAAAAAACGTTAATTTTAGGGCTGTCAAAATTATCGCGTTAACGGGAGTTAATTAATTTTTTAAATTAATCACATTAAAACATTTACCGCAATTAACGCAGATGCCCCGCTCAGACAGATTTAAATGACGGTACAGTGAAACGCTCACTTGTTAATTGTGTTTTATGGAGTTTTGCCGTCCTCTGCTGGCGCTTGGATGAGACTGATTTTATAGGCGTCAGCACCCATGAGCATTGTGTAAGTAATTATTGACATCAACAATGGCGGGCTACTAGTTTATTTTTTGATTGAAAATTTTACAAGTTTCATTAAAACGAAAACATTAAGAGGGGTTTAATGTAAAATTTCTATAAATTGTACTAACATTTTTCTTTAAAGAACTACAAGTCTTTCTATCCATGGATCGCTTTAACAGAATGTTAATAATGTTAATGGCATCTTGTTGATTTATTGTTATAATAAACAAATGCAGTACGTATGTACCGTATGTTGAATGTATATATCCATCTTGTGTCTTATCTTTCCATTCCAACAATAATTTACAGAAAAATATGGCGTATTTTATAGATGATTTGAATTGCGATTAATTATGATGAATTAATTTTTAAGCTGTAATTAACTCGATTAAAAATTTTAATCGTTTGACAGCCCTAATTTCCAATTTTAAATTTTTAAAATGCTACTTGTCTTAAAATTTTTGTCCAATTCAAATAATTTACATATCAAGTTTTGTCTGCCTTTGTGAATTTTATCAGTCGTTTTTTTGGCAAAAATTCCACCAAGATCATGCATTTTAAGTGGCTGCATTTACAGTGGGGCAAATAAGTATTTAGTCAACCACTAATTATGAGAGGCCTGTAATTGTCAACATGGTTAAACCTCAACCATGAGAGACAGAATGTGGGGAAAAAAAAAACAGAAAATCACATTGTTTGATTTTTAAATAATTTATTTGCAAATCATGGTGGAAAATAAGTATTTGGTCTATACCAAAAGTTCATCTCAATACTTTGTTATGTACCCTTTGTTGGCAATAACGGAGGCCAAACGTTTTCTGCAACTCTTCACAAGCTTTTCACACACTGTTGCTGGTATTTTGGCCCATTCCTCCATGCAGATCTCCTCTAGAGCAGGGCTGTCGTTGGGCAACACGGACTTTCAACTCCCTCCACAGATTTTCTATGGGGTTGTGATGTGGAGACTGGCTAGGCCACTCCAGGACCTTGAAATGCTTCTTACAAAGCCACTCTTTTGTTGCCCTGGCTGTGTGTTTGGGATCATTGTCATGCTGAAAGTCCCAGCCACGTCTCATCTTCAATGCCCTTGCTGATGGAAGGAGATTTTCACTCAAAATCTCTCGATACATGGCCCCATTCATTCTTTCCTTTACACAGATCAGGTGTCCTGGTCCATATGCAGAAAAACAGCCCCAAAGCATGATGTTTCCACCCCCATGCTTCCTCCAAACACAAGAACCTGTGTTTCTACCAAAAAGTTCTGTTTTGGTTTGATCCGACCATAACACATTCTCTCAGTCCTCTTCTGGATCATCCAAATGCTCTCTAGCGAACCGCAGACGGGCCTGGACGTGTACTTTCTTTCAGCAGGGGGACACGTCTGGCAGTGCAGGATTTGAGTCCCTGGCGGCGCATTGTGTTACTGATAGTAGCCTTTGTTACTGTGGTCCCAGCTCTCTGTAAGTCATTCACTAGGTCCCCCCCGTGTGGTTCTGGGATTTTTGCTCCCCGTTCTTGTTATCATTTTGACGCCACGGGGTGAGGAGGGAGTTAAAAGTCCGTGTTGCCCAAAGACACTCCCAAAACATCCCTCCTCTAGAAGAGATCTGCATGGAGGAATGGGCCAAAATACCAGCAACAGTGTGTGAAAAGCTTTTGAAGAGTTACAGAAAATGTTTGGCCTCCGTTATTGCCAACAAAGGGTACATAACAAAGTATTGAGATGAACTTTTGGTATAGACCAAATACTTATTTTCCACCATGATTTCCAAATAAATTCATTAAATATCAAACATGTGATTTTCTGTTTTTTTTTCCCACATTCTGTCTCTCATGGTTGAGGTTTACCCATGTTGACAATTACAACAAAAATTACAACAAAATTGACAATTAATTCTCTCTAATATTTTCATGTGGGAGAACTTGCACAATTAGTGTTTGACTAAATACTTATTTGCCCCACTGTATTTCTAATGGCTCATTCAACTCACACAAAAATATATTTCCATTCACTCCTATTGATTTGCAACTCGGACCTGCAAAAACAAACTATCCTAAAAATTTTTTCCATGGGTTCCCATTGACTCTTACCTCAGACCCACAAAAAAATCGATTTGCGGACCCACAAAAAATCCCACACTGACGCTCACCTTGGACCCACAAAAAAATTTCCCATTGGCTTCCATTGACTCTCACGTCAGACTCACAAAAAACGCTGTATTCGCAGACCCATAAAAAAATTGCTTTTGGCTCCTATTGACTCTTACCTCAGACCCACACAACAATTTTAATTTGCCAGTCCACAAAAAAATCTGCATTGTCTCCAATTTTCTCTCGCCTCAGACCCACAAAAAAAACCATACTGACTCTCACGTCGGACCCACAAAACATCTCCATTGGTGGACACAAAAAAAATCTCCATTGGCTCCAGTTTACTCAACTCAGGCCCACAAAAAATCCCCCACTGACCCTTACCTCAGACACACAAAAAGTCTCCATTGGTCAACCTACAAAAAAAATTCCAATTGACTCTTATCTAAGACCCACAAAAACATTTTAATTCACCGACCCATAAAGAGAATTTCGATTGGCTCCAATTTACTCTCACCACAGACCCACAAAAAAAAATTCCATTGGCTCCTATTTACTCCCAGCTCAGATCCTCAGGAAATCCCCGACGGACTCTCACCTCAGACTCACAAAAAATCTCAATTGATGGATGCACAAAAAATACCCATTAGCTCCAATTGACTCTCACCTCTGATCCTCAAAAATAAAATCTATTCTCAGACCCACAAAAAAATCTGTATTGCCTCCCATTGACTCTTAAAGAGCATATGACACGAGAAAAAAAGTCTTAAATGGCATTATTATGTGAATTAGAATCATATTTTGAGACGATTCGACTATTTACAACAGTTTAGCAAAGCACAGATGACGAGAAATTAGTCTTTTAATCTGCCGGTTAGCCACGCCTACCATTATAGGGCTTTAGCGTCCCCAACAGGTGGATGACGTCAGTGGGAGACTGGGCTCATCGGTTTTACTATTCAGCCCATTGAGGGGGAATTATTCAGAACGAGGAAAACGCGACGAAGAGAGCCGCAAAATATCATTGTTTCAGTCTCTCTACTCCAGTATTTTTGCAGGATATTCTTTTTATCCAAGTATTTTCCCCAATAGCTATATAAATGGCTTGAGAAGGACCAGTCAGCCCGTCAAGGGGGAACTATTCACAACGAGGAAAACGCGATGAAGAGAGCGGCAAAATGTTAGTGTTTCTGTCTCTTTACTTCAATATTTTTACAGGATATTCTTTTTATCCAAGTATTTTCCCCAATTGCTAAATAAATGGCATGGTCATGACAAATAACAGTCTTGTGCTGAATGGAATATGAAATAATAAAAATGCATTTATTCAGGACGACATGGCAAAATTACTCCATAATTCTCAAAACTGTCGACTTCACCTTTACTGTCGCACCTCCCGAACGATATTTTATGACACCTAAATCGGACATATGTCATTTCCCTTCCCCGGCTTCGGAGAATGTAAACAAACCAGAAGGCGTGACAGCTAGCCGACATGCTAACCCAGACCGAGTGATGTTTCAAAGTCTTCGAAGCGGAAAATCACACATAACTAGCCTGGATTATTTGACATGACGACCCGGTTGTCGATTGTCTTTGCGGATCGGCAAACCGCCCGGCGTTGAGCAATTTACAGTTCGTTCCCGGAGGAGGGTGGCTGGAGTTGTTGTGCAGCTAACGTGCTGCTGCTAATGAGCTTTAGGAGAGCTTTTTACATGCCTATCAATGATCAAACGTAAGTAGTCCTTTATTTAAAGGAAGTTTGTAGTGTTTACTTTGTAATCGCTGTATTCGTATTTGAAATAATACAAAACAAGATGTTTACTCACTTCCTCAAAAGTCCAATGGTCCCACAGTAGTAGGGCTTGGCCAATATCCACAGTGAATGGGAACCTTTTGAAACTCCAAAAAGGCGCATACGCCTCTCCCTCATACAGAATGATTTTTCTGCAGCCGTTTGGCTGGCGTGATGCGAAAAATAAACGTATTAATCCGCAAAATCAGCTGAATCCTTCGTCCTCATACACAACAGTACACTGTAGCGTGAAGAGGACGTCTTCTACCGTACACGTCAAAGCGCCCTCCTCCTCAATGCAGGAACGAAGCCGGAAGTCGCTCATTTTCATGGCGCGGGATTCAAAAAACTAAATAAAAATAGCGATCGCTTCCACACACATCCAAGCGGTCCATATCATTCAGGGGAATAAAATATCGCGTGTATTATGAAATAAACATGCTTTTTCGTGTCACAGGCACTTTAACTCTAACCTCAGACCCACACAAAAAATTTTATTTGCCGACCCACAAAAAAAATCTCCATTAGTGGACCCACAAAAAAATTCCCTTACTCTCCAGCCTCCAATCGACTCTCACCTCAGACTCTCCCAAAAAAATCTTTTCCCAGACCCACAAAAATGCCTACTGACAGTCACCTCAGACCCTAATCAAATCTCTTCCCAGACCCACAAGATCATCCCTGTTGGCTCCCATTGACTCTTACCTCAAACACTAAAAAAAAAATAGATTCACAGACCAATAAAAAATCCCTATTGGCTCCAATTGACTCTCACCTCGGACCCACACAAAAACTTTATTTTGCCTACCCTCAAAAAAATCTCAATTGACTCCAATTTACTCTCATTTCAGACCCAAAAAAATCTCCATTAATGGACCCACAATAAAATTCCCATTGGCTCTAATTGACTCTCACCTCAAACTATATCTCTGTTACTAAAATATCTATAACTGAAACTGTATTTGCGGATTCTTCCAAAAAGATCCCCTACTTTGACCTCGGATCCACAAAAAGTCTCTATTGGTTGACCTACAAAAAAATCCCTGTCTTCTCCCATTCACATTCAACTAGGACCTACAAAAAATGTTCCTTGACCAATTTAAACCATTACAAATTTAACCTAATATGCTCATCTCCTGAAAAACAAGAATTTGACCTAAAAGTTACCACTGTCATGAAATCATTCCCGTGCATTTTTTCCAGAAATAACATTTTCTAGTCACATCTTGACTTTTTTTTATCCCCCCTTAGGTAAGATCGACATGGTGAAATCCAAATGGGGTCTGGCTCTGGCCGCCGTAGTCACCGTACTGAGCTCGCTGCTCATGTCCGTCGGCCTGTGCACGCTTTTTGGCCTCACGCCCACTCTGAACGGAGGGTATGATACACACACACACACACACACACTAAAGGCTTATCAGTGTCCCACTTCCAGTGATTCATGTAAATATTTACTACCAGTCATATCACCGCTATCCTGATATGGACACTGCTCGTCCATCCAATCGTATGAGGTTGCCGTGGCGTGACGGGCTTTATCCGACAATCATCAATCAATCATGCAACATGCTAGTCTGCCATTGGCTCAATTGCACACACACGCCACTATGCACACAAACAGTGATTGTGTAGGGAAGTGTTGACCGAGTTCCACACTTTCTTATCTTCACGAGATGCCTTTCAAGCCAAATCAAACACGTAATGACATAATAGCTCGGCGAGCACATGGGATGGTTAGCACGAGCTAGCTTTGCTTGTACAGTGGGGCAAATAAGTATGAAGTCAACCACTAATAGTGCAAGTTCTCCCACTTGAAAATATTACAGAGACCTGTAATTGTCAACATGGGTAAACCTTAACCACGAGAGACAGAATGTGGGGAAAAAAAAAAAACAGAAAATCACATTGTTTGATTTTTAAAGAATTTATTTGCAAATCATGGTGGAAAATACGTATTTGGTCAATACCAAAAGTTCATCTCAATACTTTGTTATGTACCCTTTGTTGGCAATAACGGAGACCAAACGTTTTCTGTAACTCTTCACAAGCTTTTCACACACTTTTGCTGGTATTTTGGCCCATTCCTCCATGCAGATCTCCTCTAGAGCAGTGATGTTTTGGGGCTGTTGTTGGGCAACACAGACTTTCAACTCCCTCCGCAGATTTTCTATGGGGTTCAGACCTGGAGACTGCCTAGGCCACTTCAGGACCTTGAAATGCTTCTTACGAAGCCACTCCCTTGTTGCCCTGGCTGTGTGTTTGAGATCATTGTCATGCTGAAAGACCCAGCCACGTCTCATCTTCAATGCCCTTGCTGATGGAAGGAGATTTTCACTCAAAATCTCTCGATACATGGCCCCATTCATTCTTTCCTTTACACCAGACATGTCCAAAGTCCGGCCCGGGGGCCAAATGCAGCCCGTGGTCAAATTTCATCTGGCCCCCAGCCTCTGTCATAAAATCAATAACGTCTGGCCCGCACTCAGACTTAATTAATTGGTCAGCAGTACTGCAACCAGCATATGAAGTAGCTTACACACGAAATGCTGCTCCTCATTTACCCACTAAAAGGCAGCAGTACTTTAACCCTTTATCGCCAAATGTATCACATTTGATACACCTAAAATTTCATGATTTTGAGATTGATTTCGAATTTTGACATTTCTTTTTGAAAAAAAAAATGATGGATGCAAGTCAACACATGCATCTGCAGGTTCCATGAGAAAAAAACATGATTTAGCATGGGTTATAGATATTAGAGCACTTATTACACATATTCATTTTGAAATTTCGTTTTACAAATTTGAAAAAAAAGGTTTCATTAAGACCTTATTTTTCAAATTTTGGGATTCTCTGATAACTGCTTCATGTTGCAGGTATTTAAGGGCTATGCAACATTACTCCGTGTGACCCATTACTTCCATTTTCTAAAATGGCGACAATCAACAAAAAAAAAAAAAGAAAGTTGTGACAGCCGACGCTTCAAGAATAGGTGGAAATTTGACTATTTCTTCACTAAAATACGCAACAACGGTGTCTTGCCTCATTTGCAAAGAGACAGTTGCTGTTTTTAAAGTTTCATTGTGAGGCGATATTACCAAACAAGACACGCTGACATGTACGACAAGATTACAGCCCGAGAGTCAAAAGAGAACGCCACAAAAGCTAGTTGGGAGTTTGTTGAAATTATTCATTAAAAAAATAAAGCAAATGTGACACACTGAATGGCTAGCTAAATTTTGCTTAAATATATTGTCCTACGTAAAAGACGTCGGCCCTCCACATTTTTACCACGCCAAATCTGGCCCCCTTTGCAAAAAGTTTGGACACCCCTGCTTTACACAGATCAGTAGTCCTGGTCCCTTTGCAGAAAAACAGCCCCAAAGCATGATGTTTCCACTCCCATGCTTCACAGTGGGTATGGTGCAATTCAGTATTCTTTTTCCTCCAAACAAGAGAACTTGTGTTTCGACCAAAAAGTTCTATTTTGGTTTCATCTGACCATAACACATTCTCCCAGTCCTCTTCTGGATCATCCAAATGCTCTCTAGCGAACCACAGACGGCCCTGGACGTGTACTTTCTTCAGCAAGGGGACACGCATGGCAGTGCAGGATTTGAGTCCCTCGGGGCGCATTGTGTTACTGATAGTAGCCTTTGTTACTGTGGTCCCAGCTCTCTGTAGGTCATTCCCTAGGTCCCCCCGTGTGGTTCTGGGATTTTTGCTCCCCGTTCTTGTTATCATTTTGACGCCACGGGGTAAGGAGAGAGTTGAAAGTCCCTGTTGCTCAACAACAGCCCCAAAACATCACTGCTCTAGAGGAGATCTGCATGGAGGAATGGGCCAAAATACCAGCAACAATGTGTGAAAAGCTTGTGAAGAGTTACAGCAAACGTTTGGCCTCTGTTATTGCCAACAAAGGGTACATAACAAAATATTGAGATGAACTTTTGGTATTGACCAAATACTTATTTTCCACCATGATTTTTTCAAATAAATTCTTTAAAAATCAAACAATGTGATTGTTTTTTTTCTCCCACATTCTGTCTCTCATGGTTGAGGTTCACCCCATGTTGACAATTACAGGCCTCGCTAAAATTTTCAAGTGGTAGAACTTGCACACTTAGTGTTTGACTAAATACTTATTTGCCCCACTGTAGCTAAATGTAACACTTTTGAATGGAAGTTTCTTCTTTCCTGACAGGGAGATCTTTCCGTACCTGGTGGTCGTGATTGGTGTGGAGAATGTCCTGGTCCTCACTCAATCTGTGGTGTCTACGCCTGTAGATCTGGAGGTTAAGATCCGTATTGCTCAGGGTAGGGCTATGCTTCTCCATATGATCACCTTCCATTTTCTTACCTGTCCTCATTTTGCCACATGGGAGTTTGATATACTCCCATTTCAGGCTGGGCTATAAGACCTTAAATATGTATCACGGTAAATTGAGCAGATTTACCTCGATAATGATAAATGACGATAAATTCACCCAAGCAGACTGTTACCTTATTTGAAAATCTGAATCAATGTTTCTCCGCTAGCCACGTAACCCGAATTTCCGCGTGAGTTGGAACTAACCTTTTAAGGACCCCTAAAAAAAACCTAAATCTCAAAGCAACTACCCAAAAACATTATACATCATTGTAGAGCTGAAACGAGTACTCGAGCAACTCGAGTAACTCGAGTTTAAAAACTGATCCGAGTAATTTTATTCACCTCGAGTAATCGTTTATTTTGACAGCTCTAAGCATCACGTTTTGCTCGGACTACTTATAATGCGGGACAACGCGCTGTCACGTGCGGAGAGGAAGAAGGGGGGGAAAAAAACTTACTGCAGCCGACAGCCGCCACAAACGACGCCGACGTTGCTAATACTAGCCCGCACGATGCTACGTTGGTAAAAGGTAGCGTCTGATGCGTCTCATGGAGATCACATGTATGTTGAACTAGATGCGAAATGACAGACTCGGCCGCGTCTGGGCAGCGCTAGTAAACAGCCGCCATCTTAAAGCAGTAGAGCGCTAAGCGATAATAAAGAGCGCTAAGCGCTAATAAATAATATTAACGTTACTGTCGCTACTAGCTCACGTAACGTTAGCCCTGCGGAGTGCTAGGTGTCAATTAATTATGACCACTGTCGATGCGTGGCTAACGTGTCTTACATACAGGCTTTAACATAACATAGCATTGTGGAGTGATGAGGGTGTAAAATAAAAACTTAATCATGCTAACTATCAATTTTAGCTCATTAGTCATTGCTGGATAAAACACCAAGTAGCACTGGTCCCTAATGTGCTCCAATACAGCCTGTATCATACATTTATTTTGAACACTGCAAAAACCCAAAATCCTATCAGGACTTACAGTTTAGACTAACTTAAAACTTAACTAGAACTTAAAAATGGCTTGACACAAAGAGAAATTCAATTGAAACACGTGGGAAAAAATCCTAACTTTTAAGTGATGTGTGTTATCAAGCATAACGGCATTTTTAGGTTATATATACAGTGCTGCTCGAAAGTTTGTGAACCCCACAGCGATGGTCAGATTTTTTGAAAAAAAAACTAAAATAACCTTATTAAATGTTAAGTTATACCCAAATCCACAATACTGACATTCCAAATAATGGACTGAAACAAAAGAAATAGTTATATTGTCATTCTTTATTTAACAAAAGTGGTTGATTTAAGAAAAACTCAGATATCATGTGTGCAAAAGTATGTGAACCCCTTCAGTTAATAGGATATTGCGCCTCCTTTTGCAGAGATTACCTCAACCAAACGGTTTCTGTAGTGACTAATCAGCCTCTCACATCTACTTTGGGGGATTTTTGCCCATTCTTCCTTGCAGAACGCAGTCAGTTGAGAGAGGTTTGATGGGCGTCTGGCATGAACTGCTCGCTTCAGGTCCCGCCACAGCATTTCAATGGGATTTAGGTCAGGACTTTGACTGGGCCAGTCCAGAACACGAATCTTCTTCTTTTTCAGCCATTCCTTGGTTGTATTGCTGGAATGCTTTGGATCATTATCATGTTGCATGATCCACCTTCTGCCAAGCTTTAACTTCAAAACAGATGGCGTCAGGTTATGTTCTAGGATTTGACAATATTCCTCAGAATTCATGATTCCCTGGACTATGTGGACTTGTCCAGGTCCTGAGGATGAAAAGCAAGCCCAGATCTTGACATTCCCACCTCCATGCTTCACTGTTGGGAGAAGGTTCTTTTGGTGGTATGCAGTGTTGACTTTTCGCCAGACATGGCGGTTTTGGTTGTGACCAAACAGTTCAATTTTGCACCTACATCAGTTGATGAAAACTCTTTTTAATTTAGTCTCGACAACACAACTGTTAAAAAAACAAAAAAAAACTACTGAATTGATTGATTAGGAAATCAGGTTGAAATAATAGAAAATTCCAAAATGTTGAGGGGGTTCACAAACTTTTGAGCAGCACTGTATATATATATATATATTTTTTTTTTAAATAAGATCTAAAAGTTTTTTGAGTGAAAGCAGTGAATTAGTCTTTTTTTTTTAATTCTAGTTACATCTGATATGCAATTGTTGGCTGTTTTCAACAATATACATCGAAAATAAAGACATTGATTGACTGAAAATGGTTCAAGATTAGATGAAATGTCTTGTTTTCTCATGTATATTTATAATTGCTCTTCACCTAAAAATATATTTGTTTTATCCGATTACTCGATTAATCGATAGAATTTTCAGTCGATTACTCGATTACTAAAATATTCGATAGCTGCCACCCTACATCATTGTACTTTCCTTGCCAAGACGTTGAAGCTAAGACCTAGCTGGAGAGCGAGCTAAGCTGTAATCTTTTCCCTCGCTCTCACTCGGCTGTGCGACTTCTTTGTGGAAGCAAATGAGCTTTTCCTCGTGTGTGCGCGCGTGCTCTTCTTTGTGTGCGCAAATACGTTCTTCTTCATGTGTACATGCGCTCTTGCTCTGGTGCGGAAGTACTACCTGCTCTATGCTTCACGTACTTAAATAAAAGCATGCATCACTAAACAAAAGTCAACATTATAATCAAATACACATTTTGCCAAAGGGCAGAATTGATAGATACTGTGAGGTACAATAAGGTACTGTTTGCACAGAAAAAAAAAAGAGACTCTGGCGTCGTAAAGTCGAAATCATGTAAATCACGCCTAACCCAGGGACTACTTCCATCAATCCATCATCTACCGCTTAATCCGGGGTTGGGTCGTTGGGGCTGCAGCTTTAGCAGGGAAGCCCAGACTTCACTCTCTCCCTAGCCACTTCGACCAGCTCCTCCAGCGGGATCCCAAGGCGTTCCCAGGCCAGCCGAGAGACATAGTCTCTCCAGCTTGTCCTGGGTCGTCCCCGGGGCCTCCCGCCCCGGGGCCTCCCGCCGGTGAACATCTCTCCAGGGAGGCGTCCGGGAGGCATCCGAACCAGATGCCCGAGCCACCTCAACTGGCTCCTCCTAACACGGAGCAATAGTGGCTCGGAAGTAGCGGCAGTGGCACGGAGTCCCTCCCAGATGACCGAGCTTCTCAATCTCTAAGGGAGAGCCCAGGCACCCTGCAGAGGAAACTCATTTCGGCCCCTTGTATCCGCGATCTTGTTCATTCGGTCGCGAACCACAGCTCGTGACCATAGGTGAGGGTAGGAACGTAGATCGACTGGTAAATCGAGAGCTTTGCCTTTTGGCTCTGCTCTTTCTTCACCTCTACGGACCGGTGCAGCGTCTGCTGGCCGCTCCCTCCTACCCTCATTCGTGAACAAGACCCTAAGATACTTCAACTCCTCCACTTGGGGCAGGATCTCATCATGCCTGCTCCCACCACCAAACCATTCATCCGGACAACACGCAAACACCGCAACCCCTCCACAACAGTACCCACAGTGGGACCCCCACAGCCCAAAAGGGTTTGGGCAGGACAGGACCCAGGAGGGGGCAACACCTCGTCCTCCAGCCGGCCCAAGGAGGGCACCTGGGCAGGTAGGGGACGGAAAGGCAGGAGTGAGAGAACGCTGATAGGCCACCACACGTCAAAGGGACCCAGAGCCCCTGAACTTACCCCCTACCCCGCAACCATTAGCCCAGACAAAGAGGAGGCCTGCTCCAAAAGCCCCACCATAAAAAAACAGTGTAGGACCCACCTACCGCCCTGTTACTATGGCTGCCAGGTCCCTAGCTGGCAGCCACTACCCAGCACTGTGATGGGGCATTGTAGGTTTGGTTAGGTTGGGTTGGGCTGGGTTGGGTAGGGTAGGTTGAAGAAGGAGCTGAGCCAAGAGGCAAACCTCTTGATTTACCAGTTGATCGACGTTGTTAGCCTCACCTATGGTTACTAGCTGTGGGTCGTGACCGAAAGAACAAGATCGTGGATATAGGCAGCCGAAATGAGTTTCCTTGGCAGGGTGTTAGAGATAGGGTGAGAAGCTTGGTCATCCGGGAGGGACTCGGCATCCAGCCGCCACTCCACCACGTTTAGAGGAGCCAGTTGAGGTGGCTCGGGCGTCTGGTTCGGATGCCTCCTGGACGCCTCCCTGAAGAGGTGTTCCGGGCATGTCCCACCGGTGAGAAGCCCTTGGGACGACCCAGGACATGCTGGAGAGACTGTGGGGTATTCTGGGCTTCCCTGCTAAAGCTGCTGCCCCCGCGACCCCCCCACCAAGATGAAGAGGTAGATGATGGATGGATGGATGGATGGATGGATGGATGGATGGATGGATGGATGGATGGATGGATGGATGGATGGATGGATGGGTAGTGTAGTGTATGCATTAGAATAGGAGGAGCACACCCCTCCATCCTTCAACGTAGCGCTCCCGTGGAGTTGATTGTATGAGGTGCATTTATAGAGATGTGGGAAAGTCGGGCCAGCGGCAGGCGAGCAACTGTCAGATCGACCGCCCCCATCCAACCGCCCGGGACCCGGACTCCTTCCCCCGAAACCTAAGGTGAAGTCTTAACGTAGCACTGTATTAACTTTCAAACTTGCCTTTTCAGGCTTGAGTAACGAGAGCTGGTCCATCATGAAGAACATGGCCACCGAGCTGTGCATCATCCTCATTGGCTACTTCACGCTCGTGCCGGCCATCCAGGTTTGCAGCCTTTGTGGATTTAAACACCAGGAATATTCCGGAAAGGTTTTGATCAACTGATGTTCTCAGGAGTTCTGTCTATTCGCCGTGGTGGGCCTAGTGTCAGACTTCTTCCTGCAGATGTTCTTCTTCACCACCGTGCTGTCCATAGACATCCGCCGCATGGAGGTACGCACGTCGTCAGAAGACGTTTGGTTGCACAAATGGATCATCCGTGTAAATATCTATGCAGCTGGTGGACCTCCACGGACACATGCGGACTGAGGAGAGTCTAGCCACAACCAAGCCCCCTCCTATGCGCACTCGGACCCCGCGACCTCCTCCGCGGCCCCTTCCTCACACCATCACCCTGCAGACCCCTGCGAGGAACCTGAGACCCCCCAAGAGGCTCCGGCTTGTCTACTTCCTGGCTCGTACGCGCCTGGCTCAACGAATAATTATGGTAAAAAGACCTCGTTCATTTTTTCCTCCCAGTCAAAATGAATTGAGCAGCTATTCACGTCAATGACAGCCAATGGATTAACAACTGATCATTTACATTATGGGGCAGTCCAAGGTCACTTGCTGTTGAGTTCAGGTGAATTTCTGGTGTTTTTGGAGCCACCTACAGGTCACTTTATGATTCTGCGGCATTCCCGGGTCACTTTCTGTACATTTTGGGTCACTTCTTGTTGATTTTGGGTGACTTACAGTTCGTTTTGAATGATATTCTGTTATTTTGAAAGCATTTCCTGTTCATTGGCTACTTACTATTCATTTTGGGTCACTGTCTGATGATTTTGGGGCATTCCCAGGTACACCTCTTGTAACGGAAATGCTGCTAGCGTCTCAGTCTTCAGCATAACCCTCACCTCTTTTTCGCTCTCTGGTTTGCAGGTCAGCACAGTGATCTGGATTGGCATTCTGGTCTACACCGACCCGGCCGGAGTGCGCACCTATCTCGCCGCGCAGGTGTCGGAGCAAAGTCCCCTGGGAGAGGATGGGGGTGGAGGCTTGAACCCTCACCTGGAAGTGGGGCCCGTCATCCGCGGAGGAGACCCAACCAGCACCCTCACAGACCGCTTAACTCCGGACCCGACGCCTCTACCTGACAGCCAAGCACAGGGACCCCCCGGCGCTAAAGCTAAACCCCAGTCCCCACCGGCAGTACCCCAAATCACCTGGGGGCCAGAAGACGAGGAAGGATGGAGGCGTCTCTCCTTCAGACACTGGCCTTCACTCTTCAGCTACTACAACATCACTTTAGCCAAGAAGTGAGTTCTGTTGTCACGGTACTAAAAATGTTGACCTACATATCGATACTAAAAAGATAAAATGAAATTTAAAAAATATATATCGATACTATGAAATAAATTACCCCAATTTTTTTTTTTTTTTTAAATTTACCCTCTAAGTGCCAAGGTCGCTAAACCACGACAAGAACATTGCGGACCTTTAGGTAGCCCCTAAAGGGAATGAATAAATAAACATTGTAAACGTTGGCATTGTATAGCATTTAAGCTAGCAGGCAAGTTAGCCAATTGTTGTAAACATTAGCATTATATAGCAGTTAAGCGAGTGGACTTTTGCTCTGCAAGTTAGTCAGTTGCTGTAAACATGCGCATAATTTAGCATTTAAGCTAGTGGACTTTTGCTATGCAAGTTAGCCAATTGATGTAAACATTAGCATTATTTAGCATTTAAGCTAGTGGACTTTTGCTATCCAAGTTAGCCAATTGTTGTAAACATTAGCATTATATAGCATTTGAGCTAGTTGACGTTTGCTATGCAAGTTAGCCAATTGTTGTAAACATTAGCATTCTATAGCATTTAGGCTAGCGGACTTTTGCTCTGCAAGTTGGTCAGTTGCTGTAAACATGAGCATAATTTAGCATTTAAGCTAGTGGACTTTTGCTTTGCAAGTTAGCCAATTGTTGTAAACATTAGCATTATTTAGCATTTAAGCTAGTGGACTTTTGCTATGCAAGTTAGCCAATTGTTGTAAACATTAGCATTATAATGCATTTAAGCTAGCGGATTTTTGCTATCCAAGTTAGCCAGTTGTTGCAAACATTAGCATTATACAGCATTTAAGCTAGTTGACGTTTGTGATGCAAGTTAGCCAATTGTTGTAAACATTAGCATTATTTAGCATTTAAGCTAGTGGACTTTTGCTATGCAATTTAGCCAATTGTTGTAAACATTAGCATTATTTAGCATTTAAGCTAGTGGACTTTTGCTATGCAAGTTAGCCAATTGTTGTAAACATTAGCATTATATAAAATTTAAGCTAGTTGACTTTTGCTATGCAAGTTAGGCAACTGTTGTAAACATTAGCATAATATAGCATTTAATCTAGCGGACTTTTACATTGAAATGTAGCCAGTTGTTGTAAAAATTAGCATTATATAGCATTTAAGCTAGTTGACTTTTGCTATGCAATTTAGCCTATTGTTGTAAACAGTACTATTATATAACATTTAAGCTAGCGTACTTTTGCTGTGCACTTTAGCCAATTGTTGTAAACATTAGCATTATATAACATTTAAGCTAGCGTATGTTTGCTAAATTAACAGGAAATGATCCAAAATGAACAAGGAAGTGGACCAAAAACCCACTACCCTCATCAAAAAAAAAAAAAAAAAAATCCTCAAATTGCCCCAAAATTAACCTGAAGTGACCCAAAATGTACAGGAAGAGGTAATGGGTTGCCCTAAAATTGACCAGAAGTGACAAAAAAATGAACCGCAAGTGGTCGTAAAAACCCTAAACTGACTTTTGGGCCTGTTTTAGGTACATCAGCATTTTGCCCGTGATTCCCGTCACCATTCACCTGAGCCCCCAGGAAGCCATCGATGGGCGCCACCCTCAGGACACCAAGTTTACTTTTCCTCCCATTCCCAAGGTGGCGGCAGATCTCCAGACGGACTTGACGCTCTATAAGTTAGTACTGACGCACTCACACCCCCTCGCTCGAATAGTTTCAAATCTCAAGTCCGTCCTTCCTTACAGGGTGGCCGCTCTGGGCCTGGCGGCCGGCGTCCTGCTGGTCCTGCTTCTCCTGTGTCTCTATCGACTTCTTTGCTCGCGGAACTACGGCCAGAACCCCGGGCGTCGGCGCCGAGTGGATCGGCCGTGCGACGGCTACGGATACTTTCCGCCCGTCAGCGAGATCTCGCCTCTCTTGCTGCGGGGCCACGGCATGGTGGGAACAAGTAGAATTTCAGCTGGTGTCAAATAGCATTTTGATGGTACTAGTGTCGGTACTGGTACTGAGACGGCGTGGGTATTAGGAAGTATTAAGAAATAACATGGCGATGCTGCGCAATGTGTACTTTTCCCGGATCTAGTTTCCGCCCTACTCAAGATGGCTGCCAGCTATCATCTAATGTCCAATCATCCTTCAAATGTGAGATGAGATTATCATTAGTAGACATCCAATCCATTTGAAGGATGAAAGGATTATTCTCTGCCACCCTTCCACTTCAAATAGTGTGGACGTGTATCACCGTCTTTGGCATCCACTGATAGCAGATTATATGAGGAGATAGCATGGTAATAATATATATATATATAACATTGACAAAATCTTTTAAAAATTCATCAAGCAATAAGCTAGTAATGTAATGTAATGTTGATAGGAACGTCGCCCCTACCAACATGGCCGCCTGAAGGCCGTGTTGGTACGGTCAGTGAAAGGCTTTTCATCCCTCTGCCGTAAGCTATTTATAACTTGATGTTAATGTGACTGCATTGATTTTGATCGGAACATCGCCCCTACCAACATGGCCGCCCTAATGCCATGTTGGTCGGGTCAATTAAAGGCTTTTTCATCCCTCTGCCATAAGCTAGTAATAACTAAATTTTCATGTCAAAGCATTGATTTTGATTGGAACGTCGCCCCCTACCAACATGGCCTTCGGGTGGCCATGTTGGTAGCGTCAATGATAGGGCTTTTTCATCCTTCTCCCATTAGCTCGTAATGACTTCATTTTAATGTCAGTGCGTTGATTTTGATGGGAACATCGCCAGGCGGCCATGTTGGTAGGGTCAATGAAAGGCTTTTCCATCACTCTGCTTTAAGCTAGTAATGACTTCATTTTAATGTCAATGCATTAATTTTGTTGGGAACGTTGCCCCTACCAACATGGCCTTCGGGTGGCCATGTTGGTAGGGTCAATGAAAGGCTTTTTCATCCCTCTGCCATGAACTAAAATGTGTTTATCGTCAATAAATGTCCAATCCATTTGAAGTGAGAGGGTGGCAGTGAATGAACGTTTGTTCATACGCTGCCAGACCTCCCGCTTTAGGTGAGTTGGACTTCTAGTGCAGACAATGAGGGATGCTTTAACATTGATCAAAATCATTTTTAGAATCAGTTGAGAAATAATATGACGGACGGGAACCTCGCCCCTACCAATCGGTAGGGGGGACGATTGTCATGCTTCTACCTTCAATTGAAATGAGCTCATCCTTAGTAGATGTCCAATCCATTTGAAGTGAGAAGGTGGCAGTGAATGAATCTGTTCATACGCTGCCAGCCTCTCACTTCAAATCAATTGGACGTCGACCTCCGTCAATGACAGCCACTGATTTAATAGCAGATGCTTTGACATTGATAATCTTTGGTGGAGACATAAGCTAGTTGTGACTTCATTTGAATGTCAACGCACTGACTTTGATGGAAACGTCGCCCCTACCAACATGGCAGCCCTGAAGTTCTTTTCATGCTTCTGCTGTGAATTGAATTGAGTTTATCACTAGTTGATGTCCAATTCAGTTGTTCATCGGTAGCCAAAAAATGGAATCTGTTCAAGGTTGGTGTCAACTGGAGAAATCAAATTTTTCATCTTTCAGGACATCGAATGTCTGGCGAGTGACGGAATGCTGCTGGCCAGCTGCTGCCTGGCCGGACAGATTCGGGTTTGGGACGCTCAAACGGGAGATTGCCTGACCGTCATCCCCAAGCACGGGTACGCCACCACTTCAGCTCTCTTTTACGGTTCGAAGCATTGCGGTTGAAATAGAATTGAATATTTGTTATTACTGTTGGACCGATACGGCACTAAAAGGACGCCTTTAGTATCGGGGAGTACTAAGTAATAACATGCCGATGCTGCGCAATGTACTATTAGCTTCCAACTGCTAGTAGACCTACCCAAGATGGCCGCCCGCTACATATACCATTGGAAAAAAAGAGAACTTCCCATGTCAGTGATAGATGTTTCGGCCAATATGCATATTGCTTTCAAAGTCAATGTAGAAGCCTTTTGTACAAGAGCTGGTTAAAGTTTAGCATAATAGTCATGCTAAATGACCATTAGATTTCTACAGACAAAGATGCTTGGCATTTATCATTTGAGTGGCTGTGGCGCAATTGGTAGCTACAGTTTTGTGCTAATCCTTTGGGTATTTTAACAATGTGGTTAAATGCATTTGCATTCATGGTACAAAAATTAAATGAACAGTAAAAGATTGAAAAAATAGTGAATTGTAAACTCATTACATTTAACTGCTGCTTTACCACAATGAAATAGTCACTAAGAAAAGTAATAAACTACATAAATCTGTGGAAAAGCCCAGGAAAGTGCATTTTGGGTTTAGCATTAGCATGTCCGATGATTGCCTGCCTGTGTTTGTAATGGTTTGGTCACCCGCTAGTGGCTCTTTGAGGTTAACTTCTGTAAACGTGATTTAATTGTGAATGATTCCACTAATTTAGGGATGGATTCTTTGGCTCATTTCAATTTATATTATTCATATGAGACATTTTTCTTTCTAAAAATTTCAATTGAAGTTGTTTGGGAACAACTTGAAGTTGTTACATTTATCAATATAAAAGCAACACTAGGTAACTTTACAACCTTCGTAAGATATTTTCATAACATTTGTGATCATATGTCGACTGACAACTACTTAAATGACACCTCTTTTACATCTTGAGGTGGTCTATATCGCTTTCACCGGCACTAATTAACTTTGAGGAGGGTGGCAGGAACCCCGCCACACAAAATAATAGCCACACTAAGCTACATGCTGCTAACTGTCATATGCTATTGTTTAGCCACAACTGGATTCTTTACCTTATTACTGTTCATCCTTCATACAGCCGTTGGAAACAAAAATGTCGTTTAATCCATCTGCAGGTAGATTGATTTTTTTAATTGATTGGTGATTTTTTTAATTGGTTGGTGATTTTACCTCCGCGGGTGTGCGCTGGTCCTCATGGTAAACACAGTCTTTCTTAAGGCAAAACACTACCGCTTCTGTCCACCGGCGTTTCTAAAATCGACCAAAACTGAAAAGTTACCAAGTGTTGCATTACTCCGTAACCACAAAGAAATAGTCATTAAGAACAGTAATACAATACATTAATCTGACGAAAAGCCCGGGAAAATGAATCTTGAGATTGGCGTCAGCATGTCCTATGATTGCCTACCTGTATTTGTAATGCTTTAGTCGCCCCCTAGTGGCTCTTTGAGGGTAACTACTGTAAACGTAATTTAATTTATATGATTCATATGAGAGATTTATTTACTAAAAATTTCAGTTGAAGTTGTTTTTCACAGAATGTTAATTTGAACTTGAAGTTGTTACATTTATCATTATTAAAGCATCCAGTGGGGCATCACAATACAATTAGCCGTTATATGTTAAGTCCACCACAGCATATAACCGATTTTCGGAGTTGGACAATATCGGGATATCGGCTAAAAAGTCATTATTGGGCAACTAACTTCGATATTTTGTCACCCGATAGTTTTCATAAGATGCATTCTGTAATAAAGAGCTAGAAGTTATGATTCCTAATCCTGGTCCAGGGTCTGATGACTTGACTTTGTTAATTTTGCTCCCCTTCCAGGCCGAGGCGGGGCAGTGTTCGCCGGGTAAACTCTGGCTCCGAGGATCCCGACGCCTTTCTGAGCGGCGACAGCCCGTCCGAGGAAGAAGACAACCAAATGAGGCGTCGCCCCGCCCGCCGGCCTCTCTTCAAAGACCAACCGGACCTAACGTCCCTCATCGATACAAACTTCACCTCCGCGCAGTCCTGTGCACGGGATGCCCGGCCCACCCGGCAGGGTTTCGACTTCGGCGACGGGGTAGCCCACGCCTACACGGCGCACAAACCACCCTCGCCGTCAAGTATCGTCTCTCCCTCGCCTCCGCCGCCCGCTAGCGCGCCGCCCCGAACCCAGCCCGGCTTCGGGGACGAGTGTGAGGCGGTGCCCCCCGATTTGGACGCGGGTTCGGTGTGGGCGTTGGAGCTCAGAGGGAACCTCATCGTCGCCGGGCGGAGCAACGGAAAACTGGAGGTGCGTACCGAAAAGGTTTCGCTGATTTTTATGTATTTTGCGTACGAATCGTGTCACGCGTTTCTAGCTTTGGGACGCCTTGGAAGGCCGATTGCGATGCAGTAGCGAGGGTGTAGGAGCGTCCGGCATCACGGCGTTAGCCTTCCTCAACAACAGGTACGCCGCCCGATTCTTATGCCGATGTAATAAAAGCTGACGTATCGGCCATCTTTGCCAGAATCGTGGCGGCGCGTCTCAATGGCTCTCTGGACTTCTTCAGCGTGGATCTGCTTCAGTATCGAGGTGAGATCATTAACGTTTGTATGTCACACTTTATAAGTTAACGTTTCATTGATTAAAACATGCTAAAAACTAGTGTTGAATATTATCTTCGGCATTGTGCTTTCCTTTATGTGTAAATATCAGGCTAATTTGGGATTAGCACAAGGCTAGCGCAAGAGATTAGCACTAGGAGAGCGCCACTTGCGAGTGTCTAATCGCTATGCTAGTAGATACAGTGCTACCTCGAGATACGAAGGCTTCTGTACACAAAAAAATTGATTTTAAGAAAAGTTTTCAAAGCTTTTTCACTTCATATTACCGAAATATAATACGTTTTATAAAAGTAATCTAATTTCCACTCACACAAAATGTTAAGTGACGGCATAAACGCACCGGTACTGCCCACGTTAAGATGTCGGTTGCTCAGTGTAAGCTCCAATAGGGTGATGCCAGAAGTCCGCGTATTTTGCTGTTCCTGACATCGACACTATGCAGAGTAAAACTAAAAATGAACATGAGATAAATAAGTCTCCAAAAACTACTTCATAACTCTCTTTAAGTGTCAGATTACGACTAAAAACACACAAAAAACAATGTAAATCATGGTACATACTAGGGCTGCAGCTATCAAATATTTTAGTAGTCGATTAATTGATGGACTACTTAGTTCGAATAATTGAGTAATCGGATAAGGAACATGAAAAATTAAAATACCTGAGCTGAGCCTCAAACGGTATAACATTTTTTTTAAAGGAGGATCTATGTACAACAAAAGAACAACTGGCTAACTTACATAGTCCGCTAGCATAAATGCTATAAAATGCTTTTTTTTTTTTTTTTTTTTTTTTTTTTTAACAATGCTCTTAACAAATGGTTCAGACACATATTCCCATAAAAGATGGCTAAATATACCTATAAACTAAATTATAAATGCATTAAAAAACATTAGCTCAAACAAAAACTTAGCTTACGTTGGTCTTAACAGGGAGCAGTTGGATTCAGCCATGTGAAAAGAGGCAGACCAGAGGAGTGTGTATCCACCCTCATCAATAAAACTAATTTCAGACACTTTCAAAATAAACCATTAAAACGCCACTTTAATTAAACGAATACTCGAAGCTACAAAATTTAATTCGAATATTTTTTGTAATCGAATACTCAAGTTAATCGATTAATCGTTGCAGCACTAGTACATACAAACGTAGCCTCCTTAGATGTTTTACGAGTGGCTACGTGCGACTAAAAGGTAACGAGACGAAAATGCGCCAGTTTCTGTCATACGTTCACAATGTGTGACGTCACTGCTGTTTATGATGTCCTTTAAGCTAGTTTGCGCTTCTGGCTTGCTTGTTTTGAAACACACAGTGAGCGTGGTTTTCGAGTTTTCATCGAGTAAAACTAGACAAAAAGTACCTGAGTATTCGTCGGCGAAAAGTAGACAAAAACTATTACATTTTGAAATCACAAAAATGTGACTAAGTCACTAAAATATGACTATAGCTAGTAAGTATTTCGTCTAAAAGACTGAAATGAAAAGGGCTGGGTCTTTTTTTTTTCTTTGTAGGGTGCTATTTGGATGTAACCGTAGACACAGAAGGAATATTTTGTGCTAAAGTTAGCCCTCAGCCTAGCTTTGCTAGCATAACAGCTAACATGACTTTGGATACTTGATGAGAAATCTATCATTTTACAAATACAGCTTTTGAAATGATTCAATTTCTTGAATTTGTAATGTAGCTTTAACATAGTTATGATCAACCACAATGAAAATACTTCATAAAACGGTAAAATCTGATTTTTAAAAGAGGTAAAAAATTTCCCGCCACTGGTGTGAAGTTATCTCAGAAGATTGATGTCATTTGTAAATGGGGAATTTTCTTAAAGGGACACTAACACAACAATGAACAGAAAACTATTTATTTTTATTTTATTTTTTTGAATAATTAAATACAGGTAGTTCCCGGGTTACGACGGACCCAACGCGATTTTGACTTTACGACGCCTGCGTTTTTTTTTTTGTTTTTTTTTTAATGTTGACTTTTATTTTGTGATGCTTGCTTTTATTTTGGCGCAGGAAGTGTAGAACAGGAAGCGTACACATGTAGAGACGCGCCCGCCCACTCCACACACGCACAGTCCACACATAGAGCAGCCGAGTGGCAGAGGTGACAGCCCTGCGGTCGCTAACTGATACATGCTAATCGATTGTTATCGCTGATAATGTATACCTGATCCTCTTCACTCGATTATGATCCTCTGAAAAATGGTGCAATCCTTATTCCCTATCCCTTATTTTATATTGACTTTTTCATTTCGGCCGGTCGGATTAAAAAAAAAAAAAAAAAAAACGGCCGATATCGATACATGCCAAATGTCCAAATATCGGCCCGATATATTGTCCGGCTGATATATCGCTCTATCTCTACTGAAAACACAGCTTCATTTATACTGGGCACACAATAGGCTCCCTATAAAAAAAAAATGACACCGGCTGCCAAAAACAATACTGGTATGCTAAATCAAATTGTGTAAGATTAAGCAAAAACATTTCGTAAAATGAATTTTTTGTGTACCGAAGCTTTCGTATCTCAAAATACCGCTTTAATTCCATGACTGTTTTGATGGTTTATTCATCTTTGAGAGACATGGTTGACCTAAAATTGGTCCAAATTCTCTCTTTTTAAGAGCCTCTCGATTGCAAATATTGATTTTTCATTCGTCAAAAACTTTTAATCTAGGGACCCCCGGCAGCGTCCCTATGTCGCCCTGCTACAGCAGCGACGATGCCATCAGCTGCCAGCTGACGCGCTCGGTGCAGTGCGCCCACCAGAAGCCCATCACGGTTCTGAAGGCCGCTGCCGGCAGGGTGGTCACCGGGAGCCACGACCAAACCGTGCGGGTGAGAAAACGATGGACCGAGGGGCCCGCTTTGAACCTTCTAAACCTTTTGCGTGTGCTCAGATTTATCGACTGGAGGACTCGTGCTGCCTCTTCACGCTGCAGGGACACGCGGCAGGCATCACCGCTGTCTACATTGATGAGGTCACTTCTTCTATCTTTCAACGATGACTGTTCGCGTATATCAGGGGCTCTAGTGGTTATATTTTGGGGGACCCTATTTAACGTCAAAGTGTTATAGTGTGATCTCTGCATATTTTGCCATGGTTAGCAATTTGTTAGCTCTTTGGCTACTCTTGACGGCTCTAAACGTCCAATCCATTTGGACTAGTCCATTTGAAGTGGAAGGGCTAGCAGAGAACAAGCAGTCAGTCATGGGATGCTAATCTTGTCTCTCCTTTGCGTCCTTCAGACGATGGTCCTGGCGAGCGGCGGGCAGGACGGCGCCATCTGCCTGTGGGACGTGCTGACGGGCAACCGCGTCAGCCACGTTTACGGTCACCGCGGCGACGTCACCTCGCTGGTGTGCACGCCGCTTTGCATCATCAGCTCGGGTTTGGATGACCTCATTTGCGTGTGGGACAGGAGTACTGGTATCAAACTATACCGAATACAGCAGGTCAGTGCGTTGTACTTTGTGATAGTGCTGTACGATATGACGATTTGTGTGTCATTCATATATACTGTGTATGTAAAAACTAGGGCTGTCAAACGATTAAAATTTTGAATCGAGTTGATTCCAGCTTAAAAATTAATTAATCGTAATTAATCGCAATTCAAACCATCTATAAAATATGCCATATTTTTCTGTAAATTATTGTTGGAATGGAAAGATAAGACACAAGATGGATACATACATTCATCATACGGTACATAAGTACTGTATTTGTTTATTATAACAATAAATCAACAAGATGGCATTAACATTATTAACATTCTGTTAAAGACTTGTAGTTCTTAAAAGAAAAATGTTTGTACAAGTTAGAGAAATTTCATATTAAAACCCCTCTTAATGTTTTCGTTTTAATAAAATTTGTAAAATTTTCAATCAAAAAATAAACTAGTAGCCCGCCATTGTTGATGTCAATAATTACTTACACAATGCTCATGGATGCTGAAGCCTATAAAATCAGTCGCACCCAAGCGCCAGCAGAGGGCGGCAAAACTCCATAAAACACAACAAGTGAGCGTTTCACTGTCTACTGTCATTTAAATCTCTCTGAGCGGGGCATCTGCTACTACTACTATTTTAACGTGATTAATTTAAAAAATTAATTAACGCCCGTTAACGCGATAATTTTGACAGCCCTTATAAAAACTGATCCGAGTAATTTTATTCACCTCGAGTAATCGTTTATTTTGACAGCTCTAAGCATCACGTTTTGCTCGGACTACTTTTAATGCGGGACAACGCGCTGATGTCACGTGCGTAGAGGAAGAAGCAAAAAAAAAAAAAACTTACTGCAACCGACAGCCGCTACAAACGACGCCGACGTTGCTAAATACTAGCCCGCACGATGCTACGTTGGTAGCAGGTAGTGTCTGATGAGTCTCATAGAGATCACATGTATGTTGAACTAGATGCGAAATGACTCGGCCACGTCTGGGCAGTGTTAGTAAACAGCCACCATCTTAAAGCAGTAGAGCGCTAAGCGCTAATAAAGAGCGCTAAGCGCTAATAAATAAAAATTAACGTTACTGTACCTTGCTAACGTAACGTTAGCCCTGCGGAGGGCTAAGTTTCTATTAATTATGAGCACTGTCGATGCGTGGCTAACGTGTCTTACATACAGGCTTTAACATAACATAGCGTTGTGGAGTGATGAGGGTGTAAAATAAAAACTCAATAATGCTAACTATCAATTTTAGATCAGTAGTCATTGCTGGATAAAACACCAAGTAGCACTGGTCCCTAATGTGCTCCAATACAGCCTGTATCATACATTTATTTTGAACACCGCAAAAACTCAAAATCCTATCAGGACTTACAGTTTAGACTAACCAAAAACTTAACTAGAACTTAAAAACGGCTTGTCACAAATAGAAATTCAATTGAAACACGTGGGAAAAAAATCCCAACTTTTAAGTGATGTGTGTTATCAAGCGTAACGGCATTTTTAGGTATATATATTAGGGCTGTCAAACGATTACAATTTTTAATCGAGTTAATTACAGCTTAAAAATTAATTAATCGTAATAAATCGCAATTAATCGCAATTCTAACCATCTATAAAATATGCCATATTTTTCCGTAAATTATTGTTGGAATGGAAAGATAAGACACAAGGTGGATATATACATTCAACATGAGGTACATAAGGACTGTATATGTTTATTATAACAATAAATCAACAAGATGGCATTAACATTATTAACATTCTGTTAAAGCGATCCATGGATAGAAAGACATGTAGTTCTTAAAAGAAAAATGTTAGTACAAGTTATAGAAATTTTATATTAAAACCCCTCTTAATGTTTTCGTTTGAATAAAATTTGTAAAATTTTCAATCAAAAAATAAACTAGTAGCCCGCCATTGTTGATGTCAATAATTACTTACACAATGCTCATGGGTGCTGAAGCCTATAAAATCAGTTGCACCCAAGCGCCAGCAGAGGGCAGCAAAACTCTATAAAACACAATTAACAAGTGGGCAGTTCACTGTACTGTCTGAGCGGGGCATGTGCGTTAATTGTGTCAAATATATTAACGTGATTAATTTAAAAAATTAATTACCGCACGTTAACGCGATAATTTTGACAGCCCTAATATATATATATATATATATATATATATATATATATATATATATATATATATATATATATATATATATATATATATATATTTTTTTTTTCTTTAATAAGATCTAAAGGTTTTTTGAGTGAAAGCAGTGAATTAGTCTTTTTTTTTTTTTTTTTTTTTAATTCTAGTTACATCTGAGATGCAATTGTTGGCTGTTTTCAACAATATACATCGAAAATAAAGACATTGATTGACTGAAAATGGTTCAAGATTAGATGAAATGTCTTGTTTTCTCATGTATATTTATAATTGCTCTTCACCTAAAAATATATTTGTTTTATCTGATTACTCGATTAATCGATAGAATTTTTAGTCGATTACTCGCTTACTAAAATGTTCGATAGCTGCAGCCCTAATATATATATATACATACAGTGGGGCAAATAAGTATTTAGCCAACCATTAATTATGCAAGTTCTCCCACTTTAAAATATTAGAGAGGCCTGTAATTGTCAACATGGGTAAACCTCAACCACGAGAGACAGAATGTGGGAAAAAAAAACAGAAAATCACATTGTTTGATTTTTAAAGAATTTATTTGCAAATCATGGTGGAAAATAAGTATTTGGTCAATACCAAAAGTTCATCTCAATACTTTTTTATGTTCCCTTTGTTGGCAATAATGGAGGCCAAACATTTTCTGTAACTCTTCACAAGCTTTTCACACACTGTTGCTAGTATTTTGGCCCATTCCTCCATGCAGATCTCCTCTAGAGCAGTGATGTTTTGGGGCTGTCGTTGGGCAACACGGACTTTCAACTCCCTCCGCAGATTTTCTATGGGGTTGAGATCTGGAGAATGGCTAGGCCACTCCAGGACCTTGAAATGCTTCTTACGAAGCCACTCCTTTGTTGCCCTGGCTGTGTGTTTGGGGTCATTGTCATGCTGAAACTCTCACATACACACTGTTACCTCCTTTGGTGTGACTTGTGATCACAAACTGCTCTCGATCTCTGTGTACCTTGTGGACAATCACACCGGGCAGGCTGCCTCTAACCTCGCCATGCACACACGTTACAATGCGCGCTTCCTTATCTCACCCCACCCGTATATGCACACAGAGATCAAACTTGTTAACATTTATTGGCAGTTAAACGATGATTGACATCTGTCTGTCACCATCGTTAACTTCAATAAGCAACTACAAAGCTTGCCTGGGGAATAAGAGAGCAAAGAGAGAGGGAGGGAGCGACAGTGACACAGATCTGCGATAGACTAAGGGCGCAAAGTTTGGAGCGCCAAGTAGCAAGGGATCACTGTACTTTCAATGAATCGTTGCATCAGCATGGCTCATATAGAGATTTTTTTTCTCCCCATCCGTATCGCACAGCTTGACTACTTGGCCAGTTACGCATAGCACCGGCGCTCATGAGTTTGACTCTCGCGTGTTCTCTCATCCAGGAGGCCGGCTGCGGTTCCAGTCTGGGGGTGATTTCCGACTCGCTGCTCGTAACGGGCGGTCTGGGCTGCGTCTCTTTCTGGGACCTGAACTACGGAGACCTGATCCAGACGGTCTACTTGGGCCCCAGTAGCGACGGTCAGGGTGTGAGGCAGCTCCTGGTCCTCAACAACGCCGCTATCGTTTGCGACTTTGGCAGCGAGCTCAGTCTGGTCTTCGTGCCGTCGGTTCTGGAGAAACTAGACTGACGCGGAGTGGTAATCTCGACGTGGTTACGGACACATCCGTTATTTATTGGAGGTACTTATGTTTATGAAGAAATACTACATGAACATATTGTTTACGTTGCGAGATACGGAAGACATTTTGGTTTACATATCTACAAAGTTGCACGTGCTAGGAAAGACATTGGAAAGCCTGGTGCACTTAACCCTTTATAGGGCAATTTTTGGTTCTTGAAAAAGAAAAAAAAACTTAACCCCTTAATGCCTTAATTTACTTTGAACAAATATACATATTGTACATACAGTACCTATACATATACAGGTAGTCCACGGGTTACGACACTGGTGTCTTGTCCACTTTTTTGTTTCGTTTTTTTTTCTGTTCTTTTTGTTGCATAAAAAGTACATTATTGTACCTCACCGTATCTTATTTTTTACTTTATTAATCTGACGTGTTCTTCCGTCACTAAACGTGAAGTTGTTCAGCTTGACAATTTGTAAAGCTGTAACACACATATGTACACTTATGTTCAAAACGACACGCATTTTAACATTGAAACACTTGACACAAAACAGTTGGTGTTCAAACATCCATCTAGTCTGATCAATATTTAAATTTAGTGATTAAATTAGCCTAATTTGCCTAAGAAAAGTCAGCTATCTTAAATGCTACGAATGCTAATGTATTTACAATTCTAATAGCAAATTGCTCACACGTAACGCCACAAACTGTAGCTCTAAATTTGAATTACAAATGCATATACCAACTTATATTAAGTGAAACAACTTACAGCCTTACAGTGGGGCAAATAAGTATTTAGTCAACCACTAATTGTGCAAGTTCTCCCACTTGAAAATATTAGAGAGGCCTGGAATTGTCAACATGGGTAAACCTCAACCATGAGAGACAGAATGTGGGGGGAAAAAAACAGAAAATCAAATTGTTTGATTTTAAAAGAATTTATTTGCAAATCATGGTGGAAAATAAGTATTTGGTCAATACCAAAAGTTCATCTCAATACTTTGTTATGTACCCAATAACGGAGGCCAAACGTTTTCTGTAACTCTTCACAAGCTTTTCACACACTATTGCTGGTATTTTGGCCCATTCCTCTATGCAGATCTCCTCTAGAGCAGTGATGTTTTGGGGGTGTCGTTGGGCAACACGGACTTTCAACCCCCTCCTCACCCCGTGGCGTCAAAATGATAACAAGAACGGTGGGCAAAAATCCCAGAACCACACGGGGGGACCTAGGGAATGACCTACAGAGAGCTGGGACCACAGTCACAAAGGCTACTATCAGTAACACAATGCATCGCCAGGGACTCAAATCCTGCACTGCCAGACGTGTCCCCCTGCTGAAGAAAGTACTCGTCCAGGCCCGTCTGCAGTTCGCTGGACAGCATTTGGATTAGCCAGAAGAGGACTGGGAGAATGTCCAATGGTCAGATGAAACCAAAATAGAACTTTTTGGTAGAAACACAGGTTCTCGTATTTGGAGGAAAAAGAATACTGAATTTCACCATACCCACTGTGAAGCATGGGGGTGGAAACATCATGCTTTGTGGCTGTTTTTCTGCAAAGGGACCAGGACGACTGATCTGTGTAAAGGAAAGAATGAATGGGGCCATGGATCGAGAGATTTTGAGTGAAAATCTCCTTCCGTCAGCAAGGGCATTGAAGATGAAATGTGGCCGGGTCTTTCAGCATGACAATGATCCCAAACACACAGCCAGGGCAACAAAGGAGTGGCTTCAATAAGAAGCATTTCAAGGTCCTGGAGTGGCCTAGCCAGTCCCCAGATCTCAACCCCATAGAAAATCTGTGGAGGGAGTTGAAAGTCCGTGTTGGCCAACGACAGCCCCAAAACATCACTGCTCTAAAGGAGATCTGCTTGGAGGAATGGGCCAAAATACCAGCAACAGTGTGTGAAAAGCTTATGAAGAGTTACAGAAAACGTTTGGCCTCTGTTATTGCCAACAAAGGGTACATAACAAAGTATTGAGATGAACTTTTGGTATTGACCAAATCTTATTTTCCACCATGATTTGCAAATAAATTCTTTAAAAATCAAACAATGTGATTTTCTGTTGTTTTTTTTTCCACATTCTGTCTCTCATGATTAAGGTTTACCCATGTTGACAATTACAGGCCTCGCTAATATTTTCAAGATGGAGAACTTGCACAATTAGTGGTTGACTAAATACTTATTTGCCCCACTGTATGTGGGCCAAACCAGAGCACAGCTGTCCTCTATCCATGTCTGATGTATGAGTCTGCCTCTCAGTCATACAAGGCGACAGTCCAGCCAAACCCAACGCTGCCACCAGAGGGCAGTCTATCCTCCATTATTAAACAAAATATAGTGCTACCTCTACATACGAAGTTAATTCGTTCCAGAATCTTGTTTGTAAGTCGAAATGGTCGTATGTCGAGCAGGATTTTCCCAGAAGAATGCATTATAATTCCATTAATTGGTTCCACAGCCCGAAAACCTATACTAAATCCTTAATAAATACTGTTCAAGTGGCAATTACATATAGCAAACGAATAAATTATAAGTAAAAGTCGTAATAATAATAATAATGATAATTCCTGTAATCAGGTAACGAATTGGGTTAAAGGTGGGTGTGCATGATGTACCTGAACGCACCACGTGGCTGACGTGACAGTTAGATAGCGGCGGTAGAGATTTTACTTTCTCCTTTAATGTTTTGTTGTTGGTGTCAACTGCGGTGGACAGTAGGCATTTTGTGTTGCACAAGTTCTGAAATAAATGATTAAAAACCGCAACAATAATTGAACGGAGGACCGTCGAGATCGTAGACATTCTACAGCTGTATTGTCGAGCCAGTTCATGGACACGCACAGCATGCTTTTTTATTTTTCTATCATTTCCATCTTCGTTTCAGTGATAAGTGTCACCATTTTCCTTTTTTCATCACCTGCACTATCCTTCTTGGAACCCATGTTGATTTCCGTTACAATAAAATCCGTCGTGCGGGAAAACAGAAATTGCGGCGCTGTCATAAATCGTCGTATTTGGAGCATGTCGTCAAATGTAAAAAACAAACGGCGAGTCAAATTTTATGTCGGATGTGGAAAAGATCGTGTGTCGAGGTACTACTGTACAGTATTTTTGGACTTTTTGGATAGTTATGTTGGGCTATTTATAGGGTTAATTCCGATTTAGGCCGAAATTTGGTTTACGTCGCCAGCGTACGGACGGAAGTCATTCGTAACCCGGGGACTGCTTGTGTATATCAAAAAGTATTAAGGGAATATATTAATTAAATGGTAAGTTACGTCAACAAAAATGGGAAAAATCCTACATTAAAATTAAATTTAAAAAAGAATGAATAAAAAATATAAATTAGGATAAAATATAGATTTTTTAATGTAAAGGGGAATAATATAAAAGAAAATGAATTTATTGAATCCCATATTTGTTTTTTAAAAGAATTATTTATTCATTTCTAAATATATATTTTTTTAAAATATTTTTTTAAATCTATACTTATACTTTTTCTTTTCTTAGTTTGCTCTTAACTTTTATATTTAATTAGATTTTTTGCGGAGGGTGGATTTCGTACTTTTTTTCTTTAGTTATTACTATCATTTTTTTCTGTATTTTTCCTTTTAATTTTCAATATTTATTTTAGAATAATACATTAGTACATTAGAAAATGTTTT
The DNA here is from genome assembly GCF_030265065.1 of Corythoichthys intestinalis. Lineage (NCBI taxonomy): Eukaryota > Metazoa > Chordata > Actinopteri > Syngnathiformes > Syngnathidae > Corythoichthys > Corythoichthys intestinalis. The sequence goes on along the minus strand of NC_080398.1, from coordinate 5,362,564 downwards.
ATGTATATTTGTTTAATGCAAATTCTGGCATTTTCTAAGCCAAAATCTTTCAATTTGGTTCACAATTGACCCAAAATGTGGACCGCAGCGCCCAATCATGATTATACATACTGTATATATTTATTTTTACATATTTTTTAAGAAGAAATAAAATGATAAATTCTAGTTCTGGCATCCAATAACATGTTTTTTTTTTTTTTTTAAATCATTGTATTTTTTTTCAATTTCATTGTATTACTGTGTAGTACTACACGTAGTACTACATAGTACTATACCCTGCCATTGACAAAATAGATCTACGTCCAATTCCTTTAAACTGTGAAGAGCGGCTGTCAACGCTAACGTTCGTTCGTCCCTTCCAGTCAAAACGAATTAGACGTCTATCGCTGTCAACGGCAGCCAATGAGTGCCCTCTAAAGGGTTAATATGTAAAAACACATTAGCAATGGACTAAACTGGGTGCGAGATATGACTTGTGTTGGTGTGTTTTTATCTTATTGTAGCGGGGACAGGATGTTCTAATACTGGAAGCTGCGTGAAAACCCCGTGTGACTTTTCGGACCAAACGTAGTAAGAAAAAAAAATAAAGAATGTATTTTATGGTCGTTTGTCACACGCTAACTTTAAGCTCTTTAGGCACTTTTTTGTTGTTTTTCCCAGGATGAAGGGACCAGGGGGGCTGGCAACCACGCCCCCATGCCCTCATTGGCTGACTGTGCAAGCTGCATTAGTGACTAGTGTTGCATCGATACTAGTATTGGTACCGATACTATGACGTCGTTGAATACTAAAAAATAAGTTAGGCGTCCAATCGTTCATCGGCTAAGATGTACAATCGAGCTTCAAATGGATTGAGCGTTTACTCAGGGGTGAAAGTGGTTTGAATTTCTTGCCGGAACTCCCCGACGTGAAAGTCGCCACGGAGCCAGAATTTTTTTTTTTTTTGGGGGGGGGGGGTGGGGGGGGGTCAAAACTAATGAAATGCAAAGAAAACTGTTTTGGTCAGTTATTTCTATAACACATACAATAACTGATTTTCATTCAAAATTGTATTTTTTCAATGATTTGCAAAAGTAACCCCAACCTCCATCTCCAAATTTTTATTTTCCCTCATTTCCTCGCATACTAAATGCCAAATCTCAAATTTTAACTACTTAAGAACATAGGATGTATATTAAAATTGAAGATAATGTAAACATTTACTTTTTGTTGTGTTTTTAATAGGGCTGTCAAACGATTTAAAAATGTTAATCGAGTTAATCACAGCTTAAAAATTAATCGTAATTAATTGCAATTCAAACCATCTATAAAATATGCCATATTTTTCTGTAAATTATAGTTGGAATGGAAAGATAAGCCACAAGATGGATATATACAATCAAAATACAGTACATAAGGACTATTTGTTTATTATAATAAATCAACAAGATGGCATTAACATTAACATTCTTTTAAAGATCCATGGATAGAAAGACTTGTAGTTCTTAAAAGATAAATGTTAGTACAAGTTATAGAAATTTTATATTAAAACCCTTCTTAATGTTTTCGTTTTAAAGAAGTTTGTAAAATTTTCAATAAAAAAAAAAAAACTAGTAGCTTTCCATCGTTGTCAATAATAATTATGGTGCTGAAGCCTGAAACCCATAAAATCAGTTGCACCCAAGTGCCAGCAGATGGCGGAAAAACACCAAAAAACACAAGTAACAAGTGGAAATGACACTGCTGTCATTTTAATCTGTTTGAGCGGGGCATGTGCATTAAATGCGGCAAATATTTGAACGTGATTAATTTAAAAAATAAAGCCCGTTAACGCGATCATTTTGACAGTCCTAGTTTTTAATAATAAAGATATAAGTAACATACATTCAAAAAAAAAAGTACAAATGACATATTATGCAGAGTGAAATGGAATATATTTTGAAGATCGCGCATTGACTTTTTTAATCATTAGGAAATAAATAAGTAGCCTAACATAAATGAACAAATAAAAATCCACAGTGCACGTTGACAGCTAAGATGTTCTGAACCTCCTCATCAGAGCAAATAAAACTAAATATGACAAATAGGCCACTTTAACTCTTTCCTTGCTTTTAAAGATTGGATCAATTTTCTGTTGCATTGGCCTTTTTTGTGTGTGGCTGTTTCAGAAAACATGCACTGAATCTTATACCGGAACTGCGTTCCTGACCGTTCCCATCCACTTTCACCCCTGCATTTACTAGAGATAAACTCATAGCAGATACCTTGACGTGATAAATCGGTCGAGAAATAAGCTGGTTAGAACTTCATTTTAATCTTTAATGCATCAACTTTGATAGGAACGTCGCCACTACCAACATGGCCGCCCTGAGGCCAAATTGGTCGTGGCAATGACAGTATGTTAAACAGTGTCTGACCAAGCCACGACATTAATTACCATTCAATTCCATTGACTTGGTATTAAAATAGAAAAGAAAAATGGCATTATCGGTAGCCAAAAAAACTGAATCGCTGCAACACTAGTAGTGACATAACTTATTGACTTGTTTTGTAAAAAAAAAATACTTTGTACTAATTTTCCAATAAAGGGGCTTTGATACGGCAAAGTTGTGTGTAACTCATTTTATTTCCTTTCAAATCATTAGTGAAACTTAAAAATATGTACAAAGTCGCCACCGTGTGGACGTTGACGGTGGTGCGTGATTGAGTTTTTGACGTGACTTGTATTAGGACTTGTTGAGGCTCCACAGGGGATCCAGACCGCTGAGGGGGTCTTCGCTCTCGGCGTCCCGCGACCCGTGGAGACCTTGACCCTCCGTCGGTTGCAGGAAGCTCTGCTTGGTCACCCGTTGTTTGCCCCGCCCGCCGCCGCCCTCCATGGAGAAGGCCTCGGGGGCAAGGGAAGCCAGCAGCTCCAGAGACGAAGGCGGCGGCGGGCTGGCTGATGTTTCCGTTGGTGCCGTCGCGTCCAGCCCGTTGGGTGGCGTAGGGGACAAAGCGGGGGGCGACGTAGGTGGTTCCGGAGGAGGGTGGGGCTCAACCGGCGAAAGAACGGGAGGAGGTGAAAAATGGTGGGCGGGTTCATCTTGATGGTCGAGGTCCGGGTCCTCGGGGGCTAGATCGCTAGGGGGACGTACGCTGAGCTTGGCTATGGTCGCCTGGATGGAGCTGATGGGGATGTCGGCACCTAGAACCAGGTCTTGCTGAGACTCCTGGCGGAGGTACTGGCAAAAAAGAACATACCAGGAACTTAGGTTTTGTTAGAATGCGTGGTTGCACTACTCGCATTATTATATGGGTCTGAGAAAAAGACCCAGACCGTGTTATTCTGGTTTTTTTGTTGTTTTTAATGGGATTTCTTCGGCATGCCGCGCAGCACGAACCCCTTGACCGATCGGCACCGTTCAAGTATCGACACAGGGAATTTTTTCAAACGGCTCCGAAAAAAATTCCGTTTCGGTCAATTTTCAAAATGCAGTCCTAGAATTTTTTGACCAAATTTCATATTTTAGGTATCAAAAATTTCGGGACGGTGAGGGGCGTAAAAGTTGTACACAGAATTTGGAAAAAATTTAAGGTTCCCTGGAAATTTGACAAAAACTTGCCTGTTCATTTTCAAAGGGAAAAAAAAAAGTTTCAAAATGTATCTCATCCTTCATTTTTTGACCAAATCGCACAATTTGGGCATCAAAAATTCCGAGACGGCAACGGGCATAAAAGTCACACAGAGAATTTTTGGGAAAAAATGTACAGTTTCCCGGAAATTTGACAAAAACTTGCCCAGTCATTTTTAATAGGAAACAAAGAAAAGTTTAAAAATGTATTTAGTCCTTCAATTTTTGACCAAATCACACAATTTGGACCTCAAAAATTTCGGGACGGTGAGCAGCATAAAAGTTGTACACAGAATTTGGAAAAAATTTACGGTTCCCCGGAAATTTGACAAAAACTTGCCCGTTCATTTTTAAAGGGGAAAGAAAAAGTTTCAAAATGTATCTCGTCCTTCAATTTTTGACCAACACAAACAATTTGGGCATCAAAAATTCCAGGGACGGCGACGGGCATAAAAGTCACAGAGAGAATTTTTGGGAAAAAATGTACAGTTTCCTGGAAATTTGACAAAAACTTGCCCATTCATTTTTAATAAACAAAGAAAAGTTTTAAAATGTATTTAGTCCTTCAATTTTTGCCCAAATCACACAATTTGGGCCTCAAAAATTCCGAGACGGTGAGGGGCATAAAAGTTATACACAGAATTTGGAAAAAATGTACAGTTTCCCGGAAATTTGACAAAAACTTGCCCAGTCATTTTTAATAGGAAACAAAGAAAAGTTTAAAAATGTATTTAGTCCTTCAATTTTTGACCAAATCACACAATTTGGACCTCAAAAATTTCGGGACGGTGAGCAGCATAAAAGTTGTACACAGAATTTGGAAAAAATTTACGGTTCCCCGGAAATTTGACAAAAACTTGCCCGTTCATTTTTAAAGGGGAAAGAAAAAGTTTCAAAATGTATCTCGTCCTTCAATTTTTGACCAACACAAACAATTTGGGCATCAAAAATTCCAGGGACGGCGATGGGCATAAAAGTCACAGAGAGAATTTTTGGGAAAAAATGTACAGTTTCCTGGAAATTTGACAAAAACTTGCCCATTCATTTTTAATAAACAAAGAAAAGTTTTAAAATGTATTTAGTCCTTCAATTTTTGACCAAATCACACAATTTGGGCCTCAAAAATTTTGGGACAGTGAGGGGCATTAAAGTTGTACACAGAATTTGGAAATAATTTACAGTTCCCCGGAAATTTGACAAAAACTTGCCCGTTCATTTTTAAAGGGGGAAAAAAAAAAAACAGTTTCAAAATGTATCTCATCCTTCATTTTTTTGACCAAATCGCACAATTTGGGCATCAAAAATTCCGGGACGGCAACGGGCATATAAGTCACACAGAGAATTTTTTGGAAAAAATGTACAGTTTCCCGGAAATTTGACAAAAACTTGCCCATTCATTTTTAATAGGAAACAAAGAAAAGTTTAAAAATGTATTTAGTCCTTCAATTTTTGACCACATCACACAATTTGGGCCTAAAAAATTTCGGGACGGTGAGGGGCGTAAAAGTTGTACACAGAATTTGGAAAAAATTTTACGGTTCCCCGGAAATTTGACAAAAACTTGCCCATTCATTTTTAAAGGGAAAAGAAAAAGTTTCAAAATGTATCTCGTCCTTCAATTTTTGACCAACACACACAATTTGGGCATCAAAAATTCCAGGACGGCGACGGGCATAAAAGTCACAGAGAGAATTTTGGGGAAAAATGTACCGTTTTCTGGAAATTTGACAAAAACTTGCCCATTCATTTTTAAAGGGAAAAAAAAAGTTTCAAAATGTATCTCATCCTACATTATTTGGGCATCAAAAATTCCAGGACGGCGACGGGCATAGAAGTCACACAGAGAATTTTTTGGAAAAAATGTACAGTTTCCCGGAAATTTGACAAAAACTTGCCCATTCATTTTTAATAGGAAACAAAGAAAAGTTTAAAAATGTATTTGGGCCTCAAAGATTTCGGGACGGTGAGGGGCATAAAAGTTGTACACAGAATTTGGAAAAAATTTACGGTTCCCCGGAAATTTGACAAAAACTTGCCCGTTCATTTTTAAAGGGAAAAAAAAAAGTAAATGTATCTCGTCCTTCAATTTTTGACCAACACACACAATTTGGGCATCAAAAATTCCAGGACGGCGACGGGCATAAAAGTCACAGAGAGAATTTTGGGGAAAAATGTACCGTTTTCTGGAAATTTGACAAAAAACTTGCCCATTCATTTTTAAAGGGAAAAGAAAAAGTTTCAAAATGTATCTCGTCTTTCAATTTTTGACCAACACAAACAAATTGGGCATCAAAAATTCCAGGACGGCGACGGGCATAAAAGTCACAGAGAGAATTTTTGGGAAAAAATGTACAGTTTCCTGGAAATTTGACAAAAACTTGCCCATTTATTTTTAATAAGAAACAAAGAAAAGTTTTAGAATGTATTTAGTCCTTCAGTTTTTGACAAAATCACCCAATTTCGGCCTCAAAAATTCCGGGACGGTGAGGGGCATTAAAGTTATACACAGAATTTGAAAAAAATTTACGGCTCCCTGGAAATTTGACAAAAAAATCACCCGTTCATTTTTAATGGGAAATGCCCCATTCACTTTCAATGGGATTTCCGCTAGAAATTGCATTGTTGCCTTTGACGGCCATGTATGTCAAATCTATTGATGCTAATGTACTTGGGATTCCATTGACGGCTATGGACGTCCAAATTTTCCCATTCCCATCCAATGGGTAAAAGAAATGACCAGATATCAACAGGACTTGTCCCCTAAATGTCTCCGAATCCATTGACGCTTATGGAGGGTGTTGCCATTGATGTCCATGGACGCCCAAATTGTTTTCCATTCATTTTCAACGGATTAAAAAAAAAAAAAAAGTCCCCAAATCAACAGAAAATGATCAGATATCAAGAGGACATGTTCCCCAAATGTCCCCAAATCCATTGACACTTATGGAGGGTGTTGCCATTGATGTCCAAACTTCCCATTCATTTCCAATGGCATTTAATCATGTTTTTTCAGTCTATTAATACTAATGTACTTGGATTCCATTCAGTGTTTCCCACAGGATTTTAGGAGACTGTGGTGGGAGGGTCTCTGACCAGTGTTTCCCATAGGATTTTTTGAAACTGGTGGTGGGCTGCATCGGAGTCGGACAGCCTCACCATGTCGTGCCACGGCGAAATTTTTTTTTTTCTTCATTATTTTTTTCCCCCCAAGAAGAACCATAACAAAGATATATTTGAAATATTTCATTAGCTAGGCTAATGTTATAGCTCTCAGCTACGGTACATGTATGTAAAATGCGTAGCTGATTACAGCTACGTTACCCTATGTAATAATGCGACTTTTTTTCCTCATAGCAATAGTACGACTTACATCTCGTAGTGACTCAGGGTTGGCAACCCAAACTGTTGAAAGAGCCATATTTTACCCTGCTTGAACTAATAAATATTTTACTGTGACCAACGCTCTGAAAATAGAGCAAGGCTTTATTTTGGGCCCCGCCTCTCCGCGCAAGTTCAATCAAAGTTTGCTTTACGTCCAAGACGGCCGTCCACCGCTCACTTTCGCCGAAAAGTCCGATCCAAACTATTGTAATGCCCCGGATATGGGGAAGAAGGAGAGAAGTCTGTATTTGCTTACCCACTTGATTGTGCTAACAATAATACAGAAAAACAATAACAAAATAACAGCGTGCTGCTAAGACATGCGACCGCTATCTCTCGCTATCTCGCTCGTTCTCCCATTCTTCCTACTCGTTCCCCTTGCGTCTCTTAAATAAATAAATAAATAAAATACTACTCTAAAATGCTACTCTACTACCCGCGCGCGCTCTCGCGGGTAGTAGAGTGGAGTGGGCTACAGCTGTGTAATCGGCTGACTGACGCATCTGATTATTATCTTCTTTTTTTTATTCGGCGGGGGGGCAAATGAGACTGTGGCGGGCCGCCACAGTCTCGTTCATTTGTGGGAAACACTGCCATTGACGCCTATGTAAGTCGATACCATGGACGTCCATGAACCTCCAAAAATTTTCCCATTCATTTTTAAAGGCAAAAAAAAAAAAAACAATTTCCCCAGATCAACAGGAAATGACCAGATATAAATACAACGTGTCTCAGAAATGTCCCTGACTCCATTGACGCTTATGGAGGGTGCTGCCATTGACGTCCAAAATTTTCCCCATTCATTTTCAATGGCAAAAAAAAAAAAAAAAAAAAAAAAAAAAAAATGTCCCTAGCCAACCTGGGTGGGGTTAAGATCTGTATAGAGCAAAGACCCAGACTAATTTCTCCAAAAATTGCAGTTTCTAGTTTTCTTGGTTTCATTAATTTTTTTTCATGACCAGACGCTAACGAGCCATAGTTTCTGTCTTATGTCCCCAAAGTATGACATTTTCATGTTGTACTTACGCGCCATCACCCTGCAATGTAGTAGTCTTCAAGTCGTGTCACTCATATGATGTTAAAAATGCACTCTCAAGATTAATAGCGTCCCTCAGGAGTAGCTAATTCTTTCCTTGGACCTACGGACTTGACCCAGGATTTAAATTATAAGCGACTAGAGCCTTCTCCGCGGACTAAACCCAACATTTTGTGTATGCTTGATGAAACTGATAAGTGTGTGGTCACCTTGGAGGTGGAGGCGGCGACATTCCTGCTACCAGGCGCCAGGGAGACGCCGTGTCGCAGGAGGACCTGCTCGCCTTGCTTCAACACCGCCTCGTAACAGAACTTGAGGTGCAGCTGTGGAAGACACAGCGAGGTTTGGTAACTTGAACCGGTAGCTAACCATCTTCCTACCTACCTTCTCCTGCAGCATGTTCTTTCTTTGCTGTCTCATCTTCTTGACAAGGGCTTGCAGGTCTACGATGCCATTCCCGGCCTCCAGCTCCTGCACCGCCGCGTACAGCAGACAGAAGGCGCCGGTGCGACCTACACCGGAGCTATTGCAAAAGACCAACAGATAGGTTAAGACCCATGTGATCAGGCGTGTTTAAGTAACATCACTATCATACTCAAGAACATTCAGATATATTACACCGAAAAGAAAAAAAACATTTGTAAAAAGTGTCAAACCGTTCAATCAAAACTTGAACATCTATCAAGACTTGTAGCTTCTCTGGAGAGAAGGACGTTCTGTCCAGGGACAAGAACCTTCTTTTCTCGGAACCAGGACTTGACTTGGGTCTAGACAAATCTCTTGGGGACTAGAGCAATCTGTCTTCTGAGCAAAACCTTATTTAGGGAAAGAAACATCTACCTACTTCTGGAACTAAAATCTTTTTATGGAAGGGGGGTAGACCCTAATCTTTTGGGACATTCTTGGCCAGAAGCTTCTCCAGGGACAAAAAACTCCTGTGACGAACCAGACCTTCACTTGGGTCCAGATGACAAAGCAGAACTAAAACCTTACTTTGGGACAAAACCATCTTCCTACTTTCAGAGCTAGAACCTCTTTTCGGAAGGGGACTAGACTTATCATTTGGGACCAGATCTTGGGACTACAACCTTCACTTGGGTCTAGACAAATCTTTTGGGGACTAGAACGATTTCTGTCCTGACTAAAACCTTATTTTGGGACAAAAACATTTACTTTCCGAACAAAAACCTCTTTTTTGGAAGGACATTAGGTCCTTATCTTTTAGGACAACATGTTTTTGGTCCAGGGCCTTCTCCATGAACCAAATTGCTCCTGGGATTGGTACCAGAATATCCCTCTGGACTACAACCTTCACTTGGGTCTAGACAAATCTCTTGGGGGACTAGAGTAGTCACTCTCCCGACTTAAACCTTATTTGAGACCAAAACCTCTACCAACTTCAGAACTAAAACCTCTTTTTGGAAGGGTTCTAGACCTTTATCATGGGGGAAAAATAAACCTCTACCAACCTTCAGAACTAACCCCTTACCATGTGGGACAACATATTTCTGGGCTACAACACTCTACAGGGACCAGATCTTGAGACTACAACCTTCACTTGGGTCTAGACCAGGGGTGCCCAATCCCGGTCCTCGAAAGCCCCTATCTAGCTTGTTTTCCGTGTCTCCCTCCTTTAACACACCTGAATCACATGATCAGCTCATCAGCAAGCTCTGCGGCAGCCTGATAACGATCCAGATTAGTTGATTCAGGTGTGTTAGAGGAGGGACACATGGAAAACAAGCTGGATAGGGGCTCTCGAGGACTGGGATTGGGCACCCCTGGTCTAGACAAATCTTTTGGAGACTAGAACAATTTCTGTCCTGACTAAAACCTTATTTTGGGCCGGAAACATCTACCAACTTTCAGAACTAAAACCTCTTTTTGGAAGGACAGTAGGTCCTTATCTTTTAGGACAACGTGTTTCTGGTCTAGAACCTTCTCCAGGAACCAAATCTCTCCTGGGATTGTAACCATTCAGTTCCTCCGTACTCTCCCAACTTAAATATTATTTTGGGACCGAAACCTCTACCAGCATTCGGAACTAAAACCTCTTTTTGGAAGGGTACTGCACCCTTATGATTTGGGACAACATATTTCTGGGCTAGACCACTCTCCAGGGACCAAATCCTGAAACCAGAGCTTCACTTGGGTCTACCCAAATCTTTTGGGGACCAGAGCAATCTCTGTCCTGACTAAAACCTTATTTAGGGACCGAAACCTCTCCCAACCTTCAGAACTAAAACCTCTTTTTGGAAGGGTACTAGACCCTTATCATTTGGGACAAAATATTTCTGGGCTCTCCAGGGACCAAATCTTGAAACCAGAGATACACTTGGATCTACCCAAATATTTTGGGCACTAGAGCCATCTCTATCCTGACTAAAACCTTATTTTGGGACAGAAACATATACCTCCTTTCAGAACTGAAACCTTTTTTTTGGAATGACACTAGACCCTTATCTTTTAGGACACCATATTTCTGGGCTATAACAGTCTCCAGGAACCAAATCATGCCTGTGATCGAAGCCAGACTTCACTTCAGACAACAACCTTTACTTGCGTCTAGACGATTCTTTAGGGGAGTAGAGCAATCTCTGTCGTGACAAACAAACCTTGTTTTGGGACAGAAACATTTCCCCACCTTCAGAACTAAAACCTCTTTTTGGAAAGGAACCAAATCACTCCTGGGACTACAACTTTTCTCTGAATTAGAACCTTCCATGTCAGTGAAATAGTCATCATCTGTACTGGATTTTTAATCTGACCTGCAGTGGACCACCACAGGAGTGTGTAAGGGTCTTTGGTGCAGGTAATGTCCGTGAACCTCCTGAATGAAATGCAGCAGGTTGCTCTTGCTTTCCGGAAGCCCCCTAGTGGACACAAAAGACACAGGCGTCAAAAAACAAACCGCAGACGCGACAGAAGTAGCGTTTGGTGCTCGTACAGCTCCGGCCAAGAAGTGAACTGCAGGTGGACCACGGTGCGTTTCAAGCTCTGATCACGATACTGCAGACTGATCATGCGCTCCACGTGGGTGGGTGTGGTCTTGTGCGTGCTCAGGCTGAGGGTGATGGGACCCTGAGACAGCTGCTGACCGCGTTCCGTCGGGAAGTAGCGCGCCACTTTTCCCTAGCGGGGCGGGAAAAACTTTCATAAACATCTAGATTGAGTTCAGAAGACAGGGGTGTCCAAACCCGCTGCCCAATTTTTAAAAAATTAAAATATCATGGCCCACGGAGAAAAAAGTTTGGACACGCATGCCATATCATCATCAACCCAATGTGTTTTTAAGCCTGGACAAAGAACCCCTACCTTTTCAACCTCCTGCTCTGACACAAGCATGACCACTAAGGAGACCTTCTGCTCGTAGACCATCAACCAAAAGTCTGCTGCGGTGCCGGTGAGCGGCGCCTGCGTGGCAATGATTTGCGGGCAGTACAGCGACAAGTCTTTCACGTAGCTCGCGTTGATGTAGTCGTCTTTGCCCGACTGCAGGACCACGCGGTTGAGATCGTAAGGCATGATGTCCTGGTGCCGGTTTTTCATGGTGTAGCAACGAGCGATGGCGATGGACAGCTGGCGGGCATCTTTCTCCTGCTGTTCCTGGAGCTCCTTCCAGTGCGCGTCCAACACCGACAAACCTTTCTCACCCTCAGAAAGCTCCTCCAAGGAGTCCACCTGTGCTCGAAAACGTTCCAGTTCAGTTTGGAGGCGGGCTAGGAGCTCCGGGGATTGGTACGGATCTCCTTGGATGAGGAGAACTCCCTGGGAGTCCTTCTTGCGACGCTCTCCGTCCTGTGGGTCTGCTTTGGTAGGCTGGAGGACATTGGTAGGAGACTTGGTGCCCCCCGGTTGGTTGTCAGGACTGGAGGAGAGTAAGTCATGGTTACTAGAGTTCTGAAGCTGGAACAGAGAAGTGGAGGAAGGTGGAACCGTGGCACCCATGTTGGGGGTGACGGCGGGTCTCTGCTGTGGGGTCGGGACAAGAGATGATGGGCCAGGTGTGGGGGATGTAGACGGAGCGGGAGAAGTTGAGGGAGGATGGGTCGGCTGTCCTACTGGAGGACCTCCAGGACAAGGTTGAAGCATATGCTGAGGGGGGATGTGGGGATGTACACTAGGAGTGCCTATGGCAGGGGGTCTCAGTTGGGCATTTGGGGCAACGTGAGGCCCTGGAGCTCCTAGGTACATAGAAGGTTGCGAGTGGACGGCGCTAAGAGAGACTTGAGGCTGTAACGGGGCGACAGACTGCGGTGCCAGAGGTTGCTGAGGCATCATGGGGGGCCCTCCGGGGTAGCAAATACCCCCAGTGTGGTGGGGTTGGACTTGGGTGTGACTTGGCATGGACATAGGAGGCTGGGGCATACACATAGGGGGCTGAGCCATGTTTGGGATGGGAGAAGGGCCGGGGCCAGGGTGGTGCTGTGGGGCAAGGGAGGTAGGCGGGATATGGGTAATCGGACCCCTAGGAAGATGCACCTGAGGACCGGGAAGCAAATGTGGTTGTGATGCAGGAGGCATCTGGGGGCGAAGTTGGGGGTGGATTGTCTGGCCAGTGGGAGGCATCTGGCCTCCGGGGCCACTCGACATTTGTGGATGGGGCACAAATTGTTGGGAACCGGGGGGCATTTGAGGGTGTTGGTGATGGGGGTAGGGTTGTGAAAGCGGGGCTACTGTCTGAGATGTCGGGGGGTGTTGGAGAGGAGCGCTTTGTGGCTGCATCAGGCCCCGAGGTGGACTTGGCATGGGGCCTTGCATCACCTGAGGTTGCTGCTGGGGGGCATAGTTCTGAGGGGCCTGGTAGCCTTGCGGTATCTGAGGTGGGGCCTGGTAACCATTTGGTTGTGGTTGCATATGACCAGGGAAAACTTGCGGGTACTGTGGGGGGGCGCCAGGCTGCTGAGGCATGTATCCGTGCGGGTAGCCTTGCAGCGGAGGGTGAGGGGCCGGAAGGGGTCTCGGTCCAGCTTGGTAGCCCGGGGGCAGAGTCTGCCCCACGGGAAGAGGGTACTGATTCTGCACCTGCTTCTGCTGTGTCATTTGCGGCAAAAACTGGGGGTAGGCGCCCATCTGCGGGGGTCCGGTGTAGGCAGTCGAAACAGACGGTGGGACGGGGTGCCGAGGTGTTGGAGCGTAGCTCGGTATGGGGGCTTGAATGCTGTCCACGGTGGTGGTTGAAGGCCGGACTACAGCAGGACAAACTGCCGAAGGGACTGGAGGCCTGTACGCCGCCTGCGCGGGCAGTTGTGAAGGCATCTGTGGAGGCATGTGAGGAATGGGCCTGCATGCAGAAGGCCCGGGTGCCGGCAGGGTGCCAGATGTCGGAAACTGAGCGATCCGAGCCAGAAGCTCCGGCGGTGGGAGATTGGCCGGGAAGCGAGGAAGATTGGCAGCTGAAGAAATGGGCCAAGGCATTGAGCTGCTGCCGCCCAGGTTGGCGCCAGGGGGGAGGAATGCTTCTGGACCTGGCAGATGACCCGAAGATGTGGGAAGAGAAGGAATGTCGGTTGGGAGGCTACGAAGTTCTTCTGGCTGGTCTTCTGCTAAGGCTAAGATAGCGGCATTAATTTGGGCTAACTCTGGATCTTCAAGACTGGAGTCTTCATCCTGAAACTTTGGCTTCAAGGAAGGTTTCGCTGCTGTGGGTCTAGCTGGAGGCTTCTTTAGGCTCTCTCTACAAGGAAAGCAAATGTATGAAAACGTTAGTTTGAAGGGTGACAAGATTGGGGAAAAATATAATACCTTTCAAGGATGGGCTTTCTCTCTTCCATTCTGGTCTGACACAAAGCCTTCACTCTCTCCAGCAGACGGGACGCTTTGCCTTCCAGGTCGTCGTAGAACTCCTTGCCCTCCTGCGACTTCTTCATGAGGTCTTCGTAGGCTTCGTAGGAACCCACCAGGCCATGCACAGTGGCGGTCCACTGCTGCTCTGTCTGACTCAGACTCTTGCGGACCAACGCGTACTGAACGTTGGCCTCCGTCAAAGCCTTGAGGATATTCTCCTGTGCTGCAAGGTTCTGGTCGATATAGACCTTCACCTGCTCGTACTTCTTCAGCTGCTCCTCAAACACATGCTGAAAGAACAAAGCGGTGTTACATTTTAGTTTTGTACATTTTGACGGAAGTTCGGTTCAACACTTCACTGTGAGGTCTGAACCTTCTTCCCAAGACTACCTACCTTGATGTCAGCTCTCTCTGTGGTGACCAGGGTGGAAGTGATGTCATCCTGCTGAATGAGGTCCCGCAGTTGTTTCTCCAAAACGCTTCTCTGGTCCCTCATTTCCTGAACCTTCCCCAGGATGCGCTTCATGCACTGCAGCCCAGCCACTTCTTCTGCTCAACACAGCACAATGTAGCTGCTTCTTTTCGCACGGACAGAAGTTCCTCACGTCCAATCTTACCTTCGCAGAGTTGAGGACGAGGCAGAGCTTCTCTAAGGCTATCCAGGGGTCCGCCCAGTAGACGCAAGTTGCTGATGTGCAGGTTCATAGCCCGGTGGAGCTCCGTGTTGGTAAAGCTGGCCTTCTCGTGGGCTTCCATGTACTTCTCCAAGTCCCTGCGGATCTCAGCCAGGACCTGAGCCTGCGTCGGCGGGTGCGCATCAGTCGGGGTGCCGGCTTCTTGGAGGGCCTTCTCTCCCGCCTCGTCAGCTTCTAGAATTTCTTGGATTTCTCGCAGGGACGACTCCACGTCGGTGAATACACCCGAAAGGACTGCAGCACCATACAAAGCAAGAACATAAGATTAAGGTTTGTCTTTTACAGTAAGAGTTGTTCAACCTTTGGACTCCAGGAACCGCAAGGTTACAGCTACCTTGCATAGACTGAATGAGGCTCTTGACGGTGTCGGGTCGCACGCTGAGAGCGGCGCACTTTTCCATCAGGACCGGCGGAATGTGGCTGTACATATCCAAGTTATCTACAGACTCGGGCTCCAAACCCAAAGAGTCCATGAACTGCCTGCAAGGAAGGGAAGGAACGCGTTAGCTTAACCATTAGCGACACCCCGGCTTTACATAAGCGCTCTTGCTTACTCTAGCGTGTCGTTTTTGCTTTCGATCTTGCCCATGACGTCTCTCAGGAGCTTGGCTTTCTCCTCACTGCAAACAAAAATATTGTGTTAGACGTGTTCAGGTGCTAAGAGTTTGGGTGCGAACCTGTAGAGAGAGGATGCTTCGTGGGCCGCCATTGGTACCAGCTTGGCAAATAGATCGGGTCCTGTGACACTGGGATCTGTCGGGTTGACGGGCAGGGCTTTGACCAATGGAGCTCCTGCAAATTACAGAACTTTTGTCATTTCGCTCTTCCCAATTTCTGACCCTAATCCTTGTTACCTTTGACAGACGCCAACGTTTCCAGAGAAGGAACGGACTCATGATAGATGAAGTCGTTGTCTTTTTTGGCAGAGTTGAATCTACGAGGAGGCCATTTTGATGAATATAAACTGTGTGGGGACAAAACTCTAAGAGTTTTGATAAGTCTTTCTTACTTGCCACCAATGACATCCATGGTGAATCTTAAAGCATCCTGCACACTGTCAGGTTGACCCTGCAGGGGGACAACATGTTTTAAGACCACCGCTCCTACCAAAGAGATGCTACACTGAGATGTTGTGTACCTTGGCCAGCTTGATGGCTTCAGACAACTTGTCCAAGGAGCTTTGAAGGTACGCCAGCTGCACACAAACACAAACCCAATAGAGTATGTAGGCATGGTTTAGCGGCGGCGATGTTGACTTACTCGCTCGCCGTACTTCTGCTGCTCCTCGGCTTGTTTGCCCATATGAAGCTGTTAAGAAGTATTGAGGTTACTTCCAGACGATGCGTCAATCACACAAACTTACACTTACATGTGCAATGGCAGCAAAGTAGTAGATCTTCATCTGGACTAGCTTTTTCCAATCCTTCTGGATCTTTCCCAGCATGGAAGCAGTCTCGGAGTTCTCCAGGGCTCTGCAGGCCTCCTTGTAGTAATCCACCACCTAGACACATCTCAGTGTAAGTACAGCCTTTCACATGCCACGTGACATCATAACACTTCAATAATTGACAGGACACACCCACCTGAGCGCTAATGCGAGCCACCAGGTAGCTCTTCCTGTTGTCCAGCATGGATTTCTCCAGAAGACACTCTTGAGCTTGACCCTGACACGAAAAGATTATTTGAAACTGCCTGCCTTTGTGTCCGTGTCATGTGTCCTACCAGCATGAGGTTTATATTGAGGTTGAGGATCTGGTGGCTCATGTCTACACTGAAATTGTGACTGAAATGGTCCCTCAGGTAGTAGAACGCTCCGGCTGAACACTGAAAATGTGTGCACGACACCTTCATGCCCTGAAACCGCAATCAGAACAGTAGATTTGGGACAAGCAAAACTGAAATGATCACAGAACAACAAACTATTAATGAAACAACCGGAACAGTAACGAAGAAATAATTAGCACATATCATGAACTTTGAATGCTATTTAAATCTGTAGCGCCACAATGCATGCTGGGAGGCATGTCAAATGACAATAATGTTGACAGAAAGGTGGCAGCAGAGCTTGACTCTCCCGAGGGAAGAGAAAAATGGAGCAGTGATGGCTAAATGACACTTCTTATAGCAATGAAGCTCTACAGCCAATTGATTCAAAGCTTTATGGTACTTCATTTGCTCTATAGCACCATCAAGTGGTCATGAATGCAACAATAATGTTCATGCCCTTTAAATGTAACCAGAACATATATTCTGGACAAAATCTCATTTGGCGATATTTCGCAATACAAGACGTCACAATACGCATTGAGTTTATATATATATATATATATATATATATATTTAAAAAAAAAAAAAAAAAAAAAAAAGGATAGGAGGAGGATAACTGTAACTTGCTCAGCGCTGGGGGCTGGCCGATCGGTGAAGACAATCACCCCCTGCCGCCGTGTGTGACATGAGTCTAGGTAGTTTTGTGTGATTTTTCTTTTTCAAAAGGCGGGCAAAAGACTTGAAAGAGGCGCTCGGTTCGGGTTAGCATGTAGCCTAGCTGGCACGTCTCCTGTTTTGTTTACGCTCTTGCCTCTGTCTCCGGGGCAGGTAAATGAAAAAACCCATACTAACTTCGGTCGCATAAAATACCGTTCGGGAGGGTTAAGAAGTTGGGAGTTTTGACCATCATGCAGTAATTTAGCCCTGTCGTACTGAATAAATGCATTTTTAATATCTCATATTCCCATTTAGCACAAGACATGACCATACAATTTTTTTTTAGCAATGGGGGGAAATTATTAGATAAAAAGAATATCCTGTAAAAATATTGGAGTAGAGAGATTAAAACAATGACATTTTGCTGCTCTCTGTCGCATTTTCCTCGTTCTGAATCTTCCCCCTCAAATGGGCTGAATTCTAAATCAGATTAAATTGTTACTCTGCCGATGTCATCACCCAGCTGGAGGCGCCAGAGCGCTATAATGACAGGCGGGGCTAAACGGCAGATTAAAACTCATTACTCGTCATCTGCGCTTTGCCAAATTGTTGTATATGGTCAAATTGTCTCAATATATTATTTTAATTCACATCACGATGCTGTTTAAGATGTTTTTTATGGTGTCACTGGCACTTTAAGCTTGTTGAAGCAATAAAGCTCTGGTTCAAAGCTTCATAGTGGTTCATTTGCTCTTTGGCGCCATCAATTGGTCTTGAAGACCAAGAGGATCATTGTTGGGAATTCTATGGCTATTTGTTTTAGAAATTATATGAATTTTCTTGCACTACAATAAGAACAAAATTGAACAAGTGCTATAAGGAGCAGGATCTGTCGCGCAGCAATGCATGCTTGGCGGCATGTTGGATGACAACAATGTTAACAGCAGGTGGCAGCAGAGGTTGGCTATCCCAAGTGAGAGATGGAGGCTTGATGGCCGAATGAAGTTTCTTGAAGCAATGAAGCTTTGCAGCCAATTGATTCAAAGCTTCATTGTGGTTCATATGCTCTGAAGTAAATACTTCACTAACTCTGGATAATTACCGTATTGGCCCGAATATAAGACAATGTTTTTTGCATTGAAATAAGACTGAAAAAGTGGGGGTCGTCTTATATTCGAGGTCTAGACATTATACCCATTCACGACGCTAGATGGCGCCAGATATCATTGAAGCAATGTTCTGTCATGACAGATCTCAGCTACACTCAAGTTTAACCAGTTTGCATTATTTTATTGCAATGTTTTTCCTTATTCAGATTTGTTTCAAGACTTCAGGTACAGTTAGACTTCACTTTGATGGTTAATGCAGTTTAGGGCTGCAGCTATCGAATATTTTAGTAGTCGAATAATCGATGGACTAGTTCGAATAATCGAGTAATCGGACAAGGAACATGAAAAATGAAAATACCTGTACTGTACCTCAAACGGTATAATGTATTTTTTTAAATGAGGATCTATGTACAACAAAAGAACAACTGGCTAACTGACATAGAAAAAGTGCGCTAGCTTAAAGGCTAAAGTTTAAAAAAAATTTTTTTTTTTTTACAACGGTCTTAACAAATGTTTCAGACACATATATCCACAAAAAACGGCTAAATATACCTATAAACTAAATTAAGAATGCATTAAAAACATTAGCTCAAACAAAAACTTAGCTTACGTTGGTCTTAACAGGGAGAATAAATAAACCATTAAACCGCCGCTTTAATTAAACGAATACTCAAAGCAACAAAATTTAATTCGAATACTTTTTTTGTAATCGAATACTCAAGTTAATCAATTAATCGTTGCAGCACTAATGCAGTTATTGCAATTTTGTTGTTTTATCACAATAGATTGGTTTATTTACATTTCAAAAACCAGAAGCCATTCATCTACGAATGTGATTGCACTTTAGTTTACAGTTGTGGTCAAAAGTTTACATACACTTGTGAAGAACATAATGTCATGGCTCTCTTGAGTTTCCAGTTATTTCTACAACTCTGATTTTTCTCTGATAGAGTAATTGGAACAGATACTTCTTTGTCACAAAAAACATTCATGAAGTTTGGTTCTTTTATGACTTTATTATGGGTGAACAGAAAAAAGTGATCAAATCTGCTGGGTCAAAAATATACATACAGCAGCGCTAATATTTGGTAACATGTCCCTTGGCCATTTTCACTTCAATTAGGCGCTTTTGGTAGCCATCCACAAGCTTCTGGTTGAATCTTTGACCACTCCTCTTGACAGAATTGGTGCAGTTCAGTTAAATTTGATGGCTTTCTGACACGGACTTGTTTCTTCAGCATTGTCCACAAGTTCTCAATGGGACTTTGGGAAGGCCATTCGAAAACCTTAATTCTAGCCTGATTTAGCCATTCCATTACCACTTTTGATGTGTGTTTGGGGTCATTGTCCTGTTGGAACACCCAGCTGCGCCCAAGACCCAATCTTCGGGCTGATGACGTTAGGTTATCTTGAAGAATTTGAAGGTAATCCTCCTTCTTCATTATCCCATTTACTCTCTGTAAAGCACCAGTTCCATTGGCAGCAAAACAGCCCCACAGCATAATACTACCACCACCGTGCTTGACGGTAGGCATGGTGTACTTGGGGTTAAAGGCCTCACCTTTTCTCCTCCAAACATATTGCTGGGCATTGTGCCCAAACGGCTCGATTTTTGTTTCGTCTGACCACAGAACTTTCCTCCAGAAGGTCTTATCTTTGTCCATGTGATCAGCAGCAAACTTCAGTCGAGCCTTAAGGTGCCGCTTTTGGAGCAAGGGCTTCCTTCTTGCACGGCAGCCTCTCAGTCCATGGAGATGCAAAACACGCTTGACTGTGGACACTGACACCTGTGTTCCAGCAGCTTCTAATTCTTGGCAGATCTGCTTTTTGGTGATTCTCGGTTGAATCTTCACCCTCCTGACCAATTTTCTCTCAGCAGCACGTGATAGCTTGCGTTTTCTTCCATGTATGTATATTTTTGACCCAGCAGATTTGATCACTTTTTCTGTTAACCCATAATAAAGTCATAAAAGAACCAAACTTCATGAATGTTTTTGTGACAAAGAAGTATCTGTTCCAATCACTCTATCGGAGAAAAATCAGAGTTGTAGAAATAACTGGAAACTCAAGAGAGCCATGACATTATGTTCTTCACAAGTGTATGTAAACTTTTGACCACAACTGTACATATTTAAATGTTCGGATATTAATATTTGAATGAGGCAAAACAACATGCTTTTTCTCTCAAATATATTGTTATAATCATGTTTCAGATGTACTGTAATTACTTTCTGTATAAAAATTAATTTGGTGTTCAAAAAGTATTTTTTCAAACTTGAGTCTTGAAAAAAAAGGGGTCGTCTTATAATCAGGGCCATCTTATATTCGGGCCAATAAGGTATTTCACAGCCCAATCGAAGTGCTCCATCACTACAAAACAGAGTTGGGGATTTGCTGACGTGTCCGTTTACGTGCATCTTACCTCTTCTGACACTCGGTTGTCCATAGCTCCTAACATGGAGTGCAGAGCCCCTGCGGAAAGGAACGCAGAGTGTGAATGGCCTTGTTTTCTAACAGTGAAATAGCGTGAAGAACAAAGAAGCAACTCACCAAGATTGTAGAGAATACACGCCTGCTCGTAGCTGATGTCGTCATGGACCACCGTCTTACCAGAGAAGATCTCAGTCCTTCAGACACGCATAGTTAACATATTTTAGTTGGTTGATGTTCTCGAAAAACAAAAACTTGACATAACGTTTAACTGTTTTTTGTACCAAGATATGGAAACAGCTGCCTCCTGCCCGGTTGCCATAGGAACGCGGCTCTGAAGGTAATGAAGCTGACCAAAGTACTTCCTCAACGTGCTGCATCCCTCAAAGTCTCTGGTGACGTTCACGGCACTCTAACAAGAAAGCACACCGTTTTGGAGGCGGTTCAAGCCACCATCTCGTGACTTCTGGCACCAACCTGCCGCAACGTCTCGAGCTTCTTCAGCTGCTCGTTGTAGTTGTCGGGATTCTCACCGTAGTTCTTCAGGATGAACTAGAAGAGAGCGGACAGTCAGCTTTTTCGTTCCAGGATATTTTAAGAACATGTTGTACAACATTCTAGAAGTTAGTACATTTCAGAACACAAACACGTCACTGATATTTTCATTCTCATATGTGAAGAAAACATTACGGAAGATTCTAGAACAGTGGTTCGGGTTCCCAACCTTGCTAAAGATTAAGAACCCCATGAGTTTCACATCTGCACTCATTAAACCCTTTAGAATTTAATAGTAGAGCAATTTAGTTAAGATTCAAAACTGATATAGCTACGCTAGCAAGCTAATATCTAAGTCATTGATTCTTAACCTTGCTAAAGGTACTGACGCCCATGAGTTTCACATGTGCATGCATCGAACCCTTCAGAATTTTATAGTAAAGCATTTTTTTCTCATTACAACCCGATACAGCTAGGCTAACAAGCTAATATGTGGTTGAAGCCCATGAGTTTCACATGTGCATTCACCGAAACCTTCAGAATTGTATGATAAAGCAATATTTTTCAAATTCAAAACCAATATAGTAACAAGCTAATATCTAAGTTAGTGGTTCTTAAACTTGCTAAAGGTAACGAACCCGATGAGTCTCACATGTGCATTCATCAAACCCTTCAGAATAATAAAGCAATTTTTTTTCAAATTCTAAACCAATACAGCTAAGCTAGCCAGCTAATATTTAAGTCAGTGGTTCTTAAACTTGCTAAAGGTACCAAACCCCATGAGTTTCACATGTGCATTAATTCATCGAACCCTTCAGAATTTTATAATAAAGCAATTTTTTTCTAATTCCAAACCGATACAGCTACGCTAACAAGCTCATTTCTAAATTAGTGGTTGAAGCCCATGAGTCTCACATGTGCATTCATAGAACCCTTCAGAATTTTATAATACAGCATTTTTTTCTAATTCCAAACCGATACAGCTAGGCTAACAAGCTAATATCTAAGTCAGTGGTTGAAGCCCATGAGTTTCACATGTGCATTCACTGAAACCTTCAGAATTGTATAATAAAGCAATATTTTTCAAATTCAAAACCAATATAGTAACAAGCTAATATCTAAGTTAGTGGTCCTTAAACTTGCTAAAGGTAACGAACCTGATGAGTCTCACATGTGCATTCATCAAACCCTTCAGAATTCAATAATAAAGCATTTTTTTTCAAATTCAAACCCAATACAGCTAAGCTAGCAAGCTAATATTTAGGTCAGTGGTTCTTAAACCTGCTAAAGGTACAAAACCCCATGAGTTTCACATGGGCATTCACCTAAACCTTGAGAATTTAACCGTAAAGCAAACCAAAATATAGCTAGGCTAACAAGCTTATATGCAAGTCGGTGGTTCTTAACTTTGCTAAAGGTTAGGAACCCCATGAGTTCCACACATGCATTCACTAAACCATTCAGAATTTTAAAATAAAGCAATTTAAATCCGATATAGCTAAGCGAGCAAGCTATCTAAGTCAGTGGCTCTTAAACTTCGAAAAGGTACTGAATCCCATGGGTTTCACATGTGTATAAACTGAACCCTTCAGAGTTTTATAATAAAGATTTTTTTTTTTTCAAATTCCAAACAGATATTGCTAGGCTAACAAGCTAATAGCTAAGTCAGTAGTTGAGCCCTATGAGTTTCACGTGTGCATTCATTCAGAATTTCAAAATAAAGCAATATTTTTTCAAATTCAAACCCAATATAGTTAGGCTAGCAGGCTAATATTTAGGTCAGTGGTTCTGAAACTTGCTAAAGGTACTAAATCCCATGAGTTCCATGTGGAAATTCACCAAAACGTTCAGAATTTAATCATAAAGCAATTAAGTTCAAATTCCAAACTAAAATATAGCTAGGCTAACAAGCTAATATCTAAGTCAGTGGTTCGTAACTTTGCTAAAGGTTAGGAACCCCATGAGTTTCACATTTTCACTCATTAAACCCTTTAGAATGTAATAGTAAAGCAATTGAGTTCAAATTCAAAACTGACATGGCTAAGCTAGCAAGTTCATATCTCAGTCAGCGCTTCTTATTCTTAACCTTGCTAAAGGTACCGAAACCCATGAGTTTCACATGTGCATTCGACGAACCCTTCAGAATTCAAAACTAAAGCATTTTTTTTCAAATTCAAATTAGATATAACTAAGCTAGCAAGCTAATATCTCAGTCAGAGCTTCTTAACCTTGCTAAAAGAACCGAACCCCGTGAGTTACACCTGTGCATTCACAGAACCCTTCAGAATTAAATAATAAAGCATTTTTTTCAAATTCAAAACTAAAATAGCTAAGCTAGCAAGCTAATATCGAAGGCAGTGGTTCTTAACCTTGCTAAAAGTATCAACCCCCAACTTTCACATGTGCCCTGTGAGTGGCCCCGCCCAAGATGGCCGCTGGCAATGCATGCCTCAAGAAAAAAAAGGCACGTTCCGAGACGTCCAATCGTGTGGCATCTGATCATCCTTCTCTTGTGAATTTAAATGAGTATCACTCGTAGACGTCCAATCGTGAGAGTCAAACGTTCGTTTGCTGCCAACCCTCCCACTTCAAATAAATTGGACGTCTGCTAGTGATAAACTCATTCAAAGAGAATTTTTAGGTGTTTATGTAGCATTGAAAATTTCATGTTTTTGTGTTACACTGTAGACCCTACCCACCGACGTCACAAAACCACGTGCTCGCTGTATGGTTCCGCCCACTTGTCCGTCATTTTGTCTCTGTATTAGCATTGGTTTCAATTGATCGAGGAATTTAAAATGCATTTCATGGAAGACCCGGTGCTTTCTGATGCCGTAAACTCACTGGATGTGTTGCATAAAAGGCGTTATGTGGAAAAGCTTCGTTCTATAGACCCTACCCACGTGACGTCACAACTCCGCTCTTCTGAATGGTACCGCCCAATTGTCCGTCAAAACATAGTGTTAACCTGTTACGGCTACGTACATTCCTCCTATTTACGGCGTGTTTTTCTGCTCCTTAACATTAATAATCAAAATGGTGAAGGCGTGTGTGGCTGTTGGTTGCACTAACAGAGAAGATGGAAGGAGAGACTTGAAGTTTTACCGTATTCCGAGGGATCCAAAGAGGAGAGCGAAATGGACGGCTGCAATTCGACGTGAAAACTGGGCACCAAAAAATCACCACAGACTATGTAGTAGTCATTTTATATCCGGTAAGATGCATTTAAGATATGCTTAGAGGGTTTTGGGCTGACAAATAACCACAATTAAGATCATTGCTAGGCTAATCGCCGACAACATACACGTATGTATGTAGTGAGAGTGCTATCGCTAAACCATATAAACATTAAAAGCCTTAACTCAATTGACAAACGACATGAAATACATTAGACTTGACAGTGGATGTTAGCAATAACAAAAGATTTTGAATTGAAAATTTCGTAACTCACCTTTCCAAGCACAAGATAGATTCCTGCCGAATTTTCGTGGACGAGGACCTGTTTCACCCAACCAGCAACGAAGTATTTATAAGCCTCCAAGCTCTTAAAGTGTTTTTCAAATTTTCGTGAGAATAGGCTGATTTTGTGTGGACAAGATAATTGTAAATATCAGCGTAGCAGATGTCAGGCAGACAGGGCGAAGACAGTGGGTCGAAAAACATCGATTTGGGCATCAAATATGGATCTGGCGACTGTATAGAACGAAGCTTTTCCACATAACGCCTTTTATGCAACACATCCAGTGAGTTTACGGCATCAGAAAGCACCGGGTCTTCCATGAAATGCATTTTAAATTCCTCGATCAATTGAAACCAATGCTAATACAGAGACAAAATGACGGACAAGTGGGCGGAACCATACAGCGAGCACGTGGTTTTGTGACGTCGGTGGGTAGGGTCTATACAGTCGCCAGATCCATATTTGATGCCCAAATCGATGTTTTTCGACCCACTGTCTTCGCCCTGTCTGCCTGACATCTGCTACGCTGATATTTACAATTATCTTGTCCACACAAAATCAGCCTATTCTCACGAAAATTTGAAAAACTTCAAGAGCTTGGAGGCTTATAAATACTTCGTTGCTGGTTGGGTGAAACAGGTCCTCGTCCACGAAAATTCGGCAGGAATCTATCTTGTGCTTGGAAAGGTGAGTTACGAAATTTTCAATTCAAAATCTTTTCTTATTGCTAACATCCACTGTCAAGTCTAATGTATTTCATGTCGTTTGTCAATGGAGTTAAGGCTTTTAATGTTTATATGGTTTAGCGATAGCACTCTCACTACATACATACGTGTATGTTGTCGGCGATTAGCCTAGCAATGATCTTAATTGTGGTTATTTGTCTGCCCAAAACCCTCTAAGTATATCTTAAATGCATCTTACCGGATATAAAATGACTACTACATAGTCTGTGGTGATTTTTTGGTGCCCAGTTTTCACGTCGAATTGCAGCCGTCCATTTCGCTCTCCTCTTTGGATCCCTCGGAATACGGTAAAACTTCAAGTCTCTCCTTCCATCTTCTCTGTTAGTGCAACCAACAGCCACACACGCCTTCACCATTTTGATTATTAATGTTAAGGAGCAGAAAAACACGCCGTAAATAGGAGGAATGTACGTAGCCGTAACAGGTTAACACTAGGTTTTGACGGACGATTGGGCGGTACCATTAAGGAGAGCGGAGTTGTGACGTCACGTGGGTAGGGTCTATCGAGTTCAAATTTTTAGCATTGAGACAACAGTATCCACAGTCAAATCATCATTGCTCGCTCCTCCTACTTTAAACGGATTGGACGTCTTCTGCCGTCACTCAGTACGCTGTACGTGACATTTCGTATGAGTGGAGATGACGTAATGGTCACATTGTTATGAATAATAAGGAAGCGTTCAAAGGTAAACAACTTTATCTAGCAGGAAAGAGAAACAAAGTAGGTCATGTGATAAAAGCTAAAAGTTCAACAGACCTGTTATTGAGTGTGAGCGACTTTTTTTCCCATGTGTAATCACCAATATTCACGTTAACTTGAATTTTCATGCCCACTTGTTGCTAATTGTTAGCTGTTGTCATGGCGTCGCGCCATTGCGTCACGTGATCGTTTCCTGATTAGAGATAGCCGAGTGACCGTCTAGTACTGGTTCGCGCTGGTCCACTTGAGTCCACTCATTAGCCACGTTAGCTCTTAGATTAGCTGTTGGCTAAATAGACGGGTAACGCCACGGAGCGACCACGAAGCTAACGATGGTCGAGCAGTTAGCCATTCTGGAAAGGTGTCCGAGTGTTCGGTAACCCGGTTCCGGTTAAAGGTAGCTTGTTGACGGCCACTTCGGGAGCAGTTTCTGCCCCCCTCCCGTGGCCAGCGTCCCCGCCCAGCTCACCTGCCTGACGGCCGGGCTGAAGTGGAAGTCTCCCGCCTCCTTGAGGTCGAGCCATATCATCGGCATGCGGGGGACCGCCTCCATGGCGGCGGCTCGCGGTGCTCTCAAGCCCGCTTGGAAGTCACTAGAGGTCGGCTTGGAGGCTTACGAAGACTCGCTCGGTTCTTTCGTCCAAACAACTGTGTCATGGATCCGTCCAGGCTTGAACCGGAAGTCAGGCAACGTCACGCCTTAGGAATGACGCACGCTTGGGATTCTGGGAAATGTAGTTTAAGTCAGTATTTTTGACACTCGGCGTGACTTTATTAGCATTTCAACCGTCTTGCTTCTGTTTAGCTCAAGAATAACATTTCCCAAAGTGCTATGAAGTAAAAACCGGATCATATTTTCTTATTTAAAATTATTTACTGTTGATGCCTGAAATATTATTTGAACATGTATACATAAATCTACATAACACTACACCACTTGCACTTGCATGTGTCATTTTCAACTTAAGTATGCATGGGAAATTGTAGTACAGTATCTTGTATATTTGTTTAAAGCAGTGAAAGCTGGCAGTCATTGTTATTTCAGTGCTACTGACGGCGATAGACGTCCAAATCCATTTTGACTCATTTGAGTCAAATGGATTTGAACGTCTCCTGCCACTAATGGCAATCAATGAGTTACTAATAATCATAATAAAAAGCTAAATTTAGAAAAAATGAATTGAAAAATACATCTAAAAATGATCAAATGAGAAAATAGGACAAAAAAATATGAAATTAATAACAAATACGTCGAAATATGCAAAATTGATTAGAAAAATACACATTTTATTTTTTGCGTTTTTTTTTTTTTTTTTGGGTCTAAAAAATGTCATTTATATCTAAAAATGAAAGGATTACAAAATATAATACATGAATCAATGGTGAAATACATAAGTACATTACAAAAATAGTACTAAAATATTCACTGCCAAAAGTCCATTTTAACTCGGGTCATCTTGAGTAATCATGTTACAGTGCCATTGACAGCGATAGACGTCCAATCCATTTGACCTAGGGCTTGCACCGAGCAAAGTTGGGTAGAGTAGCCAAAGATTTTACTCAAGTAAGAGTAGTGTAATTCAAAATAATATGACTCAAGTAAAAGTAGTCGTCCAAAAATATACTCAAGTACAAGTAAAAAAGAATTTGGTGAAAATAATACTCAAGTCATAAGTAACATTGTGAGTAACTGCTTAGGATGTTTGATTTCCCCCCCAGCACAATTATCTATATCAACCGTTATTATATTGTACTATAACCAATAAAAAATACAAAAAAATGATTGAATTCCAGCGAGAGAACAAAAATCTACAGAAATGAAGCATTGTTCCTCCAAAGAGCATGAGTGCCCTATTGTGGAGAAAACATATTTCCTATTATTAAACTAACACGATCAGATCTCCGGGTTTCCGTAGTCTATAGGCGCCAATAAAAACATGAATCATGTTGGCTGCTGCGCTCTATGTCAAATGCTTATTTTCTTGCGGTGCTTTAAAGACGCCGCCACGTTATTGAAAAGGCAGGCATGATCCTAGAATGGCAAACTTGAGTTTGATTGGTATATTGGAGTCATGTTATTATTGTTGCAACGTCTCATTGGTGAAACTGGTAGAGCCGCTGTTGGTTTCTCTGGCAAAAAAAGTAAAATCTTATATGTAGAATTAAGTAGGAAAATGTAACGACTAGCGTAGCCCAAAGTAGCGGAGTAAGAGTAGTGTTTTTTGTCACAAATTTTACTCAAGTAAAAAGTATGGCTGAGTAAAACTACTCTTAGAAATACTTTTTCTTCAAAAGTTACTCAAGTAAATGTAACGGAGTAAATGTAACGTGTTATTTTTAATGGTTCGGCTAACGCGGGGGCCTGCAACCCGCTGCTCTAGAGCCGTGTGCGGCTCTTTGGCGCTGCCTGGAGCTTTTCCAAAGATTTTTGAAAATGGAAAAAGATGGAGGGAAATATATTTTTTGTTTCAATATGGTTTCTGTAGAAAGACAAACATGACACAAACAATCTTTCAATTCATTAATATTGTAATGAAGTTAAACTTGAGGTGGCATCATCGTACAACAGAGTAGTCACGTGGAGCGTCATCTCTATAGAAGAGAGACAGCGAGAACCAAAAGTGATATATGCCATGTGGCAAAATGGAATTTGCCAGTGGCATTTTTTGCCACGTGGCATTGTTTTTGCCATGTGGCATTATTTTTGCCATGTGGCATTTTTTTTCTGCCATGTGGCATTTTTTTGCCATATGGCAAAATGGATTTTGCCACATTGCATTTTTTTGGCAATGTGGCAAAATGCATTTTGCCATGTGGCATTTTTTTTCCATGTGGCAAAATTGATTTTGCCATGTTGCATTTTTTTGGATTAAGCCATTTGGCAAAATGGATTTTGCCATGTGGCATTTTTTTTTTGCCATGTGGCATTTTTTTGCCATATGGCAAAATGGATTTTGCCATGTTACATTTTTTTTTTGCAATGTGGCAAAATGCATTTTGCCATTTGGCATGTTTTTTTCCATGTGGCAAAATTGATTTTGCCATGTTGCATTTTTTTGGTTTAAGCCATTTGGCAAAATGGATTTTGCCATGTGGCATTTTTTTTTGCCATGTGGCATTTTTTTGCCATGTGGCAGAAATTGATTTTGCCATGTGGGTTATTTTTTGCCATGTGGCAAAATTGAGTTTGCCATGTTGCATTTTTTTTGGTTTCAAGCCATTTGGCAAAATGGAGTTTTCCATGTGGCATTTTTTTTGCCCTGTGGCAAAATGAATTTTGCCATGTGGCATTTTTTTGCCATGTGGCAAAATTCATTTTGCCATGTGGGATTTTTTTTTTTTTTAGTATAAGCCATTTGGCAAAATGGATTTTGCCATGTGGCATTTTTTTTGCCATGTGGCAAAATGGATTTTGCCATGAGGCATTTTTTTTTGCCATATGGATTTTTTTTTTTTTGTGCCATGTGTCAAATTGATTTTGCCATGTTTTTTGCAAATGCCACATGGCAAAAAAAATTCCACATGGCAAAATCAATTTTGGCATTACAAAATTGGGGGGAAATAGCCCAAAAACTGGCCACATGGCAAAATAATGCCACATGGCAAAATCAATTTTGCCAAATGGCAAAAAAAAAAATGCCACATGGCAAAATCAATTTTCCCTCGTGGCAAATACCACTTTTCATTCTTGGCCCTGCCGCTATAGGATCCACTACAGGGAAAATAAACATTTAATCATGAAGGCTAATTATGTATTTGTAACCAATTTAGTAATTTTGATAGTAGGCTAATATCGATACATACAGCCGGTGTTTTTTTTTCATTATAAGGCATATACAAGGCGTTTAATTTTTTGCGGCTCCAGACATACTGTATCAGTTTGTTTTTTTGGGGATCAAATATGGCTCTTTCAACATTTTGGGTTTGCCGACCCCTGGCCGAACGTCTGCTTTGACTTGTCTTCTTTGTGTAACCACAAGAGGACGCTGTGCGCTTGTGCAGACGTGGAGGCTACTCAGCGGCAGACGTCTTCAGACATATCACCATGGCGACCACAGCTTTGGATGCTGATACAGCCACAGGTGGGCGCGCGGACACACACACACACACACACACACACACACACACACACACACACACACACACACACACACACAAAGGAGACAGACAGATGAGAAGGAGGAGAAAGAAAACAGACAAGATGAAGGGAGAAAGAAGGAAATGAAGGAAGGAAAGTGATCAGATGAAAAGGAGGAAGATGAGAAGTAAGGAAGTGAAGGAAGAGTCATTGCGGGGATGTTTCATGGCGCTGTTGCCATGGTTACTCCATCTTTCTGTCCGTCACGCCAACGTTTACGTATTCACCTCACAGCGTCGTCGTGGCAAACAAACAGCACCGTCATATTGTAACAAATATCACTTTCATATTTCTATATTTAATCATATTTATGCAACTCGGCTCATTATGTTTTTGTTTGCATATATTCCTTATACATATGTGCTTGAAAATATGTGACAGCACTTTATTCATCTTAATAATGACTTGTTGGGAATTATTGAATTATTATGTAATGAATTATTGTATATAATGTTTTGAGTCTGCCTATGGCTCAGAAGCCACATGCGGCTCTTTTCCACTTATATAACTGCAAAACAAAACTTATAAAAATACAATAATATGACAAACTAATTCATTTTTTTGTGTAAGTTGACCACAAAATATAGTACAGATGACATTTTCAATTGACAAATTGACAACTAATTGATTAGTTAATGAATCGACTGCTATCTTAGTAGTCAATTAATCGTTAATCAACTGCTATCTTAGAAGTCAATTAATTGTTTAAAGAGCTAAAAAAAAAACATTTAAGTATACTTTTAACCCACAGGATGCCATTGACGGCAAAAAAAAAAAAAATAATAATAATAATACAGATGACATTTTTAATTGACAAACTGACAACTACCGGTAATTGATTAGCTAATCAATCAACAGCTATTTTGACAGTCGATTAAGTGTTTAAAGACCCCCCAAATTTTTTTTTTTTAGTCCATTTGACTTTTTGGCTACCATTGACAGTAAAATATAATGCTACAGGTGACATTTTTGATTGACAAATTGACAACTAATTGATTAGCTAATCAATCAACTGCTAATTTAATAGTCGGTTAGTCATTTAAAGACTGAAAATTTTTTTATTTCTTAAATTTTTTCACTCCATTTGACTTTTTGGCTGCCATTGACGGCAAACTATAATGGTACAGATGACATTTTTAATTGACAAATTGACAACTAATTGATTAGCTAATCAATCAACTGCTATTTTAGTGGTTGATTAATCATTTAAAGACCTAAAAAAAAAAAAACATATACTTTTAACCCATAGGATACCATTGATGGCAAAAAAATAATAAAAGCACGGATAACATTTTTAATTGACAATTTGACAACTAATTGATTAGCCAATCAATCGACAGCTATTTTAAAGACCGGGAAATTATTATTATTATTTTGTCCATTAAACTCATTGGCTGCCATTGATGGCAAAATATATTGCTAAATGTGACACTTTAATTGACAAGTTGACAAATAATTGATTAACTGAAAATATAATGCGACATGTGACACTTTAATTGACAAGTTGACAAATAATTGATGAACTAATCAATCAACTGCTGTTGTAGTTGTCGATTAACCGAATAAAGACCTAAAAAATTATATACTTTTAACACATAGGATGCCATTGACAGCAAAAAAAAAAAAGTACAGAATAGATTACATTTTTAATTGACAAATTGACAACCAATTGATTAGCTAATCAATCGACAGCTACTTTGTTGATTGTTTAAAAACCCCCCAAAAAATATTTTGTCCAGTTGACCCATTTGCTGCCATTAACGACAAAATACAGAATAATGGTACAAAAAACATTTTCAATGGACAAATATACAATTTATCGGTTAGCTAATCAATCAACTGCCATCTCAGTAGTCGATGAATCGCTAAAAGACCTAAAAAAATGTTATATACTTTTATCCTATAGGTTGCCGTTGATGGCAAAATATAATAATACAGATGCCATTTTTAATTGACAAATTGACAAATAATTGTTTAGCTAAATAATCGACAGCTACTTTAATAGTCAATTAATCGTTTCAAGACCAGGGAAATTTTTTTTTTTAGTCCGCTCACCTCATTGGCTGCCATAGACGGGAGAATGTAATCGTACAGATGACAGTTTTAATTGTTAACTAATTGATTAGCTAATCAATCAACTGCTATCTTAGTAGTCGATTAATCGTTTAAATACCAAAAAAAAATTAAATACTTTTTAGAAGTAGATGGAATTCCAGTGAAAATAATAGGACAGATAGCATTTTTAATTGACAAGTAATTGATTAGCTAATCAATCAACTGCTATTTTAATAGTCGATTAATCGGTCAAAGACCTAAATTTTAAAAAAAGTAGATAGAATGCCAGTGATGGCGAAACTAATAGGAGTGACAACATCTTTAATTGACAACTAATTGATTAGCTAATTAATCGACTGCTATTTTAATAGTCAATTAATCGTTTAAAGACCGGAAAAATTTTTTTTTTAGTCCGCTCAACTCATTGGCTGCCATTGACGGCAGAATGTAATTGTACAAATGACAGTTTTAATTGTTAACAACTCATTGATTAGCTAATCAATCGACTGCTATTTTAATAGTCGATTAATCGTTTAAATAACTAAAAAATTTGTTTTAATACTTTTAGAAGTAGATAGAATGCCAGTGACGGCGAAAATTATAGGACAGACGACATTTTTAATTGACAAGTAATTGATTAGCTAATTACTCGACTGCTATTTTAATGGTCGAGTAATCGGTCAAAGACCTAAAAAAAAGTTTTTAAGTCCATTTAACTCATTGGCAGACATCCACGACAACAAATATAAGTACAGATAACTTTTTTAATTGATCAATCGAAAAATAATTGATTGACGATCCAATGGAATTTGATTGGGGAGCCTAGCAAAGTAGAAATAATAGTACAGATGACTTTTTTTAATTGACAAATTGATCAATAATTGATTAGCGAATCAATTAACTGCTATCTTAATAGTCGATTAATTGGTTAAGGACCTTAGAATTTTTTTTTTTGGTCCATGTAACTCATTGACTGCCATCGGCGACAAAAAATGCAAGCGCAGATGACTTTTTTAATTTGAATCGAAAAATAATTGAATGACAATTTTATTCGGGGCGAGCGGTGCAGTATTTTATAATGAACTCATCACCTTTGATAGCGATCGACAAACGATCGCACCAACCCTCTCAGTCAAAATGGATCGGACATCTATCGCTGTCAATAGCACTGAAACGTGATTACTCAATGCCAGCCATCCCGGTTGAAATGAATTTGATGTCTTTCACTGTCAATGGCAGCAATTGAATTACTACTGTTTTTTTTTGTACTTCTGAATATCATCTTCTCAAATTCTGGCCGCCTCGCTCGTGACTAATCCGATAAACGGCGGTGAAAAAAAAAGTCGGGTGGGTTGGCAGCTAAGAAATGCTATTTGTTGTCAGGCAGCGGGAGTGCGGCCGGTTGCCATGGATACGCAACGTGATGCAGCAGAGGAACGTGTTGCTCTTTGGTTTACATCATCTTTCATGTCATGGTGTCAAACATCTCCACGTTGATCTTCTCACGTAAGCGCACTTAGGCGCGATGTCTCGGCGCCGGCGTGGCGCCTGTGTCTAAAGATTGCAAAAAAAAAATCACAAAAAAATTGTAATCTATTCAAATATTCTCAACAAAAGACTACCAAAGTTAGTGCCATTGACAGACAAAGCAGTGTTGCTTTTAAAAAGTACTGTTTTAACTAAACCTCAGCAGAACTTTGTCATATGACAACTTAGAATACTCAAACTAAAGGAACACATCAACACCCTTCCTACTGTTAAAACGGCTTTAATGTTGTGGCATTTGCTGCCGTTGACAGCGATAGACGTCCAATCCATTTGAACTGAAACGGGTTATTTGTTAGTAACACTAGAAACTGCAATTTCTGTCCGAAAATGATGTCCCTGGTAATAACAAATCTTAATTATATACAGTGCCTTGCAAAAGTATTCGGCCCCCTTGAATCTTGCAACCTTTCGCCACATTTCAGGCTTCAAACATAAAGATATGAAATTTAATTTTTTTTGTCAAGAATCAACAACAAGTGGGACACAATCGTGAAGTGGAACAACATTTCTTGGATAATTTCAACTTTTTTAACAAATAAAAAACTGAAAAGTGGGGCGTGCAATATTATTCGGCCCCTTTACTTTCAGTGCAGCAAACTCACTCCAGAAGTTCAGTGAGGATCTCTGAATGATCCAATGTTGTCCTAAATGACCGATGATGATAAATAGAATCCACCTGTGTGTAATCAAGTCTCCGTATAAATGCACCTGCTCTGTGATAGTCTCAGGGTTCTGTTTAAAGTGCCGAGAGCATTATGAAAACCAAGGAACACACCAGGCAGGTCCGAGATACTGTTGTGGAGAAGTTTAAAGCCGGATTTGGATACAAAAAGATTTCCCAAGCTTTAAACATCTCAAGGAGCACTGTGCAAGCCATCATATTGAAATGGAAGGAGCATCAGACCACTGCAAATCTACCAAGACCCGGCCGTCCTTCCAAACTTTCTTCTCAAACAAGGAGAAAACTGATCAGAGATGCAGCCAAGAGGCCCATGATCACTCTGGATGAACTGCAGAGATCTACAGCTGAGGTGGGAGAGTCTGTCCATAGGACAACAATCAGTCGTACACTGCACAAATCTGGCCTTTATGGAAGAGTGGCAAGAAGAAAGCCATTTCTCAAAGATATCCATAAAAAGTCTCGTTTAAAGTTTGCCACAAGCCACCTGGGAGACACACCAAACATGTGGAAGAAGGTGCTCTGGTCAGATGAAACCAAAATTGAACTTTTTGGCCACAATGCAAAACGATATGTTTGGCGTAAAAGCAACACAGCTCATCACCCTGAACACACCATCCGAACTGTCAAACATGGTGGTGGCAGC
Organism: Corythoichthys intestinalis; assembly: GCF_030265065.1. Taxonomy (NCBI): domain Eukaryota; kingdom Metazoa; phylum Chordata; class Actinopteri; order Syngnathiformes; family Syngnathidae; genus Corythoichthys; species Corythoichthys intestinalis. The sequence goes on along the minus strand of NC_080398.1, from coordinate 5,327,642 downwards.
ATCATGGTTTGGGCCTGCTTTTCTTCAGCAGAGACAGGGAAGATGGTTAAAACTGACGGGAAGATGGATGCAGCCAAATACAGGAAGATTCTGGAAGAAAACCTGTTGGTATCTGCACAAGACCTGAGACTGGGACGGAGATTTATCTTCCAACAGGACAATGATCCAAAACATAAGGCCAAATCTACAATGGAATGGTTAAAAAATAAACGTATCCAGGTGTTAGAATGGCCAAGTCAAAGTCTAGACCTGAATCCAATCGAGAATCTGTGGAAAGAGCTGAAGACTGCTGTTCAAAAACACTCTCCATCCAACCTCACTGAGCTGGAGGTGTTTTGCAAGGAAGAATGGGCAAGAATGTCAGTCTCTCGATGTGCAAAACTGATAGAAACATACCCCAAGCGACTTGCAGCTGTAATTGGAGCAAAAGGTGGCGCTACAAAGTATTAACGCAAGGGGGCCGAATAATATTGCACGCCCCACTTTTCAGTTTTTTATTTGTTAAAAAAGTTGAAATTATCCAATAAATTTTGTTCCACTTCACGATTGTGTCCCACTTGTTGTTGATTCTTGACAAAAAATTAAAATTTTATATCTTTATGTTTGAAGCCTGAAATGTGGCGAAAGGTTGCAAGGTTCAAGGGGGCCAAATACTTTTGCAAGGCACTGTAATTTATTTAAACTTCCCCCTTACTAAAATGGTTTTTTTACAACAGAAAAGGTAACAACAGTGGCAGTCGGAGACCATTTTAATTTTTTTCATGTCATTCATTGTCAGACAGAAGCAGCACGGCAATACGCCACGCTAAAAAATGAGATATCAAAATGGCTTACCTTTTCGTCCTTTGCAGCACCATGGCCCCCAACAAAATGTTTACTGCGTATGAAATGTGAATAGCTTCACCATGCTCGCGTTAAACTGGTCTTTTGGATGTCCGCGCAAGTTGATCCATTCTTCACATTTTTTCTACCGAGTTTTTGGTTTTGGGAAATGTATGAAGAAAACATCCTTCATATGTTGTAATGACTAGAGTCGGGTTTCTACAAGTTCCATGGCAGCAGTATTTATTCGGCATGTTCTTTTTTGAAAGATTACCGGAGAAAACAAGCAGAAATAACATGGATTGTATGCGAGGCGTGTCTATAATGTCCCACTTCTGCGTTACGATGGGGACATCATGGTCTAACAATAGCATTTGTGCGGTACGCTATGGATCCGATATCTACAGGAAGTCAAAGATGCTTCAAAATTAACAGGAACTGATCCAATATGTAATCAATCAATCAACTTTATTTATATAGCACATTTAAAAGATCCGCAAAGGAGTCCAAAGTGCTTTACATTAGGGCTGCAGCTATCGAATATTTTAATAATCGAGTAATCGACTGAAAATTCTATCGATAAATCGAGTAATCGGATAAAACAAATATATTTTTAGGTGAAGAGCAATTATGAATATACATGAGAAAACAAGACATTTCATCTAATCTTGAACCATTTTCAGTCAATCAATGTCTTTATTTTCGATGTATGTTGTTGAAAACAGCCAACAATTGCATCTCAGATGTAACTAGAATTTAAAAAAAGACTGATTCACTTCTTTCACTCAAAAAACTTTTAGATCTTATTTAAAAAAAAAAAAATATATATATATATATATATCTTACCTAAAAATGCCGTTACGCTTGATAACACACATCACTTAAAAGTTAGGATTTTTTCCCACGTGTTTCAATTGAATTTCTCTTTGTGTCAAGCCATTTTTAAGTTCTAGTTAAGTTTTAAGTTAGTCTAAACTGTAAGTCCTGATAGGATTTTGAGTTTTTGCAGTGTTCAAAATAAATGTATGATACAGGCTGTATTGGAGCACATTAGGGACCAGTGGTACTTGGTGTTTTATCCAGCAATGACTACTGAGCTAAAATTGATAGTTAGCATGATTAAGTTTTTATTTTGCACCCTCATCACTCCACAATGCTATGTTATGTTAAAGCCTGTATGTAAGACATGTTAGCCACGCATCGACAGTGGTCATAATTAATTGAAACCTAGCCCTCCGCAGGGCTAACGTTACGTGAGCTAGTAGCGACAGTAACGTTAATCTTATTTATTAGCGCTTAGCGCTCTACTGCTTTAAGATGGCGGCTGTCTACTAACGCTGCCCAGACGCGGCCAAGTCTGTCATCTAGTTCAACATACATGTGATCTCTATGAGACACATCAGACGCTACCTGCTACCAACGTAGCATCGTGCGGACTAGTATTTAGCAACATCGGCGTCATTTGTAGCGGCTGTCTGCTGCAGTGAGTTTTTTTTTTTTTTTTTGCTTCTTCCTCGTCGCACGTGACAACAGCGCGTTGTCCCGCATTAAAAGAAGTCCGAGCAAAACGTGATGCTTAGAGCTGTCAAAATAAACGATTACTCGAGGTGAATAAAATTACTCGGATCAGTTTTTAAACTCGAGTTGCTCGAGTACTCGTTTCAGCTCTACTTTACATACTATAAAACAGCAAAATAAGTTAACACTCAAAGATAAAAGACATAAAAAAATAAAAAGATGAGGTCATAAACACTCATTGCACATTAAAAGCTGAAGAAAAAATGTTTTAAGGCTTGATTTGAAATCCGTAAGTGAAGGGGCCTGTCTAATAGTAAGTGGTAATGGCGTACCGCAAGCAACACGTCACCTCCGCTCATTAATATTCGTGACATTAGCGACTGTTGCTAAGCAAGGACAACCCACCGTTTGTCCATAATAGGAAATCAATGGAAATCGTGTACGAAGGAGATGTTTACAGCGCTAAACCTACCAATTCTCTCTGAAAATGATGTGCCTGGTGCCAAATTGACTGGCATAGATGTGGAAGAACATAAAAATATTCAGTTTAAGAAATGGCTTTAGTGTCGAAGGCAGAAAAAGACGAAAAAAACGAGCCGATCTAAGCATAGCTTTAGCTTTTTTTTTATCGACGCGACTGACAATGACATTCTCCGGTTTCAACAAGCTATCCTTTAGCATCAGCCCTGTCTTTCTTATATGTCCTCTGGCTGTCCTACGTCTCTTACCGTTCTTGGGGGTAATTTAGTTAGCTTTGTGTAGCGATCGCAAATGCTACTCAGTGACAGCCAACGAACACTTTTAATTTTTTCATTGATAACACATCTTAATCCTATAATTTATTTACACTTCCCCCTTACTAAAGTTGTTTTTTATATATATATATATATATATATATATATATATATATATATATAACAGAAACGGTAACAGTGGCAGTCAGATACCATTGTAATTTTTTTCAGGTCATTCATTGTCAGACAGAAGCAGTACGGCACAACTTTACGCTAAAAAAATAAAGTAAAAATATAAAAATGGCTTACCTCTTTGTCCTCTGAAAGACCATGCCAACCCAATATAATGTTTACTGCATATGAAACGTGAATGTATTCGCCGAGCTGGTGTTAAAGTCTGCGCAAGTTGATTCGGTCTTCACATTTTTTCCTCCCGAGTTTTTGGTTTCCGGGAACGTATGAAGAAAACATCCTTCATGGTCGTAATGTCTAGAGTCGTTTCTACAAGTTCCAAAAAAGCAATGCGTGATCGGCATGTTCGTTTTTGAAAGATTACCGGCGAAAAGAAGCACTTTTTACGTTGGGTCTATGCGAGGGCGGGTCTATAATGTCCCACTTCGGCTTTACTTCCGCTTTACGATGCGACGTCACGGTCTAAAAATAGCCTGCGTGCGGTACGCCATGTTTCCACAGCTTGGGCGCCATCACCGAAAATGCACGGTCACCCCTAAGCTTCAGCCTTGATCTTGGGACTTTTAGAAGCAGGTGGTCATCTGATCTCAGGGTTCTGGTTGGACTGTAAGGCTGAAGCAGTTCTGACAGATATGGCGGCGCAAGTTTATGCAAACATTTAAAAACAAATAATCATATCTTAAAATGTATCCGGTAATGTACTGGGAGCCAGTGAAGAGATGCTAAAATCGGGGTGATATGTTCGCGCCTGCGGGTTCTAGTAAGGAGTCGAGCATTTTTGTACAAGTTGCAGACGGGCCAGTGCAGCCTGACCGACGCCTGCATACAAAGAATTACCGTAATCCAATCAAGTTATGACAAAAGCATGAATCAATTTCTCCAAATCAGAGTGTGAAACAATAGATTTCACTACTGGTGGAAGGTAATTATCGGTCCGATAATTATCGGTCCGATAATAGGAATTACGACGTCATCCCGATAAATCCAAAAACATTTATAATAGGACCGATAATATGTACTGTTCTGGCTTTGCAGTTTACACAATAGTATGGGAAATCAGTTGATCATTTGCGGGGGATTGCTCCCACCTGCTGGTCAGAATAATTCAATGCACCTATTTTTATTACAGTAGTTTGGTTCAATCACTTACACATTGCGGTGTCTAGCGGTAGCATTGACAGTCGTGAATGCTTTCTGTTACGTTTTCGCCTCGGAAATATATGTATTTTATGTTTACTATTACATATGGATGTGCAAAATATGTTTACTTCTGTGGTGAAGGGTCATATGTACAGAACTTCATAAGTTGTGTTATAGAAGCCAGCCAATGCTTTAGTAGCTCAAGCTAGTGTGCTATGCTATACATATAATAGTTGTGTATATAAGTGTATTGTGCAGTTTGTTGTATATTGAGTACTGAATATGTGTATTTTTCTGTTGTACTTTCACAATATTAAGACGAGTGTCTTCCCATAAAAGCAAGAAAAGACCAAGCCTTGTGGTTTATGGAAGTGCATTCATTCTTAGCTGGCTGTCGGGCAGTGCAGAAGTGAAACGCACTGCACTGTTCATGTCATTATGAAAAATCTGATGAGATCAAAGGCAAATCTATGTTGAATCCACCACTAGTTTTTACACTTTTTAAATCTCCAGGTGTTCAAAAACTCAGGTTATACATTTAAAAAATTATATATTTATTATCAGTTATCAATATCGGTATCGGTTTCCAAAAATGGATATCGTGCACCCCTAGATTTCACCTTAGCAATCTGGCGAAGCTATTAAAAACAGTCCCGTGCAACACAAGAAATCTGCTTGTCAAATCGAAAATCAGAATCAAATTGGACCCCACATTTATAACATAGTCTTTAAGTAACGGAGACAATGAACCCTGGTCAACTTCAGTCATGCTTTCATTCAAACTTAAAAAAATTCAGAGAAAGCCACGACTTTATATTGTTGAGGCATTCAATGAGTTAACAGAAAGTGCCATTGGAAAATAAATCTGACAGTTATCAGCATACAAATGAAATAAAACACTACGTTTCCTAAAAACAGAACCAATGAATAAATAAATAAATAAATAGAAAATAAAAGTGGGCCGAGAACAGATCCCTGGGAAACCCCGTGTGGAAGCGATGCCTTTTTGGACATTAAATTGCCCATTTTTGCACAAAAACTCTGTTCATTTGGGTAAGACTTAAACCATTCAAGAGCGCCACCTTGAATGCCCACTCTGTGCTCAAGACGAGAAATTAAAATCTCATGGTCTACGGTATCAAATGCTGCAGATAAATCTAAAAGAACTAAAACAACAAACTTGCCAGGGTCTGTTGCCAAAAGTATATCATTTGATACTCTTAAAAGTGCCGACTCAGTGCTGTGGAGGGATTTAAAACCAGACTGGAATGGTTCCGAAACCTGGTTTTCTTCAAGGAATGGTAGTAGCTGACTATAGATAACCTTTTCTAGTTTTTTAGAAATATATGGAAGATGAGAAATAGGCCAAAAATTTGAACAGAGGGTGGGGTTTAGGCCTCTTTTCTTCATTAAAGGTATACAGGAAGTCAATCTGAAATGCCCCCAAATCAACAGGAAGCTAACCCGAAATGGCCCAAAATCGACAGGAAGTATCTCAGTACGTACAGGAAGTGAACCCAAAATGCCGCCAAATCAACAGGAAATGACCCCGAAATCCCTCAGATCAACAGGAAGTGACCCAATATGAGGTGCATCATACCGTGAGTGTACTGTAGGTGTATCCTCCCATTCCTAGCATTAGTCATGTATGGTACATTATTTGTGTATGTCATGCACACATGCATGTTGGTGTGCGTGTTTGTTTTCTGTGTGTACACGTATGTTTTCTTTTTGCGTGTGTGTGTGTAGTCCTGTTTGCGTTTGTGTGTGCGAATGCGTGTGCGTACTCCCCGTCTGGCTTGACAAGAGAAGCAATCGAGCCCCCGGCGGGCCGCTGCTGGCGGCGGCTGATAAGGTGAAATTGAAATGTTTTCAGAGCTCCCAGAACGCCGCCGCCTCCTCAGGCTCAGCGGAATCCATTTTCCATTCGGGTCTGAACACCTGATGCCCTCGGCGAGCAAACAAGCCACAAAAAGAAAGACACGTTTGGACTTTTTATTCCAAAAAAAGAAGAAAGCTCCAAGGAGCCGGGAGGTTCATTAAGGAGCGCCGAGGCTCCGACACCGATAGGGAAAACATGAGGAGCGTGCACAAAGAGGCCGGCGACATGCACACCAACAACTTGTGCGGGAAAAAAAGGCCACGGCATCACGAGAACGGCGAGAGAAAAGGCCGGAAGCGATCCGCTTCCTGTTCAGACAGGAAGTGGAGAGGGTGGTGTGAAGGGAGTTGTCTTATTTTTTTGTTGTTTTGGGGAATGACATCACCAGGAAGAAAAGTCTGTAAACAATCTACACTAGAAAGGCAGAGGTGGGAGGAAGTCACGTTTGCGGGTCAAGTCAAGTCGGTTTAGGGACGTTGATGGTGATAGACGGCCAAATTTAATTAGATTGAGAGTGATTAATCATGTTTAGTTATTATGGGGGTCACTTCCTTTTTATTGGCTGATTTTGGGGCATTTCCAAGTCACTTCTTGTTGGTTTCAGGTCATTTTCTGTTGGTTTGGCGTAGTGCTGCAATGATTGATTAACTCGGGTATTCGATTAGAAAAAAAATCGTTTAATTAAACCAGCGTTAAATTGGTTTATTTTGAAAGTGTTTGCATTTAGTTTTATTGATTTGGGTGGATACACTGCCTTATTTCACTTGGCTGTATCCAGCTGCTCCATGTTAAGACCAACATAAGCCAAGTTTTAGTTTGAGCTAATGTTTTTTTTTTTATGCATTCGTAATTTAGGTTATTGGTATAATTAGCCATTTTTTTTTTTTTTTTTTTGTGGGAATATGTGTCTAAACCATTTGTTAAGAGCATTGTTAAAAAACAAAAAAAAGTCAGCATTTTATAGCATTTAAGCTAGCAGACTTCTGCTATGTAAGTTAAACTCTGCCTATGAGAACAATGGGTGACTTTTGGGAAGGGGAGGGGGACAACATGTTGATAACCCCAAAACGCAGTGTCAGTAATAAAATTAACTTACAAGGATATTTATAATAATGAGCTTTTTTTGTGTCCCATCATTCTTCAGGGGAATTCTAAATAAGGCTGCCTAGGCAATACTTTTCGCCAAGATCGTCATCCATTGAAATTTGTACGCCCGCCGGTGTCGTGCCAATGTAGTTACCCCAGTCAAATTGTATCCCCTGGGCGGAGCCATATGGAGGTAGATTTGTGTCTTTATTATTCCAAAAAAAAAAAAGTTGCTTCAATCAAAATAGATATTTTCAACCCAAAAAAGTCGCTTCAATCAAAAACATATTTTCCAAGAAAAAAATTTCAAAATATTTTTTCTCATATTTTAAATTAAAGGGAAAGCAAGGTGCTCTAAAAATAATTTCGACCCATGATGATGTTTTTTTGTTCATTTCATTCATTTTTGTTGCAGTTTTATTGCTTTAAAACATATATATATATATATATATATATATATATTAGGGCTGTCAAAATTATCGCGTTAGCGGGCGGTAATTAATTTTTTAAATTAATCACGTTAAAATATTTGACGCAAATTAATGCACAGATTTAAATGACAGTACAGTGTCAGCCCACGTTAATTGTGTTTTATGGAGTTATGCCGCCCTCTGCTGGCGCTTGGGTGCGACTGATTTTATAGGCTTCAGCACCCATGAGCATTGTGTAAGTACAGTGCCTTGCAAAAGTATTCGGCCCCCTTGAATCTTGCAACCTTTCGCCACATTTCAGGCTTCAAACATAAAGATATGAAATTTAATTTTTTTGTCAAGAATTAACAACAAGTGGGACATAATCGTGAAGTGGAACAACATTTATTGGATAATTTAAACTTTTTCAACACATAAACTGAAAAGTGGGGCGTGCAATATTATTCGGCCCCTTTACTTTCAGTGCAGCAAACTCACTCCAGATGTTCAGTGAGGATCTCTGAATGAGCCAATGTTGTCCTAAATGACCGATGATGATAAATAGAATCCACCTGTGTGTAATCAAGTCTCCGTATAAATGCACCTGCTCTGTGATAGTCTCAGGGTTCTGTTTAAAGTGCAGAGAGCATTATGAAAACCAAGGAACACACCAGGCAGGTCCGAGATACTGTTGTGGAGAAGTTTAAAGCCGGATTTGGATACAAAAAGATTTCCCAAGCTTTAAACATCTCAAGGAGCACTGTACAAGCCATCATATTGAAATGGAAGGAGCATCAGACCACTGCAAATCTACCAAGACCCGGCCGTCCTTCCAAACTTTCTTCTCAAACAAGGAGAAAACTGATCAGAGATGCAGCCAAGAGGCCCATGATCACTCTGGATGAACTGCAGAGATCTACAGCTGAGGTGGGAGAGTCTGTCCATAGGACAACAATCAGTCGTACACTGCACAAATCTGGCCTTTATGGAAGAGTGGCAAGAAGAAAGCCATTTCTTAAAGGTATCCATAAAAAGTCTCATTTAAAGTTTGCCACAAGCCACCTGGGAGACACGCCAAACATGTGGAAGAAGGTGCTCTGGTCAAATGAAACCAAAATTGAACTTTTTGGCCACAATGCAAAACGATATATTTGGCGTAAAAGCAACACAGCTCATCACCCTGAACACACCATCCCCACTGTCAAACATGGTGGTGGCAGCATCATGGTTTGGGCCTGCTTTTCTTCAGCAGGGACAGGGAAGATGGTTAAAATTGACGGGAAGATGGATGCAGCCAAATACAGGAACATTCTGGAAGAAAACCTGTTGGTATCTGCACAAGACCTGAGACTGGGACGGAGATTTATCTTCCAACAGGACAATGATCCAAAACATAAAGCCAAATCTACAATGGAATGGTTAAAAAATAAACGTATCCAGGTGTTACAATGGCCAAGTCAAAGTCCAGACCTGAATCCAATCAAGAATCTGTGGAAAGAGCTGAAGACTGCTGTTCACAAACACTCTCCATCCAACCTCACTGAGCTCGAGCTGTTTTGCAAGGATAAATGGGCAAGAATGTCAGTCTCTCGATGTGCAAAACTGATAGAAACATACCCCAAGCGACTTGCAGCTGTAATTGGAGCAAAAAGTGGCGCTACAAAGTATTAACGCAAAGGGACCGAATAATATTGCACGCCCCACTTTTCAGTTTTTTATTTGTTAAAAAAGTTGAAATTATCCAATAAATTTTGTTCCACTTCACGATTGTGTCCCACTTGTTGTTGATTCTTGACAAAAAATTAAAATTTTATATCTTTATGTTTGAAGCCTGAAATGTGGCAAAAGGTTGCAAGGTTCAAGGGGGCCGAATACTTTTGCAAGGCACTGTAATTATTGACATCAACAATAACGGACTACTAGTTTATTTTTTGATTGAAAATTTTACAAATTTTAATGAAACGAAAACATTGAGGGGTTTTAATATAAAAATTTCTATAACTTGTACTAACATTTATCTTTTAAGAACTACAAGTCTTTCTATCCATGGATCGCTTTAAGTGAATGTTAATAATGTTAATGCCATCTTGTTGATTTATTGTTATAATAAACACAGTCCTTATGTACCGTATGTTGATTGTATATATCCATCTTGTGTCTTATCTTTCCATTCCAACAATAATTTACAGAAAAATATGGCTTATTTTATGGTTTGAATTGCAATTAATTGCGATTAATTACGATTAATTTTTGAGCTGTAATTAACTCGATTAAAAATTTTCGTTTGACAGCCCTAATACATACATACATACATATACATATATATATATATATAGGAAAGCCAATTACATGCAATGACACTTTTCGACCACCAGTGGGCTCCCTTAAAATCAGCTTATGGTTGTCCTTTTCTTGTACTTAGATTCTTATTTATTTTTCTTATACTGTTTGAGGCGCAGCTCAGGTATTTCAATTTTTCATGTTCCTTATCTGATGACTCGATCATTCGAACAAACTAGTTCATCGATTAATCAACTACTATAATATTCGACAGCTGCAGCCCTAGTTTGAGGGCATTTTTGGGTCAATTTCCTTTCTTAAGTCATAGACTGCCATTGACAACTATTCATTCGTCCTTCCCAGTCAAAAAGGATTAGACGTCTATCGCTGTCAATGACACCCAATGAGTTAACAGTGAGGCAAGGTGAGAAAACGATGCAGCCTGACCAAACTCCATTGGGAAATAAGCCAATTTAAGACTTGGGAACTAGACATGCTAGCTCACACAGTCAAAATGGATTGGACGTTTATCGCAGTCATTAGCAGCCAGTGAGTTAAATTTTTAAAATAATATTAGAGCCGTTTGAACAACAGTAAGGTTGTTGATTGGTTTTCTTAGTTTGAATGGTGTAAATTATAATATGCCAAAGTTACGTGGGTTTACTGTAAAATGACGAAATTTTAAAGCAAGTCTGGTTCCTCTATCACCATCAATGGCAAGCAATTGAGCGCTACACCCAGACTACAGTATCACAAAAGTGAGTACACCCTTCGCATTTCTGCAGATATTTAAGTATATCTTCATGAGACAACACTGACAAAATGATACTTTGACACAATGAAAAGTAGTCCGTGTGCAGCTTCTATAATAGAGTTTATTTTCCCCTCAAAATAACTCAAAATGTAGCCATTAATATCCGAACCCCTGGCAACAAAGTAAGTACACCCCTTAGAAACTACATCCCTAAATGTCCAAATTGAGTACTGCTTGTCATTTTCCCTCCAAAATGTCATGTGACTCGTTACAGGAGTGCTGTCAACATTGCTGCAGAGATTGAAGAGGTGGTGGGTTAGCCTATTGGTGCTCAGACTATATGCCGCACTCTAAATCAAATTGGTGTGCATAGCTGTCACCCCAGGAGGAAGCCTCTTCTGAAGACGGTACACAAGAAAGCCCGCAAACAGTTTGCTTAAGACATGTCAACAAAGCACATGGATTACTGGAACCATGTCCTATGGTCTGATTAGACCAAGATTAATTTGTTTGGTTCTGATGGTCTCAAGCGTGTGTGGCGGCGACAAGGTGAGGCGTACAAAGATAAGTGTGTCATGCCTACAGTCGAGCATGGTGGTGGGAATGTCATGGTCTGGAGCTGCATGAGTGCTGTCAGTGTTTGAGAGTTACATTCCACTGAGGGAAACGTGAACTCCAACATGTACTGTGAAATACTGCAGCAGAGCATGATCCCCTCCCTCCAGAAACTGGGTCACAGGGCAGTGTTCTAGTATGACCCACCTCCAAGATGACAGCTGCTTTACTGAAGAGGCTGAGGGTAAAGGTGATGGACTTGCCAAGCATGTCTCCAGACTTCAACCCAATAGAACATCTTTGGGGAATCCTCAAGCGGAAGGTGGAGGTGCGCAAAGTCTCAAATATCCGGCAGCTTCGCAACGTCATCATGGAGGAGTGGAAGAGCATTCCACTGGAAATCTGTGAAGCTCTGGTCAACTCCATGCCCAGGAGAGTAAAGGCAATTCTGGATAATAGTGGTGGCCACACAAAATATTGACAGTTGACATGTTGTATGTTAATATGGGCAACCTTCACTAAGGCAGTACTCAATTTGGACATTTAGGGATGTAGTTTCTAAGGGGTGTACTCACTTTTGTTGCCAGGGGTTTAGATATTAATGGCTATATTTTGAGGGGAAAATAAATGAACTCTATTATATAAGCTGCACACAGACTATTTTTCATTGTGTCAAAGTGTCATTTTGTCAGTGTTGTCCCATGAAAAGATATACTTACCATAATTTTCGCACTATAAGGCGCACTTGACTATAAGCCGCAACCCACCAAATGTGACACAAAAACAGCATTTGTTTATAGATAAGCCACACTGGACTATAGGCCGCAGCTGTCCTCACTGTATTATGGGATATTTACACCATAAGATATTAACCGGTAACACTTCATTAGACTGCGGCATCATACGACAGTCAGAAGACCAAATGAACCACCATGAAGCTTTGAACCAATTGGCTGCTAAGCTTCATTGCTTCAAGAAGCTTCATTTGGCCATCACTGCTCCCTTGGGGGAGACAGTCAATCTCTTCTGCAACGTGCTGTCAACACTGTTGTTGTCCAACATGCCTCCTAGCATGCATTGTAGCGCAACAGATGTAAATAACAATCAAAATTCATGTTCTGTGCTAATTATTTATTCAGTTATTGTTCCAGTTGTTTCATTATTGCTAGTCATGTTGTTTGGTAACACTTTGACAGTGGCCCCATGAGACTGTCATTATGACATGACACTGTCATGGGCATTAATGAATGCTTATAACAGATGTCATTTAGTGTTATTCGGCAAATTATCTCACTTTTGAATGGATGTAAAAGATCCGAGCTGGACATAAATGGAGTTAGTAACATAATTTGTCAGATGACACTTATTGACTGACATTTGTCATAAGCATTCATTAATGCCCATGATAGTCTTATGACGCTGCTGTCAAATAAAGTGTTACCAAATACCATAACAAGCAATTAATGAAACAACTGGAACAGTAACTGAATAAATAATTAGCACAGATGATGAATTTTGATTGCTATTTACATCTATAGTGCTGCAATGCATGCTAGGAGGCATGTGTTGCCTATTAACCCCCCCCCAAAAAAAAAAAAAAAAAAAAATCAACAAATAAGCCGCCCTGGACTATAAACCGCAGGAGTCAAAATGAAGGAAAAAAGTAGAGGCTTATAGTCCGAAAATTACGGTAAATATCTGCAGAAATCTGAGGGGTGTACTCACTTTTGTGATACACTGTACAAATGACACCAACATGTACGATTGTGTATGGTTACCATGGTGACCAAACACTCACAGGAGATTGGTGAACACAAATATGCTAAATCATGCTGTACTTTTTGTTCAAATTTGGTAGCTAGCTAGCTAGCATGTTTACCATCTAATCAATCAGGATTCAGTTGTCGATGACATGGAAATGAAAGGCCCAAATTGAAAAAATACTCATTTAGCTTGATTAGCATGTCTTTCTTCATGAGTGTACCAAATTTGACCAAAAAATATTAAAGTTTTCTCTCAAAATTTGTCATCAAATGCATAAAAACAAACAAACAAACCAAATATTCATTGGCTATTAGCAATAAACGCATTTAAATTCACAGCAGAAAGATGCCTGGATGCCAAACGACCATCTTGGGTAAGGCAACAAAAGCTCAACCGATGTCATTTTCAGACTGTATCGGTATCGGTACCGATACTAGTAGTAAACACAATAGAAACATACACAAAGAGAGTATAGCAAACTCCCATGTGGCACATTAAAAAGTCATTTCAACTCAAAAACAGACCATAAATTGAAGTCAAGTCATGTGACTATAGCCCCTCCCACCTCCGCGATAAGGCGCAAAGCCGTGTCGTCATTTGGCGAAGGCTCGGACGGAACTCCGAATGCCGGCCGGCAGTGACCCTGCTTGAGGAACACGGACGTCACGTGACGAAAACCACACGAGACAACATGTGGAGGCACACGGTAACAGCACTGTCGACTTTGTTCAAAGGGTTGACGTTAAAGGGAGCGCTCCAAGAAGAAGAAGGCGAAGGAGTGGGCGGGACAACGGTGATTGTCTAAATCTAGCAAAGACGCTGGCATGTAAACTCGGTTTGACCCTGTTTTGACGTCCACACACAAAATGGCGGAACGAGGTAGTCCACAAATGGAGGATGGGGGGAAGGGGGCGTGTCCCGGGGGCGCTCCTGGAGGCTGAGGAGCTAAAACCGGCGGTTCTCAAACTGGGGTTTTGCCGAAATACACTTCGGAAATGTCTGTACACGCCACCAGATGGCGGCAAGGAACGGTGATGTGACGTTTCCTCAGATCGTCACGGAGGTCTTGATTTTTTTGGTGTGTTTTGGAGAGAATGTGGGACGATAGTTTTGCAGAATTAGGGTAGGTTTTTAAAAATTAAAGGTTGAAAATTGATACCCTGTTGAAACTCGTTTTTAAAAAAAAAAAGAATCCTTGAAAAATCTGACAGAATTCTTATATAACTTAGGTCAGAGTCTTGTTAATTTCCAACATTTTATCCCGACAAAATCCAACCATATTCGCATAAGGTTACGATTTCGCATTCAGGTGAAGCTTGATTTTCTTTCCCAAGATTACTACATTTAATCCTTACAAAATCTGACTTAAATCCCAGTTATGAATTTTTAGCGTGTCAAAGTACAATTTAAATCCTGTTAATTTCTGACATTTTATCCCAACAAAGTCCGACAAGATTACAATTTTTCACCCTTACAAAATCTGACATAAATCTCATACAGTTATGAATTTTTAGCATGTCAAAGTACAACTTAAATCCTGTTAATTTCTGACATTTTATCCCAACAAAATCCACCAAAATTACCATTTTTCACAAAGGTGAAAACTGTTTTTCTCTCCCAAGATAACAATTTTTAATCTTTACAAAATCTGACACAAATCTAATACACTTAAAAAGTTTTACGAATCAAATCCTGTTAACTTCCGACATGTTATCCTGACAAGATCCAACCCTATTCTCATAAAATTACAATTTTTCACCCAGGTGAAACCTGATTTTCAATCCCAAGAGTATGATTTTTAATCCTTACAAAATCTGACACAAATCTCATACAGTTATGAAGTCTTACACATTAAATCATGTTAACTTCCAACATTTTATCCTGACAAAATCCGACCTTATGTTCTTAAAATTTTTCACTCAGGTGAAACCTAATTTTCTTTCCCAAGATTACGACTTTTACTCCTTACAAAATCTGACACAAATCTCATACAGTTATGAAGTCTTACGATTTAAATCCTGTTAACTTCCGACATTTTATCCAGACAAAATCTGCCGTTATTCTCATAAGATTACGATTTTTCACCCAGGTGAAACCTTTCTTTCCCAAAATTACAACTTTTAATCCTTACAAAATCTGAAATCTCATACAGCTGTCAAGTTTTAGGATTTGAATCCACTTAATTTCCGAACTTTTTATCCCAACAGAATCCGACAAGATTACGATTTTTCACCCCTGTGAAACCTGACTGACTTTTAATCCTTACAAAATCTGTCAGAATTCCTATACGATTCTGAATTTTTAGCTTGTCAAAGTACAATTTAAAATGTTAGAAATTAACAGGATTTTTCCTGACAAAATCAGACTTTATTCTCATAAAATTACAAATTTTCACCCAGGTGAAACCTTTCTTTCCCATGATTGCTACTTTTAATCCTTAAAAAATCTGACAATTTTTTTTGTACAATCCTGGATATCTAGCGTGTCAAAGTGTAATTTAAATCCTGTTAATTTCTGACATTTTATCCCGACAAAATCCGACATTATCAGATTGCAATTTTTCACCCAGGTGAAACCTGATTTTTTTCCCTCCAAGATTACAAATTTTAACCCTACAAAATCTGACACAAATCTCATTCAGTTATGAAGTCTTACGACTTAAATCCCGTTAATGTCCGACATTTTATACCGATAAAATCCAACTTTATTCCCTTGAGATAACGATTTTGCACCCTAGTGAAACCTTTTAAGATTTCGATATACCCCTACAAAATCTGACATATATCTCATACAGTTATGAGGTCTTACGACTTGACTCATGTTAACTTCTGACATTTTATCCTGACAAAATCTGACTTAATTCTAACCCTAAACCGTAAGACTTTTCACCCAGATATTGTTTTTAAAAAAAATGAATACATTTATTTCAACAAAATCCAACCAAATTCTCATGCAATTATCATCTATAGCACCACAAAATTTAACTGCAACCTTGTACGATTACGACTTTTTATCCCGCCGGACTCCAATGGGATTGTCACTGTATAACCAAACAAAATGACTTTTAATCGCGACAAAATCTCACGTAAATCTTGCAAAATTGCAACAATTCACCCTGATTAAATTTGACTTCATCCTGACTATATTTACTTTTATCTTGAAAGAATAAAACTAGTCTTAAAACATGATTTTTTAATTTTTTTTTCAAAAAAATATGCATTCTTTGCCGTTATTATTTTTTCAAGCTTGTGGGAGGGGCTAATAGCCTTGCATGCAAGACGGTACTTCCTGATTGATTGATTCATCATGTGGTATCGTCTTGCAATTCTCAACTGTTCAACCACCTCCCCGGGTCATCTTCCAGCCAATCAGGAGAAAGAGGCGGGACCAGGAAGAAACTAGAACTAACTATACATAATGTGGGTTATTCTGGTATAAACAGCAGCCCCCCTTGATTCCATTTAAGGGTTTACATGGTGGTTTTTTCCCCCCCAGACCCTGAAAGTTTGAGAACCCCGGTTTTAGACGATACGATAGTCGAAGGTATCCTTCTCGGTGTGGTCGGTCCAGTTGGACGAGGGCATGCTGCGGTAGGGGTCCAGCAGGATGCGGAAGCAGCGCACGATGAGGAGCGCCAGGAAGATGAAGAGCAGCAGCACGAAGACGAAGGCCGCCTTCTGCTCCAGCGTCAGGTGTGACGCCGCGTGCTGGCCGCCGCCCGACGACGACAGCGTGCTGCTGAACAGGCCCTCGGCCATCCTGGGCACGTCCATACTGGGGCGTCGCGGCTCCAGCGCTCTGGCCGGCGCGGGGGGGCGGGACCACGCCGGGAACACGGGAGAAGGGCGCCTGTCTGATGACGGAATCGAACAGTGAGTGCATTTGAAGATGGGAAAGCAAAAAGTCCTAATCTAAAAAGAATAAATGAGTATCTTGTCGTGCTAAAAAGTTGTGATTTTTCTAATTCCATGTTAACTCATTGGCTTCCATTGACCGTGATAGACGTCCAATCCATACAGTGCTGGCCAAAAGTATTGGCACCCCTGCAACTCAAGTTCTCCCAGAAAATGATTGCAATTACAAATGCTTTGGTAGTAATATATTCATTTGTTTTGCTTGCAATGAAAAAAAACACAAAAGAGAATGGATTTTTTTTTTTTTTTAAGAATTACACAAAACTCCTAAAATGGGCCGGACAAAAGTATTGGCGCCCTTTGAAAAATTATGTGATATACTAGTCTCTATTTTGTGTAATTAACAGCACCTGTTACTTACCTGTGGCACATAAGAAGTGGTTGCCATAACTAAATCACACTTGCAGTAGGTTAAAATGGATTAAGGTAGACTCAACCTCTGTCCTTGTCAGTGTTGTTAATCTTACTTTAAAAAATTAGTTACAAATTACTTCTCCCAAAAAGTAATTGGGTTAGTAACTCAGTTACCTGAATGTAAGAGTAATTAGTTACTTGGTAAAGTTACTGGTGGTGATTTTCATGTTTTTTTTCTCAAAAAAAAAAAAAAAACACGGGTCACACAATGAAGTTTAAAGGGTTTTGGGGACAATTGGCTCTAGCCCAATTCTTTGCCCTAAACTTAACTAGACACGGGTATTGCGGATATTGCGATAACTAGATAGTAACCTTTGCTGTGTGTGGAAGTCGTTTAATGTTGTGAATCAACTAGGGCTGTCAAATGATTAACATTTTTTAATCGATTTGATTACAGCTTAAAAATTAATTAATTGTAATTAATCGCAATTAATTGCAATTCAAACTATCTATAAAATATGCCATATTTTTCGGTAAATTATTGTTGGAATGGAAAGATAAGACACAAGATGGATATATACATTCAAAATACAGTACATAAGGACAATTTGTTTATTATAACAATAAATCAACAAGATGGCATTAACATTATTAACATTCTGTTAAAGCGATCCATGGATAGAAAGACTTGTAGTTCTTAAAAGACAAATGTTAGTACAAGTTATAGAAATTTTATATTAAAACCCCTCTTCATGTTTTCGTTTTAATAAAATTTGTAAAATTTTCAATCAAAAAAAAACAACTAGTAGCCCGCCATTGTTGATGCCAATAATTACTTACACAATGCTCATGGGTCATCAGTCGGACCCAAGCGCCAGCAGAGGGCGGCAAAACTCCATAAAACATAATTAACAAGCTGTACTGTCATTTAAATCTGCCTGAGCGGGGGGAGTGCGTTAATTGCGTCAAATATTTTAACGTGATTAATTTAAAAAATTAACGCCCGTTAACGCGATAATTTTGACAGCCCTAGAATCAACCGTTAAAGTTGTTAAAATTGTTCCCATGATTGCATTAATTCCCTTCTGTCTATTCGACATGTGTAAGTTTTAAAACTGTTTTATCATTTAAAGATAGATTTAAGTTTTGCCGATTTAGGAGTATTTTAGATAAAAAGTTACTTAGGTTCTCTTGGAAGGTTCTCTACAACAGAGCCTTCCTGAGAAGTCTACTGCTTTAAGATGGCGGCTGTTTACTAATGTATCTACCGTAATTTTCGGACTATAAGTCGCTACTTTTTTTCCTTCATTTTGAATTCTGCGGTTTATAGTCCAGTGCGGCTTATTTGAAGATTTATTTGGGTTAATAGGTAACAATTTATTACAAAGCGCCATCATAACATTGTCATAAGACATTCATTCATACTTATGACATGACAGTATCATGGGCATTACTGAATGCTTATGTTGTGAAGTGACATCCGGCAAATTATGTCAATAACTCAATTTATGTCCAGCTTGGATCTTTTAACTCCATTCAAAAGTGAGATAATTTGCCGGATACCACTAAATACCATCTGTTATAAGCATTCATAAATGCTCATGACAGTGTCATGTCATAATTATGACAGTCTTATGGCAGCACTGTCTATAATAAAGTGTTACCAAATACCATAACTAGCAATTAATGAAACAACTGGAACAGTAACTGAAGAAATTATTAGCACAGGACATGAATTTTGATTGTATATACACATCTGTAGCGCTGCAATGCATGCTCGGAGGCATGTTGGACAACAGTGTTGACAGCAGGTGGCAGAAGAGGTTGACTGTTTGACAGTGATGGCCAAATTAAACTTCTTGAAGCAATGAAGCTTTGCAGCCAATTGGTTCAAAGTAATTGGTATGACGCCGATGTCAAATAAAGTATTTCTGGTTAATATCCTTTTCGTGTAAATATCCCATAATACATACATACTACAGGACAGCTGCGGCTTATAGTCCAGTGCGGCTTATCTATGAACAAATGCCGTTTTCGTGCCAAATTTGGTGGGGGGCGGCTTATAGTCAGGTGCGCCTTATAGTGCGAAAATTAGGGTAATGTCGCCGTGTCTGTCATTTGGATCTAGTTCTGTATATATGTGATATCTACCGAAGCATCATGTGGGCGTACTTTCTAGGCTATCGGCTACAGTCCAGTATTATTGGAGCCACCTAGCATAGTAGCATCGCGTTGGCAACGGCGTCCCTTGCCTCCTCCCCACTCCTGCTCTGCTCTCTCGTCTCCGTGAGTCCGTCTTTTTCCAGACTTTTATCGCGTCAGTCAACCAACATTGCAACGCATGGTAACGCACGCCTTTCCCGCCTCAGTAACGATAACGGCGTTGCCAAGATGAGAAAAGTAATTAATTAGATTACTCACTACTAGGGTGACCAAACGTCCTCTTTTGCCCGGACAAGTCCTACTTTCACGTAGTGTCCTCGTGGTCTGGGTGGGTTTTATAAAATCATAAAAATGTCCGGTTTTTATGATTTTTCACGGGACCAATTTGAAGAGAATCCCGCCGACCGCTGGGTGGCAGCAGTTGACATGGCTCCTACGAGAATGGAGGGAAGTAGTAGTTCTTCTTGTTTTTGTTGGCAGTTTACCCCTATCATGAGGCATTACCGCCATCTACTGGGTTGACGATTTGGTCACAATGCCTGAAGTTTTTTTTTTTTTTTTTAATGATAAATACGTATATAATGGCAACTGTTGACTTCTATCGGAGCTTTGACTGTAAAATCCCGTTTGGTGTCGCATCGGCGCGCTGCCGATGATTGTAAACTTATATAGCAAAGTTTGATTTTTGCCTCAGCTAGCTATCAGTAAGCTAAACCGCGCTAGGCATTATGGGAAACGTAGTTTTGAACTGCTACGTTTGGAAACATGCTGATTGAATAGTTTGTCAGTCTATTTCGGTTTTTGTTTGTGTGCAATCTAGAACATTGAATGAGAACTTCAATTGAATGGTAATAACAATTTGTCAAGGACAATTGTCGTGATAGTCATTTATAAAAATGTTTAGTTGGCACATAGCCTACTGTGTGTATGTGTATTGACTGGACTACATTTCTATGGGTCTGCATTAAATATATATATATATATTTTTTTTTAAGTAATTTTTTTTTTTTTTTTTCAAACTGCATTTTTCCATCCAGAGTGAGGGGGCACACTTTAAATATATTAAAGTGATATAGGCATCTTTGAGTGAACTTGGAGTAAAATTCAAGTATCTTGAGGCCGGGCTGAGGCTCCTCTTTTTTTAGAAATCTAAATATGGTCACCCTACTCACTACTGAAGAAAATAACGCCGTTAGTAACGCCGTTATTAACAACACTAGTCCTTGTGTGTACCACATTAAGCATGGAGGAAAGAAAGAAGACCAAAGAACTGTCTGAGGACTTGAGAAGCAAAATTATGAGGAAGGATGGGGCAACCTCAAGGCTACAAGTCCATCTACAAAGAGCTGAATGTTCCTGTGTCTACCGTGCGCAATGTCATCAATAAGTGTAAAGCCCATGGCACTGTGGCTAACCTCCCTAGATGTGGACGGAAAAGAAAAATTGACGAGAGATTTCAACAGAAGATTGTGCGAATGGTGGATAAAGAACCTCGACGAACATCCATACAAGTTCAAGATGTCCCGCAGTCCGAGGGTACAACAACGTCAACCCGTACTATCCGCCGGCGTCTGAATGAAAAGGGACTCTACCCACTTCTAACCCAGAGACATAAAAAAATAGGCTGGAGTTTGCCAAAATATACCTGAGAAAGCCAAATACGTTCTGAAAGAATGTTCTCTGGTCAGATTAGACAAAAGAAGAGCTTTTTGGGAAGAGGCCTCAACATAGAGTTTACAGGAAAAAAGACGAGGCCTTCAAAGAAAAGAACACGGTCCCCAGAGTCAAACATGGCGGAGGTTCCCTGATGTTTTGGGGTTGTTTTGCTGCCTCTGGCACTGGACTGCTTGACCATGTGCATAGCATTATGAAGTCTGAGGACTACCAACAAATTTTGCAGCGTACTGTAGGGCCCAGTGTGAGAAAGCTGGGTCTCCCTCAGAGGTCACAGGTCTTCCAGCAGAAAAATGACCCGAAAAACACACTTCAAAAAGCACTAGGAAATGGTTTGGAGACTTCCAAAGTGGCCAGTGTCCAGACCTGAATCCCATAAAACACCTGTGGAGAGATCTGAAAATGGCACCCTTCAATTCTGGAGCAGTTGGCCAAAGAAGAATGGTGTAAAATTCCAGCAGAGCATTGTAAGAAACTCATTGATGGATACCAGAAGTGGTTGCTCACAGTTATTTTGTCGAAAGGTTGTGCTACCAAGTATAAGACCGAGGGTGCCAATACTTTTGTCCGGCCCATTTTTGGAGTTTTGTGTGAAATGATAATGATATATTATTTTTTTCATTCTCTTTTGTGTTTTTTCATTGCAAGCAAAATAAATGAAGATATTACTACCAACGCATTTGTAATTGCAACCATTTTCTGGGAGAAATTGAGCGTTATATGATAGAATTGCAGAGGTGCCAATACTTTTGGCCAGCACTGTACGCAGATATACATATGTAAACATTCTATCTATCTATGAGACACTGTCATCAAAGTGAATGGTAAAGTATCTCAAAACTTTTGACCACGGGTGTGTAATGCATATAAAATACTATTATTAATATTGTACTATATAACATCATGTAATGCAATGGAAATATATATGGCGGAAAACACAGACAAGACTGAAAAAGCAGTTTCTGCTCTTGCACCCTTCTTTAAAATAAACTGCTGTACTTGAAGCCAAAACAACTGTTGTGTTTGATAGAACAATACGTCTATATGCTGCCATAGCAGATTCATGGCGCACGAAGCCCCCGAACTATTTTTAATTTGTCCGTTTTACCCTGAAAACCCTCGTTTACAGACGTCGCACAACCGCTTCGGTTTCAACCCAGCCATAAAAAGAAGGTAAGTAATTATATTTATTATTCAAAATATCTGTCATTTTTAGCTTAGAATCATTTATTAATTTCTAATATTTCGTTTTTTAAAAAATGACTTAAAAATATTTTTAAATCTTTAAACAAATTATGTCACGATGGAAAAAAATGGCGTCTGTATAAAAAGTCACGGATAGGTATCTCATAACTATAGCTAAATTGTATTTTTTTTGTATTGTATTATTTTCCATGATATGTTAGATAATAAATAATCGATCCAAAAAAAAAAAAAAAAAAAAGTTTAAAAGGGTAAATATATGAAAATGAAAATCTCGACCGCTCCTTGATGTCTGCAATTTCTGCATCGCGACCCTTGTTATATTACCATGTCTCACCCTTAAAATCCAGCTGTGTCTTGACACTCGGTGATACATGCATACATGCTACATGGAATTTTTGGATCGAAAAGAGGTAAGTACGCGATAATATCTTGCTAAAATCATGGCGTGTTTAATTCTGCTCTCGCGTGTTCTCACCTCCAGTTAGGGTATTGTTTTTTTTTTTTGTTTTTTTTTTCCAAAATGCCCTCCCGTTCAAAAATGTTCTTCCCCCAGAAAATTGATATTTTAAGCTTTCCAATGATGTATCACACATCCATATCGGACAATTTTGAAATTTGGCCAAATTGGGGGTCTCAGAGCGGAACTTCAAGTCACCTGATTGTTTTCCACCATACATACATATGGTGGAAAATACAGATAAGGCTTAAAAAGCAGTTTCTGCTCTTGCACCCCTCTTTAAAATAAACTGTTGTATTTTAAGCCAAAAGAAATGTTGTGTTTGATAGAACAATATGTGTATATGCTGCCACAGCAGATTCATAGCGCATTTTTAATTTGTCCGTTTTACCCTGGAAACCCAAAAATTTACAGACGTCGCGCAACCGCTTTGGTTTCAACCCAGTCATAAAAAGAATTATATTTATTATTATTTATTACCGTATTGGCCCGAATATAAGACAGTGTTTTTTGCATTGAAATAAGACTGAAAAACGTCTTATATTTGCGGTCTAGACATTATACCCAGTCACGACGCGCGAAAGCGCCAGATATCATTGAAGCGATGTTCTGTCTTGACAGATCTCAGCTACTCTCCCCATTCACGACGCTAGATGGCGCTAGATATCATTGAAGCGATTTTCTGTCATGACAGATCTCAGCTACTATTTTAACCAGTTTGCATGATTTTATTGCAATGTTTTTCCGTATTCAGATTTGTTTCAAGACTACAGTTATAGCTAGACTTCACTTTGATGGTTAATGCAGTTATTGCAATTTTGTTGTTTTATCACAATAGATTGGTTGATTTACATTTCAAAAACCAGAAGCCATTCATTTCCGAATGTGATTGCAGTTTACATATTTAAATGTTCAGATATTAAGATATGAATGAGGCAAAATAACATGCTTTTTCTCTCAAATATATTGTTATAATCAATTGTTTCGGATGTACGGTAATTATTTTCTGTATAAAAATTAATTTGGTGTTCAAAAAGTCTTTTTTCAAACTTGAGTCTTGAAAAAGAGGGGGTCGTCTTATAATCAGGGCCGTCTTATAATCGGGCCAATACGGTAATATCTGTCATTTTTAGCTTATAATCATTAATTGATGTCTAATATTTCATTTAAAAAAAAACGACTTAAAAAAATTATTCACTCGCATATTTTAAACTTTTAAACAAATGACGTCATAATGAAAAAAATGGTGTCTGTAAAAAAGTATACCTCATAACTATCGCTTAATGGAATTCTTTTGTTACTGTCACATTTTCTACAATATGTTACATGATAAATAATCGATCTAAACAAAGAAAAATTGAAAAAAAAAAAGTTTAAAAGGCTAAATATCAGGCCTGTCAAAATTATTATTTTTTAAATTAATCACGTTAAAATATTTAACACAATTAACGCACAAGACCCGCTCAAACAGATTAAAATGACAGCACAGTGCAATATCCACTTGTTACTTGTGTTTTTTGGAGTTTTGTCACCCTCTGCTGGCGCTTGGGTGTGAATGATTTCATGGGCTTCAGCACCCATGAGAATTGTGTAATTATTGACATCAACAATGGTGGGTTACTAGTTTATTTTTTGATTGAAAATTTTACAAATTTTATTACCATAACACCATAACACCATTAAAACGAAAACATTAAGAGGGGTTTTAATATAAAATTTCTATAACTTGTACTAACATTTATCTTTTAAGAACTACAAGTCTTTCTATCCATGGATCGCTTTAACAGAATGTTAATCATGTTAATGCCATCTTGTTGATTTATCGTTATAATAAACAAATACAGTACTTATGTACCGTATGCTGAATGTATATATCCATCTTGTGTCTTATCTTCCCATTCCAACAATAATTTACCGAAAAATATGGCATATTTTATTGATAGTTTGAATTGTGATTAATTACGATTAATTAATTTTTAAGCTGTAATTAACTCGATTAAAAATTTTAATCATTTGACAGCCCTAGTAAATATATGAAAAAGAAAATTTCGACCATCCTTAATGTCTGCAATTTCTGCATCGTGACCCTTGTTATATTACCATGTTTCACCCATAAAATCCCCCCAAAATCCAGCTGTGGCCATTCACATCTGTCTCTTGACAATCGGTGATACATGCTACATAGAGTTTTTGGATTGAAACAAGGTAAGTACGCGATAATATCTCGTTAAAGTCATGGCGTCTGTAATTCTGGTCTCGCGTGCTCTCAACTCCAGATTGGGTTTTTCCGTTTAAAAAACTTTTTTTTTTTTTTTTTTAAATCAAACTTTTTCTCCCCCCAGAAAATTGAGATTTTAAGCTTTCCAATGATGTATCACACATGCGTTTAGGACATTTTGAAATTTGGCTTAATTGGGGGCCTCAGAGCGGAACTTCAAGTCACCCGAGTGTTTTCCACCATATGCAGTACAAAGAGAAAATGTCAATATAGAAAAAAATAACAATATACATACAAAATATCACCAAAATACCGTATAATATCAGTATCCGAAAATGGTGTAATGAACATATCATTTGTGTGATTTTTTTATGATCAAAACAGAGTAAAAAGACAATATAGCAATAATATCCAAATTTTGTCTCCAGAGAATAAAAGCATTCATTTTAAATCTATAAATAACTAGTACCGGTAAAAGGAATATAATAGAATCACATTATGATACAAAAATGAATACTATGTATGAATTGTTAAATCAAAATAAAAACATTTCAACATATTAGAAATATCTTATAGTTAAGATTCCATTGAAAAAAAAACGATAACAAATGTGTGTAATACCAATAATTTATACAATTAAATTGTGATCCAATCGAAACGTGAATTGGTTTCAAATATGCGTATGTCCTCATGTTGTAATTTTGTTTTTGACCAAACGAAGTACTAATAATAAGCATGCAAATATCATGCAAAAATCTCATTTTCGTACACGCGCCCGCGAGTTCCACTGACCTGCGGCTCGTCTGATTTGTTGCTCGTTTTCTGCCGCGGTTCCGTCAGGCCGCCATCACGCCGTTGCCGCCGGTTCGACGCCCGATTCCGCGCGAGCTGCCGCCGCCGCCGCTTGAGCTTGTCCTCAGCCTGGCGCGCGCGCGTGGTATCCGTGCGCGCCCCCGCCCGGCGGCGATGGAGCGGTACCCCGTCGCTATGGGCGACCTGTTGCCATGGCGATCCGCCGGCAAAGTCATGTGGCGCAAGTCAATGAGGGAGGGGCGCGGTCCTCCCATCAAAACATACTTAAAATGACCTTTTAAAGAGCGCCTATTAGCTGCTACTGACTCCACTTTGGACGTCTATCGCCGTCAATGGCAGCCAGCGAGTTAAAAGTAACACTCGGGGAAGAAAACATGCGCCATGACCAAACTCCATTGGGAAAATAGCCAATTTAAGACTCGATGCCAATACATGCCAGCCAATAAATTGGACGTCTATCGCTGTCATTGCCAGCTAATAGTCGATTTATGAAATAAAATTAAAGCCGTTTGAACAGTAGGGAGGTTGTTGGTGTGTTCACTTAGTTTGAGCGTTGGAAGTGGTCATATGAGTAGGTTAATTTATGGTTAAAGTTAAAAGTTCATTTTCAAAGCAAGTTTGGTCCGTCTGTAGTCATCAATGGCAGCCATTTTAGAAATACATCAAGAATATGTAAAATAACAATATCATCATTTAAGTGGTTATGTCTTTGTGATGGACGTACGATCAGCTCTTGAACTCGTTGCTTGCCATCGACGGTAATAGACGTCCATGTACAGATTAACTGGGAATTTTTATTCACTCCTCCCAGTCAAAATTGATTTGGACGTCTATTACCGTCAACGGCACTGACATATCGCTCTCTGTTAACTTTGCTAAACTATAATTTAATTTAACTGTACGAAAATTTGTCATACATAACACTGCATGAGTGGAGTACCTTGAAAGAGTCAGAAATCAAGTGAAAGTAGTGTACAACATTGCTCTCTAGTGGCTACCAGGGAGGACTGCAGCATCTTTTTCGCTCTGCCATTGTCAAATTAGATTTTTTTCCTTAAAAAAATGAGGGCTTGATTCTTGGAGTTCATAGACTGTAAAATATATAAAACTTCTTTAAACGAATTAAAAAAAAAAAAAAAATAGGACCCCCCCCCCAAAAAAAACACACATTTCTTAAAATGTGGGGGAAAAATCTCCCATAACAAGACTCGAAATGTTATATAATTTTACCAAACGACAATTTTTGGTAACAATTTTCAAAATAGATATTTTTTTTTCTCTCATTGTACCGGCTTTCGATGACCAAGTAGCCGGCCGAATAGGGGTATCAAATTTCCGACGCACCTTCTGATGATGATCCAGTTGTTGTTTATCGCGATCCAGGCATTTTCAAGCAGGTTCACAATCCAAATATTGGTGAGGATAAGTGACTTGAGTTTTTGTAAGTGGTCAGTGGTTGTAAGTCGTGCTCGTAAATCTTGTAAGTGTATTAAAGTGTTCAAACGGTTTAGGTGGTCAAAATTCTAGCCTCTCACTTCCATTTCAACACACCTGATAGGTGTCAGTTGATTAGTGCAACATTTGCAGCTACCATACCATCAATTACACAAGGGGGGCGCCATCGTTCCAAATGCAACGGACCAATACAATAGGTCGGGGGTCAGCAACCCACGGCTCTGGAGCCAAATGCAACTCTTTAGCTCTGTGAAGAGACTTCATATTATATTGACATGACACGAGGCAGAGGCCCGATCTGTAGAAGGCCTATTTTCAAAAACTTCAAATTCAAATATTTTTAAAACCAAAGCTGCTACCGACCTAAAACCAAAAACAGGCACCTACCTTAGGCATATCTGAGTCTCCATGAGCAGCGGCATAAAAAAAAAAAAAAAAAAATATATATATATATATATATATATATATATCAGAGGTTGCGCTAGACATTTTCGTTGTCTGTCATTTTGACTGACAGGGTCATAAAAATCCGGTCATAGTCTATTTTTACCCGTCACTTAAATTTTTAAAATGATAATGATGACATATTCAATAGTTTAGTTTTTATTCATTTTTAATTAATATTGTAATGCTTGCTTGGCGGCGAAAAATTAGACACGGAAGTCGTGATATTTTTCTCCCTTTTTACTCTGCTTACCGCCAACAACTCCGCCCCCAAAGAAAAAGAGGCAACGATATAGACCCCAATCACCAACGTCACACAATGATCTTAATTGTGGTTGTCAGCCCAAAATATTCTAAATATATATTAAATGCATCTTACCAGATATAAAATGACTACTACATAGTCTGTGGTGATCGTTTGGTGCCCAGATTTCTTGTCGAATTACAGCAGTCCATCGCGCTCTCATCTTCGGGTCTCTCAGAATACGGTAGAACTTAAGTCTCTCCGTCTATCTTCTCTGTTACAGCAACCAACCGCCACACACGCCTTCACCATTTTGATTATTAATATTAACGAGCAGAAAAACACGCTGTAATAGGAGGCATGTACGTAGCGGTAATGTGTAAACATGACGATATGGCGGCTCCAGTCAGGGGGGCGGAGTTGTGACGTCATGTGATTGGGGTCGATACACAGGTGGCAATCTTGTCCATCAATTGGATGACGCACTGGCACACCGGGTGCACCAATAAGAACCTCGCGTTGATGTGTCAATCACGGTGCCGCCGCCAGACCCCGGTGACGCTACAATATTCTGACAGAAGAGCCAACGACGTCATGCATTAAGAGAGACAATAGCTAATTAATATGCTAACTCGCCACCCTGTGGTCTGGGGTGTGAATTGCAACCTGTCAAAATGACGGACGGACTTCAGCTTTTTCCGTCACCATTTTAAAAAACCGGTCAACGACGGAAAATATCCGGTTAACGCGACCCCATATATATATATATATATATATATATATATATATATCAAAGTTGTTCCCTTATAAAATCCCGATTCATGATTTTTTTATATAACAAAACTGAAAATGGCTATAAAATTCTTAGATTTTACACTTGATGCACAAACAGTGGCGGACTTGACAATTTTGGGGCCTAAGGCGAACATATCCAGGGGCCCTCTTAATGGGTCAAGGGTTAAAAAGGTGAGAAGGGTGTGGAGGAAATATGTTCAGGTACACTAGGGCTGTCCTAAACGACAAATTTTCTCCTGATTACTCATCCGACTAGTTTTACCATTAGTCGACTATCTAATAATTTTCTTTTTTTTTTTTTTTTTACTAATTTAGCAACGACATTTTTGTTGATGCTCATTATTTCACAAAACCATTTTGGAACACTTAAATTCTTTATTAAAGTACAAATAATCATGTAAATAACAATAATGAATCACAAATAAACAATGAGGTTAAATGCTGATAGCATTTACTAGTGCAAAAGAATGGAAAGTGAACAGATTCAGAACTCTGACTTTGCCTTTACAACATTGTTCAAAACAAGTCTTAAAAAAAAATTCTAGCATTATTATCATAGTATACTACTATATATATAATAGTAGTATAATAATTATTCATTGCCAATCATATTTGTCATAAAGAGTGTCATTTGAAAGCTATTCTTAGTGTAGAATTTGTATTTTGTAGTATTTGCTCAACATATTACAATATTAATTCTGAAGTATGTGGGATTAACTCCAGAAATCGTTATTTATATGACGAACATGACGTGCTTTTATTTTGAAATGTTCACCGGAGGTACGTTCGCTAAACCGCTAACCGAAAGCTTTACACTCCGTTAAAAAAAACATTCTTGAACTGCTGCAAGGGCAGCTGGTTGGGGGCCCCCTACTGGTTGGGGGCCTAAGGCGATCGCCTACTTCGCCTGAATAGTAGATCCGCCTATGTGCACAAAAATCACCAAATGCAGAGATTACCTATATTTTCAGGCTCAATAGCAATATCTAACATATGGCGGAAAACACAGAGAAGCCTGAAAAAGCCAAAACAATTGTTGTGTTTGATAGAACAATGGCTATATGCTGCCATAGTAAATTCATGGCGCATGAAGCCCCCGAACTATTTTTCATTTGCCCGTTTTACCCTGAAAACCCCCGTTTACAGACGTCGCGTAACCGCTTTTGTTTTCAACCCAGCCATAAAAAGAAGGGAAGTAATTATATTTATTATTTAAAATGTCAGTTATTTTTAGCTTAGAATCATTAATTGATGCCTACATTAAAAAAAAAAAAAGACTTAAAAAAATTATTCACTCGCATACAGTATTTTAAAAACTTTTAAACAAATTACGTCACAATGAAAATTTTGGCGTCTGTAAAAAAAGTCACGGATATCTACCTCATAACTATCGCTTAATTGTATTTTTTTTTGTTACTGTCGCATTTTTCCCAATATGTTAGATGATAAATAATCGATCCAAACAAAGAAAAATTGAAAAAAATGTTTAAAAGGCTAAATATATGAAAAAGAAAATCTCGACCACTCCTTGATGTCTGCGATTTCTGCATCACAACCCTTATTATATGACCATGTTTCACTCATAAAATCCCCCAAAAATCCAGCTGTGGCCATTCACAGCTGTGTCTTGACACTCAGTGATACATGTTACATGGAGTTCTTGGATTGAAACAAGGTAAGTACGCAATAATATCTCGTTAAAGTCATGGCGTATAAGTATTTAGTCAACCACTAATTGTGCAAGTTCTCCTACTTGAAAAGATTAGAGAGGCCTGTAAATGTCAACATAAGTAAACCTCAACCACGAGAGACAGAATGTGGAAAAAAAAAACAGAAAATCACATTGTTTGGTTTTTAAAGAATTTATTTGCAAATCTTGGTGGAAAAGAATTATTTGGTCAATACCAAAAGTCAATCCCAAAATCTACACGAATATGAACGAATCCCATTCATTGAACGTTCGTTGCGTTGAAGTTTTTCATCTCCCCTGCTTGTTGCTTTCTGCACCCCACCCATACGACCACTAAGGGGCAGTATATATCAAATGTTGATTCAATCAAAGAAACAAATTTGATGAGATTTATCACTTTGTTTCATTGACGGTGATAGACGTCCGATCATTCTCCTGCTGTGAATTTAAATGAGCTCATCAATAGAAGGCATCTACTAGTGATCAGAAAATTTTAATTCATGCCAAAAGTACAGTGGTGTGAAAAAGTATCTGAACCTTTTGGAATTTCTCACATTTCTACATAAAATCACCATCAAATGTGATCTAATCTTTGTCAAAATCACACAGATGAAAAAATAGTGTATGCTTTTACTAAAACATCCCAAACATTAATAGGTTTTCATATTTTAATGAGGATAGTAGGCAAACAATGACAGAAAGGGAAAAACTAAGTGAGTGAACCATCACATTTAATATTTGTGGCCCCCCCTTTGGCAGCAATAACTTCAACTTGACGCTTCATGTAGCTGCAGATCAGTCTGGCACATCGATCTTGGCCCATTTTTCTCTCCAAAATTGCTGTAGTTCAATCAGATTCCTGGGATATCTGGCGTGAATCGCTGTCTTGAGGTCATGCCACAGCATCTCAATGGGGTTCGAGCATGGACTTTGACCTGGCCACTCCAGAACGTGTATTTTTTTTTTCTGGAACCATTCTGAAGTTGATTTACTTCCATGTTTTGGATTATTGTCTTGTTACAGCATCCATCCTCTTTTTAGTTAAAACTGTCTGACAGACGGCCTCAGGTTTTCCTGCAAAACTTTTGAATTAATTCTTCCATTAATGATTGCAATTTGTCCAGGCCCTGAGGTAGCAAAACAGCCCCAAATCATGATGCTCCCTCCACCTTGCTTCACGGTGGGGATGAGGTGTGAGCTGTTCCGATTTCCCTCCACACATGACTCCCAAACAATTCAACTTTGGTTTTATCAGTCCACTAAATATTTTGCCAAACCTTCTGTGGAGTGTTCAAGTGCCTTTTTGCAACCATTAAACGAGCAACAATTTTTTTTTAGACAGCGGTGGCTTCCTCCGCGGAGTCCTTGCATGAACACCATTCTTGGCCATAGTTTTACATATAGTTGAGATATTGGGCTGTGGCAGTGATTACTGTAAGTCTTTAGCAGACACTCTAGGGTTGTTTTTTATCTCTCTGAGTATTCTGTGCTGAAATCTTGGCGTCATCTTGGTGGACGGCCACTCATTGGGAGAGAAGCAACAGTGCCAAACTCTCTCAATTTGTTGACAACTTCTCTGACTGTCGATTGATGAACATCCAGAGTTTTAAAGATGGTTTTGTATCCTTTCCCAGCGTTATACAAATCAACAATCCTTGATTCCAGGTCTTCAGATACATTTTCATACCACTGTGTGAAAAGAACTTTCATAGCCCCTACCAAAATGGCGCTAGACGTCTAGTCCATTTGAAGTGGGAAGGTGGCAGCAAATGAACGTCACTTCCTGTTAACCTTGGGACATTATTGGGGGTCACTTCTGGTTTATTGGAGTCTTCTGGCTGGTTTTGGGGCATTCCTGGGCCACTTCCTGTACAAATTGGATAACTTTTGTGCATTCTGATGTCACTTCCTGTTTATTGGCCTCTTTTACAGTGGGGCAAATAAGTATTTAGTCAACCACTAATTGTGCAAGTTCTCCCACTTGAAAATATTACAGAGGCCTGTAATTGTCAACATGGGTAAACCTCAACCATGAGAGACAGAATGTGAAAAAAACCCCAGAAAATCACATTGTTTGATTTTTAAAGAATTTATTGGTCTATATCAAGAGTTCATCTCAATTAGTGCTGCAACGATTAATCGATTAACTCGAGTATTTGATTAGAAAAAAATATTCGAATTAAATTTTGTTGCTTCGAGTATTTTGAAAGTGTTTGCATTTAGTTTTATTGATTAGGGTGGATACACTGCCCTCTGGTCTGCCTCTTCTCACATGGCTGAATCCAACTGCTCCCTGTTAAGACCAACGTAAGCAAAGTTTTTGTTTGGGCTAATGTTTTTTAATGCATTCATAATTTAGTTAATAAGTATATTTAGCCGTTTTTTGTGGGAATATGTGTCTGAACTGTTTTTCAAGAGAACTGTAAAAAAACAAACAAAAAAAACCTAGCATTTTATAGCATTAAGCTAGCTGACCTTTTCTATGTAAGTTAGCCAATTGTTCTTTTGTTGTACATAGATCGTCATTAAAAAAAAAAAAAAAAATTATACCGTTTGAGGCACAGCTCAGGTATTTTAATTTTTCATGTTTCTTATCCAATTACTCAATTATTCGAACTAACTAGTCCATCGATTGTTCGACTACTAAAATATTCGATAGCTGCAGCCCTAATCTCAATACTTTGTTATGTCCCCTTTGTTGGCAATAACGGAGGCCAAACATTTTCTGTAACTCTTCACAAGATTTTCACACACTGTTGCTGGTATTTCGGCCCATTCCTCCATGCAGATCTCTCCTAGAGCAGTGATGTTTTGGGGCTGTCATTGAGCAACACGGACTTTCAACTCCCTCCTCACCCCATGGCGTCAAAATGATAACAAGAACGGGGAGCAAAAATCCCAGAACCACACGGGGGGACCTAGTGAATGACATACAAAGAGCTGGGACCACAGTAACAAAGGCTACTATCAATAACACAATGCGCCGCCAGGGACTCAAGTCCTGCACTGCCAGACTTGTCCCCCTGCTGAAGAAAGTACACGTCCAGGCCCGTCTGCGGTTCGCTAGAGAGCATTTGGATGATCCAGAAGAGGACTGTGAGAATGTGTTATGGTCAGATGAAACCAAAATAGAATTTTTTGGTAGAAACACAGGTTCTCGTGTTTGGACGAAAAAGAATACTGAATTCCATCCAAAGAACACCATACCCACTGTGAAGCATGGGGGTGGAAACATCATGCTTTGGGGCTGTTTTTCTGCAAAGGGACCAGGACGACTGATTTGTGTAAAGGAATAAATGAATGGGGCCATGTATCGAGAGATTTTGAGTGAAAATCTCCTTCCATCAGCAAGGGCATTGAAGATGAGGCGTGTCTGGGTCTTTCAGCATGACAAATGATCCCCAACACACAGCCAGGGCAACAAAGGAGTGGCTTCGTAAGAAGCATTTCAAGGTCCTGGTAGCCAGTCTCCAGGTCTCAACCCCATAGAAAATCTGCGGAGAGAGTTGAACGTCCGTGTTGCCCAACGACAGCCCCAAAATATCACTGCTCTAGAGGAGATCTGCATGGAGGAATGGGTCAAAATACCAGCAACAGTGTGTGAAAAGCTTGTGAAGAGTTACAGAAAACGTTTGGCCTCCGTTACTGCCAACAAAGGGTACATAACAAAGTATTGAGATGAACTTTTGGTATTGAGCAAATACTTATTTTCCACCATGATTTTGCAAATAAATTCTTTAAAAATCAAACAATGTGATTTCTGTTTTTTTTTCCCACATTCTGTCTCTCATGGTTGAGGTTTACCCATGTTGACAATTACAGGCCTCTGTAATCTTTTCAAGTAGGAGAACTTGCTCAATTGGTGGTTGACTAAATACTTATTTGCCCCACTGTAGCTGATTCTGAGGCATTTCCAGGTCACTCCCTGATGATTTTGGGGTATTCCTGCACCACTTCCTGTACAATTTGGGTCACTTCCTGTTAATTTTTTTCATCCTGGTGTCACTTCCTATGGATATGACGTCACTTCCTGTTTATTGGTCAATTCTGGCTGATTCTGGGGCATTTCCAGGTCACTTCCTGATGATTTGGGGGCATTCCTGGGCCACTTCATGTACAATTTGGGTCACTTCCTGTTAATTTTGTTCATTCTGGTGTCACTTCCTATGGATATGACGTCATTTCCGGTTTATTGGTCAATTCTGGCTGATTCTGGGGCATTTCCAGGTCACTTCCTGATGATTTGGGGGCATTCCTGGGCCACTTCATGTACAATTTGGGTCACTTCCTGTGAATAGGACGTCTATTAGTAATTCACAGCAGAATTACATTTGAATGCCACACAACTGCACATCTATCAAAATCATACGTACCTGGCAGCCAGCCATCTTGGGTAGGGCAACAAGAAATCTGTAACTAGCTCTTGACACATATACCGCACAGCATTAGCACGCTATTTCTCAGTACCATTTTAGTGCCGTATCGTATCGTGACCGATATTAAAGAAGTTCAACAGCACATTCGTGTACGTCAGTATGTTTTTATTTACAAGCATTAGCCACAAAGTGTGTCCATACGAAGAGCCGCTCTCCATTTTTGTCGTCGTTTTATCGTTCGTACGGGAACGTCGGCCTGCGGCGGTCCAAAATATTCCCGCCAGAGGGCCAATCCTCAGGAAAAAAAAAAAAAAAAATCTTGATGCAAAACTGAAAAAAAAAAAAAATTCCGGGACAGGAACATTTTTTCGCAATAACCCACAAACGTATTAACAGTTAATTTGGGGCTTCTTAGTTTCGGGGGGATCGAGTATAATAAGGCAAAGACAAAAGTTACTTTCTTGCTATCTTGTCATCACAACTTGACACACATATACATATATTTATATATGCTGCAGATAAGTGTATATACAGTATGTGGCTGGACACACATACGGTATACACGCGCGCTCGCACATGCATAATAGAAACACATTCTGGTCAGCAACACGACATCGCAAAGGAAACCAGAACGAAGCTTCGCAGCGCTTCACATTGCAAAAAAGTCTTTTGGTGCAACCGCCATCATGTGATGTCATTGATAGAGTCATTGAAGTAGTTATTGTTCAGGGCAGGTTTTGTCATGTCATTAAAGTAGTCAGTCAATGGATTGGACGTCAATCGTTGTCAATGGCTGCCAAGTAATTAAAATAACACACGGTAAAAAAAAAAAACGATGCCTGACCAGACTCCATTGGGAGATAAGCCAATTTAAGACTTGGCAACAATACAAGCTAGCCCTACCAGTCCAAATGAATTGGACATTTATTGCTGTCAATGGCAGCCAATGAGTTA
Organism: Corythoichthys intestinalis; assembly: GCF_030265065.1. Classification (NCBI taxonomy): domain Eukaryota; kingdom Metazoa; phylum Chordata; class Actinopteri; order Syngnathiformes; family Syngnathidae; genus Corythoichthys; species Corythoichthys intestinalis. The sequence continues at coordinate 5,291,748 of NC_080398.1, read as the reverse complement.
ATTTTTGAAAAAATATTAAAGCCGAATTAACAGTTGTGACGTTGTCGATGTGTTTAATTAGTTAAAGTGGTGTAAGTTGGAATATGAAAAAGTTATGAGATGGTGAATGAAAAAAACTCGTTTTTAAAGCAGATTTGGTTCATGTAGTTATCTTATGAAATAACTATAAATGTTTGTCGCATTGTGAGCTGTGATTGGCTGACAAACAGTTGAGGGTGTACCCCGCCTCCTGCCCATAAGTTAGCTGGGATAGGCTCCAGCACCCCCGTGTGGATAATGAATGACTGAATGCGTAACACGTTAGAGAAACTGCAGCCAGACCAATCTCCATTGAGAAATATGCCAATTGAAAACTTGATACGAATACAGTCCAGTCTAAATGGATTGGACGTTTATTGCTGTCAATGGCAGCGGGTGAGGTCATTTTCGAAATAGCAATAAAGCCGAATTAACAGATGTGAGGTTGTTTATGTGTTCACTTAGTACCAGTTGTGTAAGTTGTAGTATGGAAAAGTTATGAGACAGTGAATGAAAAACTGCACTTTTTTAAAGCAGATCTGGTTCTAGTTAATTTATCAAAATAAGTTCAAATAACACGGTGAGAAAACTGCAGCCTGACCAAACTTAATCTGGTAAACATTAGCATTATATAGCATTTAAGCTAGCACTTTCGCTTTGCAAGTTAGCCAATTATTATAAACATTAGCATTATATAGCATTTATGCTAGCGGACTTTTGCGATGCAAGTTAGCCAATTGTTGTAAACATTAGCATTGTATAGCATTTAAGCTAGCGGATTTTTGCATGCGACTTAGCCAATTGTCGTATATATTTGCATAATGTAACATTTAAGCTAGCAGATTTTTGCCATGCAAGTTAGCCAATTGTTGTAAACATTAGCATTATATAGCATTTAAGCTACCAGACTTTTGCCATGAAAGTTAGCCAATTGTTGTGAACATTAGCATTATATCGTATTCAAGCTGGCAGACTTTTGCTTTGCAAGTTAGCCAATTGTTGTAAACATTAGCATTATATAGCATTTAAGCTAACAGACTTTTGCTATGCAAGTTAGCCAATCACTGTAAACATTAGCATTATGCGCAGTTAAGCTAGCGGACTTCTGCTATGCAAGTTAGCCAATTGTAACAATGCAACAATTGGCTAACTTGCATAGCAAAATACGCTAGCTTAAATGCTATATAATGGTAATCTTTACCAGACAGTTCCTGGTGCGCACGAGATGCAAGCTCGTAAACATTAGCATTTTATAGCATTTAAGCGAGCGGACTTTTGCGAAGCAAGTTAGCCAATTGTTGTAAACATTAGCATTATATAGCATTTAAGCTAGCGGATTTTTGCTATGCGACTTAGCCAATTGTTGTATACATTTGCATAATATAGCATTTAAGCTAGTAGATTTTTGCTATATAAGTTAGCCAATTGTTGTAAACATTAGCATTATATAGCATTTAAGCTATCGGACTTTTGACATTCAAGCTAGCCAATTGTTGTGATTATTAGCATTATATCGCATTTAAGCTAGCGGACTTTTGCTTTGCAAGTTAGCCAATTGTTGTAAACATTAGCAGAATATAGCATTTAAACTAGCAGACTTTTGCTATGCAAGTTAGCCAATCGTTGTAAACAATAGCATTATGCGCAGTTAAGCTAGCGGACTTCTGCTATGCAAGTTAGCTAATTGTAACAACGCAACAACTGGCTAATTTGCATAGCAAAATACACTAGCTTAAATGGTATATAATGGTAATGTTTACAAGACAGTTCCTGGTGCGCACGAGATGCAAGCTGGTAAACATTAGCATAATATAGCATTTAAGCTAGCGTACGTTTTGTATGCAACTTGGCCAATTCTTGTAAACATTAGCATTATAAAGCATTTAAGCTAGTGGTCTTTTGCTCTGCAAGTTAGCCAATTTTGTAAACATTACCATTATACAGCATTTAAGCTAGCGGACTTATAGGTGGCCAACTTCACGGAGGTGTTTATGAAAAAACTATGTTTGTCTCATTGTGCCCTGTGATTGGCTGGCAAACAGTTCAGGGTGTGCCCTGCCTTTTGCCCATAGTTAGCTAGGATAGGCTCTAGCACCCCCTTGAGGACAATGAATGAATGAATGAATAAACTTCAACCTAACCCAACTCCATTGAGAACTAAGCCTATTTAAGACGATGTACCAATACATGCTAGCCCTCACGGTCCAAATGGATTAGACGTTAATAACTGTCAATGGCAGCCAGTGAGTTAATTTTTGAAATAACACTAAAGCCGAATTAACAGTTGTGAGCTTGTTGACGTGTTTCTCGAGTTTCAACTGTGTATGTTTTAATATGAAAAAGTTATGAGAGTGTGAATGAAAAACGACTCATTGTTAAAGCAGATTTGGTTCTAGTTAATTTATGAATTATGTTCAAATAACACACTGCAGCCTGACCAAACTCCATTGGGAAATTCACCTATTTGAGATTTGATACTAATACCTGACAACCCAATTAGACGTCTATGGATGTTAACTAAGTTCATGTTAAAGCCGATTAATCGGTAGTTGATGTGTTACAGTGAAGGTCCATTTGCTGCCCGCCTCCCACTTCAAATAAATTGGACGTCTACTAGTGATAAACTAGTGATAAACACCGGGAGGAGGATGATTGGACACCACAACATCCGGTTGGTTAATTACCGTCAACGGCAGCCAATGGGAATATAGTCATGGATGTAGTAGTCAGGAATGCAGTTGCTGATGTCGACGGTCTTGTAGTTACAGTTAATGTCCTCAACATAGCAGAGGGGCGCTGTTGTCACGGTTGCTAGCTGACGGCGGAAGGAAAACGTAGAAGAGAACAATACCAATATGGTACAAAGATAATTTCCCACGTCAGGGTTTTAGCGCTTCCGTCAGTAGTTGAAGTCGGCGTGCGGGCTGACCGGCGAGGAGGCGGGGATAAAGAGCGGCTTGGGCGGGGCGTCGGATTTTAGGGAGGGTCCTCTTCGGACGTTGTTCCCGCCTCTGAGGGGGCCGTCCTGCTGGGCGGCGTTGTAGCGCGCCAAGTAGCCCGGCGGGAGGAGGGGGAAGTGGCCCTCGCCGCTCCCCGCGGAGTTCATGCGCGCCAGCAGGGGCGGCGGCTGGTGGGGGGGCACCAAGCGCTGGCTGAAGCTGTGGTGGCGGGGGAGCGCCGAAGCACCTCCAGGGGTGGCGCCCAGGAAGGACTGCCTCTGGGACGAAGAGTGGCGGCGCTCCAAGGTCGAAGGAGGGTCCGGCGGGACGTCCATGCGGCGGGTCAGGCTGTCGCGGGGTAGCGTGGACGAGCTGTAGTATGGCGCCGACTCCGTTTCCGGGATGTGGGGTTGGACCCGACCGGAGTAGGGCAGGTGCGCGCCCCCGTGTCGCACCCCCGCCGGCCCGATGAGCTGCGGGGTCTTGGCGCCGCCGCCCTCGTGGATGTGCTTGAGCAGCTCATCCAACGAGGTGACTTCCATCACCTTGTGGGCGTAGCCGGGATGCTGCGGCGGGGGGCGCTCTTTGCGGTCCTCGGTGAGGCGCGACGCCCCATAGGAGGGGAACACCTGTGCCGAGGGCGGACGAGACGCGTTGTTGCAGTTGTGGTTCTTCTCCCACTGGTTGCGGAACGCCTTCATGCTCTTGATGGGCAGCTCGGGGGTGGAGTCCGGCGTTGGCAGACCGGAGAGCTCCGAGGACGAGCGCAGGTGGTGGTGGTGCGGCAGGACCAGGTCCCCCATGGACATCCCGTGGTGGCCGCTCCTCCTGGGGGCTTCTTTGGAGAACAAAGAGCTGTAGATCTTCGGCGAAGACGCTTCCAGTTTGTCTTCTTTGCCGGTGCCGCCCTCTAAGAGGCCGTTGAGTTTAGCTAGGCTGCGAAGAGAGAGCGCGTGCGGGATTTGGACTTCGGGGTCCTTGGGGAGCTTGCGGGCCTTGTGGGCGCCGCGGTTGCAGTAGCACGACACCAAAAAGCCCGACAGGAAGGCGCCTAGCACAAAAGCCACCAGGACGCAGGCGATCAGAAGCGTGTAGTGGACGCTGTGGTTGCTCTTGTCTGCCTCGGGTGGGCGCCGGACGCCTGAAAATGACAATATCATGTTAGTTAAACCCATAGATGTGCCCATAGATATCACATATATGGTTAGTAATTGGCGGCCATCTTTAAGCAGCGGCTATTCTATTCTATTCTATTCTATTCTATTCTATTCTATTCTATTCTATGGTTATTCTATTCTATTCTCTTCTAAAAATGTATTAGCGTGGCTATGATTTAGGTTAGAAGTTGAAAAAAAATATAGTTATTAACTCATTAGCTGCCATTGACAGCGCTAGACGTCAAATCAATTTGGACTGGAAGGGAGCGAATCAACTTTGACGTCTAAGGCCGTCAATGGCATTGAAACATGAGTCTCTTCCAGAAAATTTTTGGGGCATTTCCAGGCTACATTCTGTTGATTTCAGGTCACTTTCTGATGATTTTGGGGCATTTCTGGGCCACTTCCTGTACAATTTGGGTCACTTCCTGTTAATTCTGGGGCATTATGGGGTCCCTTCCTGTTTATTGGTCTCTTTTGGCTGATTTGGGGGCATTTCCCAGTAATGTAATGTTGATTTCAGGTCACTTCCTGATGATTTTCGGGGATCCGTAGGTCACTTCCTGTACAATTTGGGTCACTTCCATTAATCCTGCAGCATTATGGGGTCAATTTCTGTTTATTGTTCTCTCCTGGCTGATTTTGGGGCATACTTCCTGTTTATTCTGGGGAATTATAGGGTCATTTCCTATTTATTGGGCTCGTCTTGCTGATCTGGGGCATTTCCAAGTAGAGCAGAGTGGTAAACCGAAAATTTACCGTTACCGAAATTCTTCACGATGACCGACGTAATTTTGACCATGTCTGTAAATTCGGTAATTTAATAAAACAAGAAAATATAGTCGTTTCATCCCACTTTGACTCTGTGATGTTCGGCTATGTTCATTCCCCTTTAAGAAAGCAGTCAGTGCGCTTGCATATGGAGTCACGTGGTTTTCAGGAAGCCAAACAAACAGTAGGCTAACGCTAGCGGCTAACGCTACAAGCAAACGTGATGGGAGCTTCGCCAAACTTTCACCCTACATTAAGTAAACTCTTGGCGGGTTCCAGACGGGCTTTCACCCGCTGTCCTCCCTGGTTCTCACGATTTCAGGAGAGGATGCTTTCAGTGCTTTCTTCTGGTAGCCAAGCCACAGGCTAACGCTAGCGGCTAACGGTACAAATGAACGTGATGGAGTCGGATAGCGGCTCTAACCTTGTCGAAACGGCTGAAATTAATGAGTGGACTGGGCACGGACTTCATCTAGCAATCATTATATAAGAAGTCGGACATCCGGGCATTTAATGACGTCACCAGCCACAACAAAGCGTCGCCATACTGAAAATGGGGCAAAAGACGAGTCACAAGCAGTTGCTCTGTCGTGCATTGTAATACAAACGCGTTGAACTTTCGTCTTATTTGCGGTCTTTTTTTTTCCGGCGGAATGACTAAAAGTTGCTGTGTTGCGGGTTGTCACACAAGGAAGAGTTCGGAGCTGCATTTGAAGCTCTTCATTTTAATTTTAAATTGTATCGCCTCCTCACGTCTGTCTGCAGTGACTCGTGATAATAGTAAGCCACGTTTAAGACGTTTTTAGGAAAAAAAGACGCAAAACACACCTGAAATATATGAATTTTAGACGTTTGTCTATGGAATGTTTAGCTGTGCGTTCCCCCTTCACAAAATGGCGACACGTTGCTAAGCGAGGTGACGTCATCGTGACATCACGCCGACTTCCTCCATGTCGCGTTATTGGGTATCTCTGTGTGATTTCTCTGAAAGCTTTCATGATGGTAAAGCACTCAGCATAAAGTATAATCCAACAGTGAAGCCCATGTTTAGACTGCATGTGCAATTGTTAAATTGAAAGCTGGTAAATAAATTTAAAGAGAAACTGTTCATTGGTATTCCATGCATTGATTCAAATTTTCAAATTATATAACAGTCCGCTTGGGCGAATTTATCGTCATTTATTATTATCGAGGTAAATCTGCTCAATTTACCGTGATACGTACTTGAGGCCATATCGCCCAGCCCTATTTCCAGGTCACATTCTGATTGTTTCGTGTCACCCTCTGATGATTTTACCTGGGTCTGATGTGACCCAGGTATTTGTTTACAATTTGGGTCACTTCCTGTCAATTTTGGGGTATTATGGGGTCACTTCCTATTGATTTCACGTCACGTTCTGAGTGGTCTCTTCTTCCTGTACAATTTGGGGACATTCCTGGGTCACTTCCTGTACAATCTGGGTCACATCTTGTCAATTTTGGGGTCTAATCAGCTCACTTCCTATTTATTGGTCTCTGTTGGCTGATTTGGTGGCATTTCTAAGTAAATTGCTGTTGATTTGAGATCACTTTCTGATGATTTGGGGGTTTTCGTGGGTTACTTCCTGTACAATTTGGGTCACTTCCTGTTATTTCTGGTACATTGTGGGGTCACTTTCTGTTTATTGGTCTCTTTTGGCTGATTTTGGGACATTTCCAGTTCACATTCTGATGATTTTAGGGCAAATCTGGGTAATTTCTTATACAAATAGGGTCACTTCCTGTCAATTCCGGGGCATTATAGGGTCCCTTGCTGTTTATTGGTGTCTGTTGGATGATGTGGAGGCATTTCTAAGTAACTTAGTGTGGATTTCAGGACACTTTCTGATGATTTGGGGCATTTCTGGGTCACTTCCTGTACAATTTGGGCCACGTCCTGTTTATTCTGGGGAATTATGGGGTCATTTTCTATTTATTGGGCTCGTCTGGTTGATTCGGGCATTTCCAGGTCACACTCTGAAGGTTATGTGTCACTTTACAATGGTTTTAGGGCATTCCTGGGTCACTTTCTGTACAAGTGGGGTCACTTCCTGTCAATTTTGGGGCATTATGCGGTCACTTCCTGTTTATTGGTGTCTGCTGGTTGATTTGGGGGCGTTTCCAAGTAAACTACTGTTGATTTCAGGCCACCTTCTGATGAATTTGGAGAATTCCTGGGTCACTTCCTGTAAATTTTGGGGCATTATGGGTCACTTCCTGTTTTTGGTCTCTTCTTGCCAATTTTGGGGTATTACCAGGTCACTTCCTGTTGATTTCTGGTCATGTTCTGATGATTTGGGGACATTCCTTGGTCACTTCCTGTACAATTTTGGTAATTTCCTGTCAATTCTGTGCCCTCCTGGGTCACTTCCTGTGTATTGGTCTCTTTTGGCTGATTTTGGGGCATTTTCTGGTCACTTCCTGATGATTTAGGGACATTCCTGGATCACTTCCTGTTAATTCTGGGGCATTATGGGGTCACTTCCTATTTATTGGTCTCTGCTGGATGATTTGGGGGCGTTTACAAGTAACGTACTGTTGATTTCAGCTCACTTCCTGATGATTTTGGGGGATCCGTGGGTCACTTCCTGTACAATTTGGGCCACTTCCATTAATCCTGCAGCATTATGTGGTCGATTTCTGTTTCTTGTTCTCTCCTGGCTGATTTTGGGGCATACTTCCGGTTTATTCTGGGGAATTATAGGGTCATTTCCTCTTTATTGGGCTCGTCTCGCTGATTTGGGGCATTTCCAGGTCACATTCTGATGTGACCCAGGTATTCGTGTACAATTTGGGTCACTTCCTGTCAATTTTTGGGTATTATGGGGTCACTTCCTGTTTATTGGTCGGTCTCTTCTGGCCAATTTTGGGGCTTGACCAGGTCACTTCCTATTGATTTCACATCACGTTCACGAATTATGGGGTCATTTTCTATTTATTGGGCTCGTCTGGTTGATTCGGGCATTTCCAGGTCACACTCTGAAGGTTTTGTGTCACTTTAGAATGGTTTTAGGGCATTCCTGGGTCACTTTCTGTACAAGTTGGGTCACTTCCTGTCAATTTTGGGGCATTATGGGGTCACTTCCTGTTTATTGGTCTCTGCTGGTTGATTTGGGGGGCGTTTCCAAGTAAACTACTGTTGATTTCAGGCCACTTTCTGATGAATTTGGAGAATTCCTGGGTCACTTCCTGTTAATTCTGGGGCATTATGGGGTCACTTCCTGTTTATTGGTCTCTGCTGGATGAGTTGGAGGTGATTTCAATTAACTTACTGTTAATTTCAGGTCGCTTTCTGGTGATTTTGGGGTATTTGTAGGTCACTTCCTGTACAATTGGGGTCACTTCTGAGTTACCACATGTTCATTGCTGCCTTCTGGCTGATTTTGGGGCATTCTGTGGTCACTTCCAGCGAACTGGATGCCGATAACAGGAATTTAACCTCTTAAATTCACAGCAGGCTGATGATTGGACGCCACATATTTGGACTTTTTTCATTGTCAATATACAGAGTGAAAATGATATAAAGTTATAAGCTAATTAAACAGTTATGTTATTCATTATGCTTGCTAAAAATGTAATATTGGATTTCGGAAAGGTTAAAAAATGAACAGAGTGACACATCATCCTTTGAGGTAATACATTGTTTGTCTTCCAAGCAACATCTTTCGACAATAGACGATCTTCGATGTAGAAAATTGCCCTGACATGGCTCACAAAATATAGCTACTGTACATGCTATATGTACAATGAAGCTAAACCCGCATGTTCATGAATGCGCTCTTTTTATTGTTTTCACTTCAGTTAACAACTCATATTAAAAGAAATTGCTCAGAAACTGTCATTTTATTGCGTTTACTCCAGCTTCTGTCTCCTTTGTGTCCAATTTTCTAATTTTTTCTTATTGAGCGCAATGAATCACAATTTGGCGCAAAAGGCTTTCTGTCTAGACTCGCCGCTTGAACATTTTATGATGTTGTCCGCCAGAATACATCTTTTATCAATTATTGGACGAGGAAGCAATTTCACGCCCCCATTTTTTTAAGTTTAATGGTTTACTACACTCCGATGGAGCAAACAGACAATCAGGTTTATTTTTAATAAGCTGAAATTCTTTCTGCTGACTGGAGAAATGGAGAACTGTAAATGACATCTTTGGTTTCTGTTGACAGTGATAGACGTCCAATCATATTGAGCTGGGGGGGGGGGGGGTTCAAAAGGATTGGTCATCTATCACAGTCATTGGATAAATGATTCATATTATGGTAATATTGGAACGAAATGTGTTGCTTGTATGAGTTATATGTGTTGCTATTTTCAATTGTCTCGCATGTATTACTCACGTATGGCTGACAGGATGAGCCAATTTGCTCATAGGGATATCTTGAGGCCTACTGCAGGTACTGCTATGTCGTACGGAATGCTAAAATGTAGCAAGTCGGCGTAAAATGGGTGCCATTGCAGGAAGAGGTCTATTTATTATGATAGAAGTCAAATTTGAACTTTCACGATTATTTAATGTGATTTTAAGGTATCATTTTATTTGTGGTTTGGGATTTTTATGTGATGTAAAGCACTTTGGGGAAAAAATGCCTTGCCTAAAATGTCAATGGAAAATTTTATACCGTTTTGGCGAGATTATCTTTATTGTCAGTATTAAAAGAAGCAAACTCAACATTAAAATTGGCATACAAATCATTACAAATGAAAGACAATACATCGAAAAAAAATTCTGTTGAGGTAATTATCAAGGGTTGATTGATTAAATATTTGCTTGATTGATTGAATATTTGCTTGTGATCATATATACCATAAATAATACATATTGCCATATTTTTCTCTTATTGATATAATAACCAGTAAAGGATTATTGCTTGCTATACTAGTTGTAGTATAATATTTAACTGTTACAAAGAGTAAAGAGGGTCGGGATGACAACTGCCTTGCTTCATGGCCGCATCATTGCGTAACTAGACCTTCCGAGACATCTTCAGCACCTGGTGTCTGGACTTTCGTCTAGACCTTCGATGACAATTTTCCATTCGAGGACATCTTCCATGGCCACAACGTTGCATAACTGAAGTGTCTGGGTCATTTTGACCGTTGTTTACATGTGCCTTTGCTTACACACGTGTACTTAGTTAGTTCCACCTACATGCTCACACATAGCCAACCAAAATCACATGGCTGTCTCCAGCTTGCTCCCCCCCTCCCTCAGGGCGGCACCCTTC